>NC_059348.1:27740155-28340155 GCF_019703515.2 Myxocyprinus asiaticus
AGAAAGAGATGTGGAAGGCCAGATCTACAACTAAAAAAAGAGGACATGTCCTCAGCTGACAGCTTCACTGAATTCTACCCGCTCAACAAGTTTCATGTACAATAGTAAAGAGAAGACTCAGGGGTGCAGGCCTTATGGGAAGAATTGCAAAGTAAAAGCCAATTTTGAAAAACAAAAAGAAAAGGTTAGAGTGGGCAAAGAAACAGACATTGGACAACAGATAATTGGAAAAGAGTGTTATGGATCTTAACCCCATTGAGCTTTTGTGGGATCAGCTAGACTGTAAGGTGCATGAGAAGTGCCCGACAAGACAGACACATCTATGGCAAGTGCTACAGGAAGTGTGGGGTGAAATGTCACCTGAGTATCTGGACAAACTGACAGCTAGAATGCCAAGGATCTGCAAAGCTGTCATTGCTGCACGTGGAGGATTTTTTTGACGAGAACTCTTTGAAGTAGTTTAAGAAGTTCTGAACAATTGTAATAGTAATTTTTCACGTTATTAATGTCCTGACTATACGTTGTGATCAGTTGAATGCCACTTTGGTGAATAAAAGTACCAATTTCTTTCCATAAGAGCAAAATCTGTACATTATTCCAAACTTTTGGCCACCTGTGTGTGTGTGTGTGTGTGTGTATATATATATATATATATATATATATATATATATATATATATATTAGGGATGAGCGAGACTAGTCGACTAAACGGTTCTGATGCTGCTAGTCGACACTGGAATTACTAGTCGGTTAATATTTCCCCCCATTAAACTGATCATAATTTTTACACATTTACATTTGGCTTTATATTTTTACAGAGGTTGCACTGTCATATTAATGTTACATATTTTAAATAGAATTAATAATACAAATATTATTTAAAAAAAAGAGGATATCTGGAGCAGATACAGAATTTAACTTCACCTCAGGCTGCGCGTGCGTCTTCCCTCTCACTCGCGGCGCGTGCAGGAAAATGTCCTCTCACTAGACAAGCAAACTCAGCAAAGTAGTTATGAAATCACTTCGGTGGTGCGGGAATCGGCTTTCCAAATGTTTGAAAGTCCCTAAGGATGTTTTCACATTTGAGTCTTTTTACATCTGTGCATTTTCCGCTGAGCGGGCTTTTTCAAGTGCAGGATAGACGCCTCAGGTGAGTCAAGTCCCGTCTTTCACCGGACCATGTTGACGTGTTAATTTTACTCATCAAAAAATTATGCTTTTGAGTAAGTAGCCTAGAAAATAACTGTTTTAGACTAGGTATGCAATTTTTTAAATCTGCTGATTAAGAAGGCTATTTTCAATGGGGTGCCGACTACTTAACATGTTAAACTATATTTTATTCTGTGTGCACATCATGTTTAGAATATATTAGGTTTATTGTAGGCTACATCACAGGCCTATTTTTTCTATCGTATAGCAACTTTTTTTTTTTTTTTTTTACATCTTAACTGTTATTTGTTAACGTTCTTTACCAAACAGCTGTTATATTAGATCAGTGGTTAATGCATGACTGCACATCGTGAAATACGGGCAACTTTTCAGCACATTTTTTTTCTCTCTCATAGATTTGGCTTACCTGTTAATAATTTTCAACAATGTCCTGACTGTTTTAATATGTTAAGTGACTTACTTGGTGATTTCCGTTTAGAACAGGCTTTTAGGGTTGTTCCATTGATCCTGCACTATTCATTCAGTTGTTTTAATAATTATGCCTCTTAAATATTCGCTAATGTTGATTCAGTGAATGTGTGTCATGTTCTATATTTAATGTACAATGATCATAATTTAAGGCAAGCACGTCGCTGATAAATGCCCCTTTTCAGTGGAATTCAGCATCTGATTTTGAATAGATGAAGTATTTTAAATGGATCGCATAAATTATTATTTATTTTTTTTACCGTTTTCTTAAGGTTGGTTTCTCTTTAGACTAGTCGGTTATAAAACTTCCGTTTAAACGACAGTCAAATTAGTCGTAGCGCACATCCCTAATATATATATATGATATGAGCTGTCAATGTTTGAAATAATGTGTGTACAATTTACAAGTAACAATATTTGAGTTAACTTTAATTTGTGTAATTGTCACTTTAAGAGTTTAACGCACATCTCACAGACTCGCAAAGATGTTCCATTTAATTTATCAATGAGAGAGAAGCCTAGTTTTTAACACATCCATGCATTTTAGATTAAAATGTATTTCTTTTTACTTTTTTATATGACTATTAAGAACAGAAGGGATATTAAAAGGATAGTTCCCCCCAATATGAAAATTTCCAAAATTGCCATCCCAGATGTGTCCGATTTCCTTTTTTCAGCAGAACACAAAAGAAGATTTTAGAAGAATATCTCAGCTCCGAACAGGCAGCGTGAACTAGATCCTCTCATGAACGTGCATTGGAGAGCGACCAGAAATAAACAATTATAGTGAAAAGGACTTAAATATTGGTCTGTTTCTCACCCAAAGCGATTGTATAGACCTACAGGCTGAAATATTCTTGTAAAAAAAAAAAATTTGTTTGTGTACTACTGAAGAAAGTCGTACGCATCTGGGATGGCATGAGGATGAGTAAATGATGAGAGAATTTTCATTTTGGGGTGAACTACCCTTTAAAAGACTGGAGTGTGGGATCTCATTTTTGATGGACACACATTACATGGAAGAAATGGTCAGTTTTAATCTCAAGCACTTTTCAACAAAACAAGGCGATTTTCCAGGTATTGCAGTACTTACATTTCTAAAAGCTAAACCCTGTAAACAGTGTTGAAAAAAAGGGCAGTTGGGGAAACATCAAGCGATAGAGAGATTATGGTGTTTGACAAGTCATTTCATTTACGATCACATGGACAGATTTCAAATTCAAAATATAGAGTTTTGCCTCTATATAGTTAGTAATATTTTTGGTTCGCGGTATAGCACAATCGCTCACTTTTCCCCCCACTGCAGCAAAGAGGCTTGCACATACCGATTGTCTATCCCAATACTTCAAGTTTCATTCCACATCTGCATAGAATGAATTTGTTGGTGCACAGTCCTGCTTGCATTTATTCATTTTTTCCACTTTATATACATAAATAAGTAAATAAAGTATACACAAAGGTTTCTATTCACCATGTAATGTTTAGAACCATATTACTTATTTATTTATTACGAACTCCTTCTGGGAGTTCCTTCGAATATTGTTTTGGACATTGGGGAGCTCGAACTGAAAAAGGTTGAAAACCACTAATATAGACCATGGGCAGCTTCAGGGCTTAAGCCACAAATGTTTTCCGTTAAGCCCCAAATGTTTTCATCATCTTTTTGTAGTGACGTCATAAGTACCAGTGCTTGGGTATCAAGCTAATATGAAAACAATATTACATATTATTATTTTAACATTACATATTAAAGTTAGGGTATAATACTGTATATAAATGAATGATTCCTGTCTTTCTATGGTACTGACAACACCAAATACAGACTCAATTTAGTACCCACGAGCTGTCTTGTCGGCAGCTGCTTTCCAGCTCTCATGTAACCTTTGTGTGCGCATGCAAGAAGAGAGTTTGAGGCACGTGATTGCGGCTGTGTCTTGAAAAGTGGTGGCTCAGCGGTTAAGGCTCTGGGTTACTGATCAGAAGATCAGGGGTTCAAGCCCCAGTACTGCCAAGATGCCACTGTTGGGCCCTTGAGCAAGGCCCTTAACCCAATCTGCTCCAGGGGTGCCGTATCATGGCTGACCCTGCACTCTGACCCCAGCTTAGCTGGGATATGTGAAAAAAAAAAGAATTTCACTGTATATGTGCAAATGTATAATGTGTGATAAATAAATAAAATTAAAAACATTAAAAAATTGAAACTGTGATGAGTTGGTCCACCCAGATGCAGTAAGTACCACATATTTAGATATATAACCCTGAAAACAAGGAGTAATATATACAGATGTATTCAAGGAATGTACTAACTTTAAAGTCAAGAGCCAGGACATTTGCGTGTTTAGTAAAACTCTTTATTAAGACACGATGTAATAAACACAGCAAACTTTAAGTGATCTAGCTATTATTTTTCATCTCTGGTACCAATTCAGCTTGTTTACAACCTGCTTTCCTGTCAATTAACTTAAGCACCCAACAAATCATTGAAAACTATATACAGCCATACACAATGTGTCAAACTACGGAAAGCCGAAAAGGACAAAAGTGTTTTTTAAATCGTGTTTTAAAGTATAGATGTTAAAAGCATGCAATTTCAGATCTTCGAGCGTATCTGATACAAAAGTTAGTGAGACTTTTTTAGTTTACTATATAAATGACACATCATTGATGTATTCAGGTTTTTATTATAAAGTGTATTATATTCTGATATTTCATCAAAGGATGGCCCCATATACACAGAGGTCTGGGCTAAGCCCCTAATGTCCACTGACCCTAGTACCGCCCCTGCTATAGACAATGCATCTATTCAAAATTGCTGTGCAATCTTACCCGGTAACTCGATGTGTTATAATTTTGACATTGTAGGCTGTCTCCCCCATCGTGCTGAAAGCTTGCTTGATGAAAGTCTCGTCCATGTATGGGTCTAACTGTAAAAAAAAAAAAAAAAAAAAAATTATGAGATTAACGAACTGTGGAACCTTTCCGAAGGGTATCAACAATGTGTCCAGTATTTCTACTAAAAGCGTACTTTTCAACATGTAACATATTGTTGGTAATGAATAACAATGGGCGCAGAGAACGAGAAGTTCAGATTTGTGCAATCTGACGTTGCAGCGCAGGCGCCAATGAGTTAACACTCAAATTGATTTAAAACGTCAAGATTAGTGTACTACGAGACCATGTGGTTTAGTTGGTAAATTAACTCAAAACATACTCCAGACACGTAGTCTGTGTCACTATTTGCATTACGACACAAAAGCACTAATGCAAATACGATAGGCCTCTTAAAAATCTCGACGACAAACCTGAGGTAACACAACAGCAGACTAGCATGCGATACATGTACAAATCTGCGAATACTTAGAGACACGTTTGCTAGAATGGTACTTTTTTTTCTCTCTATGTAAGCAGCCTTTTCGTAAGTTTAGCGAGTGTCTGAGGGGAGTGCTGGTTATGCTCGCGCAACATCGAGCTAAAACACATTCTGCGTATCGCTAATGTACATACTCACTTAATTATCGAAGACGTTAAAAATGTAAACACTTACATCACCCATCCACAAGCTTGTCATTCTGTTGAACATCTTGGCGGCTGAAATTGGTGCACCTCAGAGGTTTGTGGAATAGAAGCGACAGAGTTTGCTTCAAAATTTGCGTGGTGATCCTGGAACTCGTACGTTTACTGAAAGACACTTCCGCTTCCGGCCATGCAGAGTCGCAGCACTGAGACCAGTGAGCTGACGAGTCAACTGGCAGTATATGGACCGCGTCTGTCTGTTCGGTTCACTCTATGTACAGTACAGAGAACCACGATATCTCTGTTACGAATTCATCGTCACACTGCCGACTGCTTTTGTTTCTGTAATAACATTATACCAATAAATCACTGCGCATGTGTTATTCTGAGTTTGACTACAGGGGGCCGCAGTGAGTTTTGAAATTCCTGCATTTAGCACAGCAGAGGAAGAAATACCGAACACGTGATGACTTTGGTGTGATATTGATGGAAGGAAGCTGTTCTGGGCAGAAATGAACACGTTACGAGCAACATTTCTGCGCTTTTCGGGGTCCAAATTTTTGTTTTGGTATGTTACACTGCTTATTTCTTAAACACACGACTGTGTAGTGAAAAACTAGTTTTGTTTCTTGTGAATTTAGCCTGCAGCTCAGGGTTAGCCTCTCATTATACATAGCTTTGCCTCAAATACAGATTAAATCTTAATATTACTATTAATTTAGGACCTGGCGATAGAAATAAGCAGCTCCTGTATTGGTTCCTAAGGACAAAAGATTAAACATAAACATGCTAAATTAAACATGCATTGCCCATGAAAAATGCGTCTCTTCTGAGACGCATTCTTTTTCTTCTAAGAGCAACTGTGTATCTTTTCAACATTTTAACTCCTATTAACTTTAATTTTACATTCATTAATCATGTCAGAGGAATGTAAAAATATTACCCTTTCCACATTTCTGAACTAAAGTCAACAGTGATGGACATTCTGGAATGACAGCATGATTGTCATTGCCAGTTATGAAGTACGCAGGAGCAGTCAAAGTTCTTTAGGGCTGAATTTTGAGTTCTTGTTTGACTGCAACTTCACTGTAAATATTATACTTTGATTGAACAGTGTCCTTGTATACACATCAGCTCATCATGCTTAGAAAAATGTGTTCTTAACTTTTTTGAATTTTTTGGCCATTTTACTAGCTGTCTGTTGATTTCTTGTTTTCTAATCATCTTTCAGGAGCAATGGCACACACCCAACTGTGTTTAGCTGCAGTCAACAACGCTCTATCAGTTCTTTGATTCTATCAAGGACAGGAGCAGACCAGAGAACTGTCCTGCAAGGAACACTTAATGTCAAAGCAGAAGGAGCCTGTGTTTTCCAGCAACCACTCTGGCACTATCTACAGGTCCGGACAGGCAAACGTGGGACAGAATATCAGCCAAAGAACATCAAACGAAAGAGGACCCATGGTTGGATCAAAAGAATCAGCACTCCGGGTGGCATCGAAGTAATCCTGCGGCGAATGCTCAAAGGGCGAAAATCCCTTACGCATTGAAACTCCATACAGAACAGTTGCTTTGATAAAGCTTTGAAGTGAATGTCAGCTTTTCATTGGAGTTATTGGTTTACATTTAAAGTTGTTGTCAAATTAAAGAAATGAATGAAAGGAATACCTGATAGCATCAACATACTGGCTGCATGAAATTCTTTAAATGGATGTAATTTCTTACATACTGAATTTTGTCATTTATCTAGTAATTCTTAACACTTCTATTTGGGTATATTCATGATATTAGTCAAAGGGTCTGCTGTTTGCAGTGTTGCACTCAATAGATCAGAGAATGGTCTCATTGTGCCCCATAAATGGGTGTTTCATAATGCACATATAATAACCTTTATAATCCATTTGGGAATAGGAAATATAGGTGAAAACTAAATAAATAATGATAAAAAAAAAACTACATTTGTTAAGATGTGTGATATTTTATTTTGGTGCATATAACTGGATGCACATTTTAATGTGGTAGTAGTAGTACTAAAATAGCACTGTGAAGTAACTGTGAACATAGGGTCTGATATACAGTACCATTTTACATATTTCATAGTAATTCCTCATATTTTATTGCATTGTTCACTGTCATTATAAGATCAAAATTAGTCAGGACAATGGTATATTTATAGATTATGTAATTTACTGTTTCATGTAACAAAAATAATGATGCGTAGAAAAATAGAAAATCTGTACATTTTATATGATAACAGTGCTCATTCAAATTTCTACTCTTCTCATGTCCAAGTTGATTTTATCATGCAGGTGCTTTAGCATGCCTCCTTCAGTGGGATAGAGATATGAAGATCTCAGAATAATATATTATATTAAAATGAAGCAATATTTGACATGCAGTTTTTACTCACTACATGGTTGCTTTATCACATTTAAGCAAATGATAAACATCACAATCAGTGCTATATATTGAGTTGTATCACTGTCTCATTCACTGATTTTTTGAAGGATTACTACCAGAGTCAGTGGTCTCATCCTTTTCAACCTCAGAAGATGGAAGCTCTTCTGGTGAAGGAAATTGGTCATTATTTGTGTGTTGTGCATAAGTGGACCTGGAGGCATCTTCTGGTTTAGCTTGTTGTTCAGAACCAGCACCAGTACACTGATTATCTTTTCCAAAGTTGAATAGTTTGCCTGGATTGAATGACTTGCTAGGAGACTGTGATTTCTCTTGGCTCCCTTGTGTCGCTGCTGGCACAACTGCCATCGCTGCTTCCTTTTTTAACTCTGGAGACTTGAGGAACTTTAGAAAACCTGGAAGTTTGGCCTCACCACTTGTGGGAGAAGTGGCGGAGGTGAATTTACCCTGAATTGGGATTATTTGTTTAAGTTTCATTACATTATTGTTGCTTAAAAGGGAGCTGGGTCTCTTAATCTTATCTCCTCCAGAGCTGGACTTGGTTCCTGGGCTTTTATCATGGTGATGATCTTCACCTCCACTGGGATTTGACTTGTCGCTTTCTTGTCGTGCCAATTCCTCTGCCATTTTTTGATGCTCCTCCTCTTCTTCATTCTTCCTCCATTGCTGCTGCTGGTGCTGCTGAGCCAGGCGTTCATGTTTCTACACACATAAAACAATCAGTAAGGCAGTTTTACTCACCCTACCAAGATTTTTGTCTGCTTATTGTCACAACATAAGAATTTTTTGGGTATCGTTGGCTTAATGCTTAACGTGTGCTATGTAGCCTGCTAAGTTACCTTGAGAGCTTCTCTCCGCTGGTATTCAAGTTTGGCCATCTTATCTGCCACCCAGTTTGGAATATCAGGAATTGCAACATGAATTACATATTTGAGCAGAATGGCAAAGTGCTGAAATCCATAAAATAATAAAGAAATGTTACATAAAATTTACTACACCTTATTAAAAATACAGTTTAGTTGTAGACCACAAGAGGAGAAATTCTGAAGATTGTTGACACCGCTCTTTGTTCCAAAGAATAAAATATTGTGCCATACAAGTGTATCTCAATCAGCTCCCTAGCTCCCTATGTAGTGAATCTGTATATCGTGCACACAAATTCAGGAACTGGCAAGGGTGTTCATCTGCTAAAATTTGGGACACTTATGACTCAATCACCTGTGACACGACTACAAGCTTGTGCATTAAAACACATCTGGGATTAATCAACAGCATCACTGTATAAATGACACTATCATGTGTTTTCATCAATATTAAAACATACATCGTAATTCTGAAAGATAAATAACAAACAAAGAAAATATAATATAAAGCAGTGTATTTTTAACCTTCTAACAACTGTAATATTTAAAAGATTGTTTCCCTTTCATGGTCATTATGGATGAAAGACATTACAAACAACATCTCTTTTAAAGTGAAAATGAGGCTTTGTCTTCATAGTTTTACACTTGTGCTCGTCTTCTACTGACTTGAAAGACTTCAGACGACATGACAATGTTTCCGGTAAGGGCGCATATTGAGCATGATGCTCCCTGGTTTTTATGCTGCATTCTGGGAATATTTAGATAGCAAATGTTTCAGTGCGCTGGAACGATTTTGTGACTGAGACAGCCCTAGACTCCCTTAACAGTGCCCTGACTACTGACATTTTATTTTTGAGTGAACTATTCCTCCAATGTTGTTACTTCCCTTACCTCTAGTAATACAACAGAGACAATGGCCATCTCAGGGCTCAACCAGGGGAAGAGTCGTTGTAGCTGTCCACATTGGCCAATAAGGTAACAGTTCACAATTATTGCAATCAGACCCATAGCCTCCATTGCAGTCTGTTCAAAGGACAATCACAAGTAATAGAACATACAATGTAATATGCAACGTACTATGGCTTATTTAAATATATAAACTGACCTGCCATTGTCCAATGTTCTCTACTCTTTGTCCAAAGGGTCTCTGGAGGCCTGAGCAAAGTTTTAAGGCATCACTTCGGATCTCTACAATGTTATTTATGAGGGCACACATGGCCGCCAGAGGAAATGCAGATGAGAAGAGCACAACGTAGCCAAACTGTATGAACATCTCCTGGTAATCTTGAAGAGTATCCTGCAAGTCAAAACAACAGAATGTTTTTTTTTTATGTTTGCAGCCTATCTTTTGTAAACCTGCAATGTACATCATCTAAATGTATGGGATCCTGGTCAAAATCCTGCTTGGACTTTAATGGCCATTCTTGCTTTACACTCGAGCAAACAGTTCAGCCTGTCTGTTCTATATACTGTATGTCTAACATCAGCGAGTGGTCTGATGATCTAGGTACAGTACATTTGTAGAGGGGCACAAACCTCATAAGTTAGCATGCAACTTTCAATCTCTGGTTGGGTCAAAACGGTAGACCCAGTCTCCTCTGGAGGGTCCATCCAGGACACTTTCTTGTCCATACTGTGGTTGTCTCCTGCACATTTGGTCTTTCTCCTCTGAGGCTCTTGGGGTTTACTCACAGTATCATCAGTTTCCTTGACATTCTCATCATCATAATCATCATCATCATCATCACACATATCAAATATTGAGGATGGATCCATTCCTTCCTCTACAAGAGTAGGACTGCCATCGTCCAGTATGCTGTCCTGTGTTGGTGCTTCCACAACCTTGTCTTTGTATTCCACTTTCTCAGTGAAGCTGACCTTCCTTTGCTTTAGAGCAGTATCATCTGCTTCCTCTGTTTTGGAAACTCTGTAGCTGGCAATCAAACTTCTCCTTTCTGTCTTCTCGGATTGGTCTGGAGACGTGCCACTTTTGTTCACATCTAGACTGGCTTGGCAAGTCAGTCGCACCCTTTGCACTATCAAATGGCTATAGCTCAAGAGCATGGTGTGAATTAAGTCCCATAACGGCCTCAGAGCCCCTAATTTGTGGTGTTCATAGAGATACGGCTGTAATACTTCTTTGATATTTTGTAGAAATTGGCGGAAGATCAACAATGTGGCCAGCATCTGTAAATTGAAGTGAGTAATATTTTGCCTGTGGTGCTTAGAAGCAAAAGGTTTTATGCAGGTTTTATGAATATTTTATGCAACACATTGATATTATTCTGTAGCCTGTGCCTTACCTCTTTTAACCGCTCCATATCTTTGAGATAAAATCCAATGTAGAAAAGACTGAGGTAAGAATTTATGAACTGAAACTTTAAAATGGGGGACACAATATTTAACCATTACTGACAACCAAACATGTTGATGAAGTACACAGTGTTTGTAATATTGTGACTAAATACATTAAATAAACAATTAAACTTACAAAAACGGTCTTGAGGATGAGATTATTATCATAAGTGCTCTGAAGTCTGTAATTTTCTATTAAAGATAAAATCAATAGATAAAAATGTATAATTAGTAAAATAATTTACAAATTCATGGAAGACGAGCATTGAAATAACTAAGAATGCTATTTGAAACTAACATATCTGTTTAGGCGCTACAATACATTCCCAATTTATTTTCAGGCTAAAAATGTCTTGAATACAAATTGTATTTGATAAAAAGCCTAATATGCTCTTCATGGAGTATTTAGAGGCTGAAATGAATCTTACCCAGATCATTAAGCCAAAGAGCTATTTTCTTGTACACTTCATCACATACAGTAACAGTTATAGCAAGCAGAATTTTTGGAATAAATCTACAGATGCTTGGCAACTCTTTTGTTTCGATTACAAATTCCTGTAAAAAAAACAACAAACAAACAAAAACACACACACACATAGATGGAACCTTTGAAGTGCAATTAAAGACACCTCAACAAATATTGCAGAAGTTAGCTGAAACAACCTGCTGTTGCATGTTATGTAACAAAAGACAATAGTCCTTACTTGAAGTTCCAGGCAAACAAACATGGCCAAGCAGACGAAGCAAAGACAGAAGATACAGATGGGCAAGCTGACAAAGCAGCGGAACATTCTCCTCTTCCAGGGTGGATAGAAAAACTCTTCACAACCCGTCACTGGACTGCGACGTTTAACACCCTGATAAACATGTTGCACGAGTCAGAACAAGTCATGTTCTGATATATCATGTATTACTTGTTTATAGCTTTTATCCACACTGCGCAGCTATTTACACTCCAATTGTCTGGTGGAAACACAGAAACTGAAGACAAACAGTGTCCCTAGTGTTGCTGCAGTGTTGCGGAGTGTTATGACGGTGTGGATGTGCTTTTTTTGTTTGTGCAGACGTCTCGGGTTCGAGTTTGCTTTTTTGTCCCAATTGTTTGTCCCAAGTTTCCTGTCTCCAGTCTTAATGTTTCCTTTATGAAGGTAAAGGTTGATAAAGGTAAAGGTTGATTTTCTCACAGTGATATGGTCACGGATGAAGGTCGGGGAGTTGAAAGGTTTGATCTGGGTAAAATTAACCAAGGTTTTACTATAGTAATATTGTAGTAACCATGTTTTGGTGTAAGCCATAATTTTAATGTAATTAACCATGGTGTTACTACAGTAATATGCTAATATAGTAACCATGTTCAATTTTGTGGTTACTAGGTTTTACTACAAAATACCATGATGATACTATGGTTACTGTAGTAAAACCATGGTTAAATTTTGTAAGGGAAGGGTTAGGTTTAGGGGTAGGGGTTGGTGTACTGTATGCCAGTATTTAATTAGGGTGCAAATAACATCTAACACTATTTGCAGTTAGTGCAAAGAGGATGCTTTCTGTTGCAATTTACACTTATAAGTAGTCTCTGACTTTTATATATACTGTATGTATAATGGGATAAACTTAACAGTCCTATGACACTGGTGGAGTCAATTATACCATGTCAACATACCCGAAACTGTGGACGGGGTTCCTCCAGTGACTCTGCAGGGGTGTCCAGTGTTCCCCACTTGTATGCTAATTCTGCTTCCCGCCGCTTCCATCTCTCCAGGAACAGTGTTGCCCACACCACGTTGAAAATGGCAAAAACCACACAGCAAATATCCTGACTTGTCTGCATGTAAAAAAAATAATAATAATAATAAAAAAGCCTCATAACCAAATTAAGTACCTACAGTTTTATACTAATTACAGATGTGATATCAAGACCTGCCTGATCAGACTCAGCAAAGATCCAGAGCAGAAAGCCAATCACTGCTGGGTACAGCATAGAGTTGGTGTAAAACCCCAACCATGCAAAGTACATGGCAATCTTCACCCCAAAATAATCACAGATATCATCTGTAAAGAGCAGGAGAACACAACGGTCAGAAATAAACTACGTTGCCATCTTTTTTGCAGAGGTGTGACCTATGGATTACAATGGAGTGTCTTTTTAATAACAATAAAACCAGTAGAATGAAAAAGTGACACTTTATTGATTGACTTTGTGTTCTACAATTATACTGCAGCACTTCATAATCTGTTTTGCTATCTTTGTTGCAGAGGTGTGACCTCTGTTTCCACAGGAGTGACTTTTTAAAAATAGTATATAACCAATAGAATGTAGTGATACATAACATTGTATTGACTGACTATGTATTCTAAATTTACACTGCAGCACTTCATATTTGCTTAGAGCTTTACGGTCAGCACAAAAGAATGAAGCAAGATACACATAACTTTGTTTGCTAAAGGAAGAACCTTGGGGGAATCAGATTACATAAGCATTAAAAAAACATCAGCCATTTCAGAATAACTAGAAGTTAGTCTACTCTTGTGCATGCTGGTGAAAGCAAAGTAGCTCTCACCTAGGGGTTGCCTCTCACAGACTGCCTGAACCCAGGACGTCATCAGGTGGTTCAGAATTCTCTGGTCACGAAGGGGAAACATTTGAAGAATTACACCCCTCGCTATTAGCTCTGGTACTACAAAAGATACATGCACACAAAATTTAATTCAGATTTAAAAAAAAAAAAAATGAGTACGAATTCCTAAACTGAAACAATAATGTTTCAACAGAGACATATCGAAATATCTACTGATTGGTTGACCCTCCAGGAAGTGAATGTTATGAAGTGCCTCGCCCTGTTTGGCCCGCAGATTGTCCAACCAATATTTTATAATATTCTGACGCTCCTAGAGATAACAGAGAAACACCTTAATAACGTTAGACATTTAATGAATGTCACATGAGAAGACTGTGTAAGACAGAGATTGTCGATTAAAGGCAGACCTGTGATGTGAAGAAACACAGCTCACTCTCTATGTTCTCATAGATGTCATCCTCCTCACATGAAAACCTGCGAGTGCCGCCTCCATAACGTACCTTCACTGCCTTTTGCATGCCCATCTGTTCAGCTCCACGCAACAAGCTTTCAGAAAAAAAAGAACGGTGATTCTGCTGCTGTTTAAGACACAGTGACCATCTGTCAAACATTTCAGACATTTTATATGGTCCTGGTTTTTCATGGAAAAACAATAGAATAACTGTGGTGAGATACTTTTAGAGTCAAGTAGGTTCTCTGCTGTGCCTTACTTCTCAAAGGTTGAGGTAATGAAGAATGCATAGGTGTGAGTGTATTTATGCTGCCGAATCTGGATTCTGATTTGTGGAATTTCCAGACGGATTTGGTTAAGTAACCATAACAGTGTATGGTCATCTGTGATGTCTGTGAAATAGATGATAATATGGGTAAATATTAATACAAAATTTAAAAAGTTCCTACAATTAAATTCACACTTTATACTTCTATGTATTGTAAAAGTGATCCATGGCATAAGAACAAAATACACAATAAAATGTGTATTTTAAGACAACAAATGTTATCATATCTTTATTTATTTAGATGATGCACATACTTAAACCCCTATTATGTGATGACCATACATTTACAATTTTCAGTAAGTGCACTGGGGCAAAAAAAAAAAGAAAAAAAAGTGAAAGATAAATTACGCACCTGGGCATGTCATAAGAATATCACAGTTTTCAGTGGGAGCCATTGTGATCTTGGATTTATGCCTCATGATGTACTGTCTGGCATGAAAGAGACGACCTCTGAGCAATTTCTCTGTGGTTAAAAGAGGGCAGGAAATATTATTGTTATTATAAAAATAACAACCATTCTATTGCACGTAAATGTACTGTATATCATTATTCTGATTTTTTTTCTTCTTTTTTTTGCAGAAAGAAAATGAACACAGAAAAAACAGTAACAGTAAGCAGCTATCTAGATTTTCCCAGCAGTTCTTAGTTAAAAATATCTGACCACTGAAATGTCCGCAAACACATCACAAACCACTTTTACCCTATTCAGGTCCAACCAAACCGACATTTCAACTGAGTCGTCACCCACTTCCACAGAAACCAAGCCCTAATCCTTAAAATTGCTTGAAAACAGATCACAGCACTGTCCAACCACTGAAATAGCAATGTATAACGATGAGAGGTTACCAGTTGTATGTGTTGCTGTGGAGTGTTTTGCTTTGGAAAGAATAAGAGAGCTACTGTATCACTAATTTGCCAGATCTAAACAGCAATTTATAATGGTGACATAAACCCCTGTTCAAGATGCCCCTTGATTTTCCATCACCGCTGTGTTAAGCATTGCGTTCCTTGTGTGAAAATGCTCATTTTAAATGTAAGCAGTTTAATGGAGGAAGCAGACTCCTTGTGTGACAGATTGGCAGTTTTGTTACCACTGTGTCACAAGGTGAGCTCTTTTTAAGATACAGTTGATTAAAGTGTGAAGAACACAAGAAGTAGTTTTGAGCTCTAACATTTACTATAGTAGCCTGTACAAAAAAATAAAAAAAATAAATAAAATTAAATTAAAAAAAAAATAAAATTAAAAATATAATGTCATGCCTGAATTTGTAAAATAATAAAAACACACACTGAGGTGTCAGTCTGCAATGTTACCTAATTGCAAATGCTTTTCCAAGAGCAGGGTAAAAAGAGGAACTAGGTAAACAGAGATCACAAATGCAACGTTCTTCAGTCATATTCACAATCTCAAAATTGCATGAAAGTGTACTGAAGTATTGTGACATAAATACATGCATTTCATTTGTTATGCAGCTCTAATAACTCTTTAAAGCACAACTGTGCCTTAATGACTGCATCCAAACATAATTAACATCAAGGGTGAAGCCTTGTCTTCTACCAGTGGAGCAAGTTTAGAAGCATACAGTACAAGGTTTTACAGGATGAATACATACATTAGGTAAAATGATAATGATTTAGCTTGACGGAATATATGTGGGTTTTCAAGTACAAATGTTTTGATGAAATAATAGGCAAAAAAATGAATGAGCAAATTACACATATTTTCATCAGTATGTAGGAAATGTGTTTGTGTAATAGACTATATGTGCTTATGTGCGCACTATATACATATATAACATCGAACAGTTACAGACAACGGCAACAGCTGATAATGAATAGGCAAATAATGCTTACTGGACAAATATCAGACAACCTTCAGAATTACGTTCTGTTCTACAGTAGGTTTACAGCGTGAAAACGGCGTTTTGTGTTTTTTTGCTCTCAGTGGTCTTAACTCACCTACGACAGCTGGATAACACAACACGCAACCGTCACTCACCTAATACTGCCGAAGACATCGCGTCTGATATTCGCGTTTGCTCTCCTTTATGAATACGTCAGCTGTGCTGATGCCTTCTGCGGCGCTGGTGCTGAAACTGCACGACCGGGTCTAGCGAGGCTTCCCCAGCGGCGACACCAGTCTCCTAATGCATACAGGTGCAATGAACCCATTGACCAAACCAGAAACAGTAAATTGCACATCCATGACGCTGTCAGCGCTCAACGGATTTCCTCATAATTTGAGAACAGCTTTTTTTCCTCTTCCATTTATTCATATTTGGCCTTAAAGCTCTATTATTTCGCTGTAGGCTACTTCTCTGTTTGGTTTGGCAGTAACTTGTCAGTAAGTTGTTACATGCGCCATCTGTCTCATGTTGACTGGAAAATTACGCAACGTGAGGTGAATAATTCATAGATGTTCTAAAATAGACCAATCACAGAGGATGCGCAAAGGAGCTCGTGGGTAAACACAGAGGGGGTTAATCAGTACAGGTACATCAAAATACATATAGGCTGAGTTCGGAATGGCAAACTACCATACTAATCTTACTATGTCTGCCATAGAGCTGGCCCATAGTATAGGCCTTTCAAACTCAGCCATAGTCTTTTCGCCGATGTTGTTTTGTATTGCCAAATCTTGATAAATTCTTCAAACTGTCACTATCGGTTAGTAGCCTACTCTAAAGGTTAGATTGTAATTGATTATTTGGTGGCTCTTGATGGCTCTTGGCAAGTATTGGATAATTACATTGTCAATCAACATCAACAGTCAGTGGAGGGTAGAAAGGTGGCCAGCATGTGACCTGAGTCTTCACAAAATACTTACTGTAGATATTCACGTACTAACATAACTGGCGATTTAATTACTTTGTCATATGATTTAACAACATATGTAATATTTTTTAATATTTTTTTTCACATATCCCAGCTAAGCTGGGGTCAGAGTGATACGGCGCCCCTGGAGCAGATGGGGTCAAAGGCCTTGCTCAAGGGCCCAACGGTGGCATTTAATGCATTTAACAGTGGTGTTATTTTTGTAATACATTGATTGTTTTCTGTTTCCATTGTAATTAAATATATGTTAAATACCATGTTCAAATTCTTATTTATGTGTAGGATGCAAGTATAGACTGTTGTTGTTCAGCCAGTGCTTTGATACAAAGTGCTTCACATTACACCCATTACAGAGACAGTCCTCATGGAGCAACCTGAGGTTAGATGACTAGTTCACGGCAAAGGCACAATTGTCATAGCTCCTGGACCACTTCTTATTGTATTTAAACCTTATTGTATTTATCCTAGTCCATTGTACTCATATGTATGTGTTTGTGTGGGTAGAGTTGTTGAGACATTTCATATTTTACCATCCAACATGGAAATTGCCCATATTTCTTATGTCACCCAAAAGTCATGCTTCATTTTTTATGTGTCTGAAACTCTTCAAACTTTAATAAAAGATATATTAGCTATTTCATTTTTTAAGAGTTTGTTTTCCTTGAAAAAATAAGTAATACATTTTATAAAGAATATGCATCTAAATTTTACTTGGGTCTTTTTAATTTAGACAATATTTATTTATTTGTAAAGGAACCAAATTTCTGATATTGGCTGGATTACCTTTAAAAACTTAGTCGTGCAGTTTATGATGTTTAGATATGTGAATATGGAGTGTAACTAAATGTATGATGAGACTGATAATATTGTATTTGTTTGCTTTATCAATATTGTAAAATCATACTATACATTTTTCAACAAAGATGGAAATTGGCATATCCAGAAATGACTCATGGTTAATATGTCCAGAAATAAATGACAGTACTACAACACTTTAGAGGGCAATACAGATTTGTACATTTAAATGATACTTTAATATCTTTATTTAAAGGGTAAATTCCAGAGTTTCTTCCAGTAAAGGAAGAACACACAAATTGTTCCATTATGCCACACAGAATATTGGTTGCATTAAAGAAACAAATCTGACTCAAGTAAAAAAAAAAAAAAAAAAAAAAAAAACTGGAGTCATATTTCCATAAGGTTATTATATTGACTGATGTCCTGCATGTTTTTAAAAAGAATAGTCACAGCTGTTGAAACTGCATTAATCACAATAGCAAATTCCTGTAGATGCCAAGTAATTGATTTCATAGGCAAACCAGTGCTCAAATATTTTTATCAAAACATTTTTTATTCATTCTGTATGAGGAAATTCATATATTACGAGGGCTCTTTTTTTTCTCACAGCTGTAAATGCACTTTCATCTGGCCCCTGCAATAGTTGTCAGTATGTGCGATATCAATGGTTATTACACGACTCTCTGGAATACTCTATTCTGATTGGTCAATGGCACAATCTAGCAGTCTGATATCGCTCTGTAACAACTGCATATCCACGTATCAGACCGCTCATCCGGGTTCTGCGAGCCGTCTCTACTGATCACTGTGTGATCTCTACAAGTAAGCTAATAAAACAATTTAAACTCAGATCAGCGTTTCATGTCCATTTATTTGCTTATTTGGTAAGTAGTCTTGTAATAGGCTGAATAATGAGGAGTCAGACGGTCATTTTCACAAAATAAACACCAACAGAACTCTGACGCGAAACCGGAGGTTGATTTCAGCTGTTCATTGATTTTTCTTCTCAATGCAAATCATTATTATATTATAATCCATGTATTTATTTATTTGGTTAGTTGTCATGTAAGAAGCGGGATAATGTACAGTCAGATGGTTGTTATCATAAAATAAACCCCTTCAGGGTGATACAAGACCGATCACCCTGTTGGGGTTTATTGTGCGATAACAACAGGCTGACTGTACATTATCCCTTATATAAGTCCATATAGTTACATTAAAGACCATTACATACATATTATTTACAATTTAAACACATTTAAACACAGACTGTGCTTTTAGTAAACAGTTGTTTAACATTTTGATGCTGAGAGCATCAGTTGTTGCTTGGATTTTACAACTTCTAGCTAAAATAAAAAATAAAAAGACACTTCAAACTAATTACAAAAGTGTTCTTTTAGCCCCTTCAAAACAGATTTGCACTTTTGTGTTACAAACACCTGAATGGTCTGTATTTTTCTACTCTTTTTGGTGACTAATCATTTATGTCTTATGTTTGTCATGACTGTAATTTTTTGACTTTTTTCAACAAGAAAAAGCTTTTGGCTTCTAATTTCTTTACCATAATGGTGGGCATAAAAGGGCCAAGCAAATAGGAAATGCAATTAGTGTTTGGGGGGGACAAAGAAAGTTAGCTTCTAGAGACAAAAGGTGAGGTGTTCTGTGACCTAGGTAGGAAGGAGGTAATAATAATAAGCACCAAAGTGCTTCCTAATGGAGGGTGGAGAGGGGATATTTATTCCAAAATGCTGTCCGTTCTTCTTTTTTAAAGACCCCAAGACACACTTATAATTGTTCAGTGCTGTTAAACTTGGGCAAGCTGAAAACTGAAAGAACAAGTAAGCCAATTAAACTGGTCTTTTTCCATAATTTTAATCAGGAAAGGTAACTTTAGGTAGTTTATATAAAGTTCGGACACTCCAAAGCCTCTACCACATTCCACATCTCCAGACAACAACATTTGCATTGTCTTCTGTCGATGGCTCTGTATCTTTAATAAGATCTTTGAAAGTTATTGTGGGGTTCTAGACGTCAGAGACACCAAGCCCTTCATCTGCCCTCTTTGAGAACAGGAGATCTGAATGTCTTAAGTGGAAAATCACTTATGTCAAACAAAGGATATCCTTTGAGCGGGATAGCAGGCTCCTTCTGTGACGCCTATATATTAATTGGCGCCCTCTTTCTTTTCTTTTCTGGTTCACCTTTTTGGCATGCTTAGTGACTACTTGTTGACATGGGAAATTGCTTTACATTATGCTCACATGTGCAGGTTGCCAGTACCTAACTGTGCATATAAGATTCTTTTCTTATTTTCCCAACAATACTCGCAGAGTTAAATGACAAAAATGTTGATACTGAACAAGTTTGAGATTGATTTTATCATCTCACAACATATTTATCATTAGAAACCACTAATCTGAACAGCATAGTGAGTCTAATCTTCCTGCCCAGTAAGTGAGTGATAGCTATGACACTTATATGGATTTGCTTTGGTTGGAGAGTGGTTCTGTTTTAAATAGTGCTTCCCATTGACGCAAAACAAAGACAATAGCTTGCTGGTTAGCCAGACCTATTTTAGGCCTCTGTGTGAGGTGGACCTATTGAAAATTTAATTGATAGATGTGAGACCTCCACCTTCTTGAACATTTATTCATTTTACTACTTAAGTATCTTGCACGTGTGGCCTGGAGTCATTGTTATCTTTTGTAAACACATTTCAGCCAACTGTGTTCTATTTGATTCCGGACAGTTAAGAGGTGGAAAGAATGTAAAGATATTTCAGATCTTGGTTGTCATACCAGGTTCAGGGTTGGACTGTTATTTTTAGTAAGGAATATACATTTATAGTGTATTGCATTTAAGACTGTTAACCACAAAATTATATTACTAAATATATGCAGGTCATATCTGCCACGTTTTCAATGTAAAAAACCATATAATAATTTCAAAGTGCTGACTGATAGCATTACAAGATGCAGTCTCTCTCATGCACTTTACTAGCGCCACTTGTATTTTAATTTGAATTATTTCAGCAATTTATTTCAGATATAACTGACTAAAATAAAACTGGAAAAAAAAATTAAAAGATGAGAAAACTTGTTCTGCTTATTCCACTTTTATTTTATTTTGTTTATTCAAGTATTATGATGGACAAATAAAATCCTTACATGGACACTTAAAAACTGTCTGTAAAAAAACAATAACAGGCTAATTTTTTAAAAAGCTTATTTTTAATGCTTTAACTTACAGTTCGTCATCTTATCATTAGCTTCATATCATTATGAAGATATATACAAGCATAAATGATTTTAATGTGCAAAAGATATTATCCACTCCATCTCACAAGTTATAATTAATATTAATGTTCATGTTAATAATTAGTAATACTATTCCAGACTTGCAGCTTCATTACATTTAGATTTTCTATTTTCAAACAGTTATTAAATCAGTTTTTATATACAGTATTCCTTGGTTTAGCCCGGGACCTTTCCAGGACTTTGTTCATGCCGTCAATTTGGAAGTGAATAACGATGAAGCTCCTTTAAATGGAGATTTATCTGTGCTGTAAATCAAACACAAAAGGTTATGCATTATTGCAAATCACCAAAAGACTTCAAGTAAATGAAAAAGAATCTATTATTTCTGAAAGTGCATCATACCACCTTCTCTTGGTTTACCTTGGTTTAACATTTGATTGTCAGTCCCACTCGCTGTTGTTCTTCCTCCTCCAAGAGCTCCTCCAAATAAAGGTGTGTTAGACCCCACAGGGCCAAAACCTGTACCTCCTAATCCTGGTTTTCCCATCCCTACTGCATTTGATCCTGCACTGCTTAATGCTGTTGACCCTGTTCCACTTGCTCCCATATTTCCAGTTGCGCCTGCACTAGATCCAGCACTGCCAAATCCTGTCAATCCTGGTCCTATCCCACCCACACCACTTGTTCCTGTCTGGGCTATACCTGTCCTACTTGATCCTGGCCCACTTAATCCTGTGTTGCCCAGTCCAGTCGTAAGAGTCCCTGTCCCCCCTAGAGATGTACTAAATGGTCCTGTCACACCTGATCCTATGCTGCCCCATCTTGCGCTTGATCCTGCACCACTAAGACTGGGAAATCCTGATCCAGTGGAGCCAGTCCCTGGCCAGCCCATGTTTGGTTTGCCCAGTCCTGTAGAACTCAGACCAGGTCCTCCAGCATTTGGCATGTTTGGTGAGCCAGCAGGGTTTGGCACAAATGGATTTCGCATTAGCTGAAAAGTCAGATTTGGAGAGAAAAAAAGTTCATTACAAACATACATTCTTAAATGATAATGGACCATTTTAACAGCCCGATGACACGTTTCTGTCTTATTGAGCAGTGTAAATCTAGCAAACTTTTTTATCTTTTCAATTTTCAACACTGACACTGCTATATTTGGTGCCTTTTTCTCTTTTGACTGCCATAATTTGCCACTCTCTATTTTTTTCCTCTTTTGGAAAGTCGTGGAAATGTAATAGGGCATTTTTTCTTTGCTGTTGGAGCAAATGGGAGGCTTGGGAGGGCAAAAATAACATCAGCTGTGGTCTCCTATTAAACACTATATAAGTTTACCCCACTAAAGTTTACTTCTATGTTCAAAACTCGGATATGAAAAAAGGGTCCATTGCAAATCAAATTATTTGTAATATTGAAAAACATTGCAAAGATATAAAGTATTAAATTGTGAAATTATATTGATTATAAAATATATATATTAAAATAAAACAGCTTGTTTACAGTTTTTGACATAACTTTATATTAACCTCACCTTACAGATGGCAAGTGAAGTATTGAGAGTCTCAACATTGTAATTGAGCATTTTTATTTCTTTTTCTTTCACTGAAAGTAGGTCATCTTTCAGCTTGTTCTCTCCTTGTAGTTTTCTATTCTCCAGCAGAAGACGTTCAGTGTCTTGGTCACTCTTTAGCTGAATCTTCTCAAGAATCTTGCGATTCTCCTGAATCATGCTACTGCGATTCTGATTGCACCAATCAGCGTCCTCTCTCAGGCGTCTGTTCTCTGTCACATATTTGGAGTTTTCACCATTTATTTTTGTAAACTGGTTCCCTACAATGTTCAGATAAGACTGGAGCTTGTTCTCAACATCTCTTGAAAGACTACTACAGTTTTCACGGATGTCTTCAAGTTGAATTTTTTGTTTATCACACGATAACTGGAAAGAAATGTGTTTTGAAAAAAGGTCATCAATCCTTTTGAGAAATTCTTTGGTGACATTGGGGATTCCTTGTAAAGAAGCGACAAAATCCTCTTTGCATTTCTTTTCATACAGGTTGAGCTCATCTTGAAGGAAAGCCTTGTCTCGCCTCAGTCCAATTGCTTCCAAGTGATACCTGTCCTTGTCTTTGTTGGAGTTTTCTAACTCAGTTTTCATAGTGCCCATTTTCTGAGTAAAGTTTGCTTTGACCAGCTTTAGCATTTCCTCTGACTGCTGGAGCATAGCTTGCAAACGTCTGTTGTTGTCTTGAAAAGAAAATTGTTGAAACATTACAGATTATTGGTCTATATATATTTATATACTGAACTAAAAAAATACAACATTTAGTGATTGAGAATGCATGCATTCATGCAGTATTTGTACAGGAGTTACATGTGTTAAATACACAAAACAAAATACAGACTTTTTACTGGTCTACCTTGAGATGAGTAAAGAAAATATTCAATGCAATAATTTTTTCTGAAGAGCCATCTCACCATTTGGATCTGGACAGAACATTGGAGGACATGCGCGAGGTGCTTGAGGCATTCTTCTATCAATGTCACACTGAGACTGTAAATGCAGAGTACAAAAAAAGTCCATTCAAAAATTAATGGTGAACCACATATGCAATTATTCAGTGTAAATTTATTATTGACAAGGCAGGACATGTTTGACCTGAAAATTACACTAGCATCAAGAGAACCTAATCTACAGTTTTCTAATAAACTCTCTCTTCGCCCTACATCAGTTTTCCCTTATAGATTTCATACAAGAGTTCATGTCGTTTTGTATGAAACTTAATGATATTTACAACAATCATGTGGCTGATTAAATTTGAACTTACCATTCTACTTTGCATTATCCTTATTGTTGCAGATGAGGTATTTGCCAGTTTGCGTAATTCACCCAGAATCTTGTCATTGCTCAGCTTTGCAGTAAGAGTGACATTCAGTTGTTTTGAGAGGTTCTTTCCATTCTCACGGAGAACATGATTTTGCATAGTGAGATCGCTGACACTTTTGTCTAACTCTTGCAGCCTCTTCTCTTCCACGGTCTGCTCAGGCTGTCCGTAGACCAGAAAGAGCACTAGACTTACAATGATCAAAGACTGGATGAGTGAGGAGAAAAAGAAGACAGTTTTCATGTAGTAACCACAGCTCTTGCCCTTTGATTTGTGTATCTTCTTGGCAGCCAGGCCAAAGTTGGTCTTCGAATAAGCACCGTTGTACATCACTGCTCAAATGCGGCCCAATAAATTAAGCCCTAGCTGATTCTAAACCTAGATTCTTTCAGTATGCACAATTGTTCTCCTCAAACATCAAAGCCAAAATAACAAGTGAAATACAGTGTGTTAACGCTGCCAGCTTATATTGTTTTCCTGCACCTCCCATTGCATGATGCTTCCCTGGTCCACCCTATGGTCATGATTCCGGAGGTTAGAACAACATCACGCACCACTGAGAGGGTGGCCCAAACCCAAACTGTACAATGTTCTAACATTCATGTCCTGCCAAGGCAGATCTTTTTGTTTGACAGCATGTTGGCACATGTGACAAAGCACATGGTTTATGTTTTGAACATTATTCAAAATAATGTTTTTCGATTTTTAGCCACATGTTAAAGCATTCCTGCAGGGAACACACCTCATATAAATGTATATCTGGAATGCACTGAATGGACATGCTTACAACTAGTCTTTTTTTAAACATATATTTTCTCAAAGCAATTTATATAGCTATTATGTAATAGGAACCCTAAAATAGGGAAGACTAGGATAGATGAACACAATAGATACACACTGGCATACAATTATAACCACAAGGTTGAACTATGTTCTCAGGACAAGGTTGTCATGTCTGTTCAAATTGTCATACTTTTAATGGGGCAAGTTGTATTAAATGTTATAAATTTATCAATTATAATATTTGTTGGCCAAAACAATGGTTTGATGTTTTTGTATGATTCCTTTAACATTTTTGGTGTTTCATTAATTGTTTTGTGTTTCATAATTTGTTTACATTTAGCTGAAAAGCCTATTATGTGCTGTTTAATGGAAGGCTTCACTGTGACAACTTACCCCACATAGTGTGACAATATTCCCCACTGTTGGGGCATGTTGTCACAAAAAGTCAACAAACTGCTTTTTTTTTTTTTTAGCAGTGATGGTGGTAATGTCTAATAGCTTGTTTGTAGCAATGACTATAGGGTATATGGCTAAATAGAAATTGCCTTTCTAAAATAAATGGGCGCCATCAGGCTGCTGGCTGTTTGACGGTCCAAAAGGCATATTCAGACAGCATAAAAGTAATTCACATGTCTCCAGTCGATCAATTAATGTCTTCTGTAGCAAATCGGTGGTTGGTGTAAGAAACAAATCGATAATTAAAACGTTTTTAACTTTAAATCGTTGTTTCTGCCCAGCGCTGTATTTCAGTTTGAAATGAACTAACTCTCACATGACGTTCATTCCTCTGTTGTATACAAAGTGCACGCTTCCAACTTCTCGCGTGAACGCACCATAGCACTTATGTCAATGGTGCATCGACTGCTGGCAGGAAACGGTCTTTTATAAGTTAATAAAGTTTTAATTATCCGTTTTTATTTTTACACAAACCTGTCGTGTGGATTACTTTTATGCTGTCTAAATATGCCTTTTGGACCGTCAAACAGCCAGAAGCCTGATGGCACCCATTTACTTGCAATGTATGGACAAACAGAGCTGAAATCTGTTTATAAACATCTTCTCTTCAGTTCTGAAGAAGGAAAGTCATACACATCTGGGAAGTAAATCATGAGAGGATTTTCATTTTTGGGTGAAATAACCCTTTAACAGACAAATAGTGACTTTGAGTCCCACTCAAATGCATGTGACATCAGATTAACAAAGGTTAGGTCAGATGTAATACCAAAGTAATCCAAAATTAATCAGATTAGATTACCAAAAAATAAAAAAATAATAAAAAAATAAAAAAACAGTAATCCAAGAGATAATGTTACTATTTACAATTTTAGTAAAATAATTTGTAATCAGTATTTGATTACAATTCCGGAGTAAAAAGCTTTCGACCAAAGCTTTTTAGTCCACGAAAGTGTTAGTTAGAACATGTAGATATTATTACTCCTCTAACCCAAAACCTTTAGCTTTCATATATTACTCTGAAGTTATTGAGCCATATGTTTCTAAAAGTCAAAAGTAATTACACTGTAGCCTAATAGATGGTTACTATTTCTGATGTCTGATCTTTAGCCCTGCAAAGAGCCAGAGTAAGTATATTATGAAAGCATGAGGCTTCCTTGCCAGGAATTGTTGATGTTCAAACTTGATTCTAACAGGAAGCAGTAATTCAGAGCTGTGTCTTAGAGTGACAAACACAAAAGGTACTGTCGGGACACTTCTTAAGTAAACTACTGGACAAATCAAGGAAATCATCAATAAACACAGATGTATACACATTTGCTGACATTATCAGTAACAAATCGTCCTGTTTATCTCTTTCTAAAATATGCCTAATGTTAAAATTATCATCATCTAACAAGACTATTCTCACACACTACTGTTTCAAATCTTTCCAAATCCTGGAAAGCTTGCCAAAACACACAATACCTCATTAACACTACAATTTTTGTGCTTATATTATGCAATCACACTGACAACACTTAGTTTAGCAGTTAAAAAAGGCATCTGATGGTGGATCAGATGTGGCAAAAGAGAGGGAAGTTCAAGTGAGTAGAGTGATAATGATTGCAAATGTTATTTTATTTTTATTGTCAAAGATGCTTCAGTTAATACAAAAATTTAGAGAGTATATAGCAATCGAACAGTCAGCAAATTGGCTTTGCTAATAGTCAAAGAATATTCGAAAATATTACATTACATTGGTCATGCACGTGACGTACTTGTTTTTACATATGTAACCACATATGTGTCATTTCAGGGAAGTGGTATGCTACACACAAAAAAGATGGACCAAAGAAAATATGGACTGGCAATAGTACCAGTGGCGTAACTGGTTGTCATGACAACAGAAAAATTTAAGAAGCCTCTGATGCAGCATTCAGGGCGCTTTCACACTGGGCAAGTTTGCTGCGGTCCGATTCCATGTTCGATTGTTCCCGGTGCCCCTCGCAGCGTTGGTCTGGTTTCACACTCACTTGATTCTATCGAACCCCGGTTCATTTGCGTTCATCTTACGTCATCACAAACACGCATGGAGAACACAACGTGACTCATCATACTTTTTTTATTTATTTTTTTTATTTTGGTGCCATGGCGTAACTCATCAGATGTCCAGGGGAAGGCGGCTTGCTGCTGCTCGCAAACGGCGTTTTTTGAGGAGACAGCTGATTGCAACGAATTCATTTGCATCTTTGTTTACACTGCACGCTTATGCTCGTGTCCAAGGTGAAGTTATCGCCACTGTCATCTCCTATTATACCCTGTATTTATAACCTATAACAGTATGTATACGGTGTATAGATAGATAGACAGACAGACAGACAGACAGTATTTATAGTCATTGTGGTGTCATTACTTTTTTGCGACTTTCAGGAATGTGTAGATCCTCGTGTGTTGTCGAAACTAATGATGTCGTCATCGGCTAAAACGCATGCGCAGGTTACTTTACTTCCTGAACGAGTGCGCACCCGAGTCCGAGTTGTTTTCACATTCACGCGAATCGCGCTATAGTTCTGTTGCAACCGAACTCAGACCACTTCCTACAGGTTGTCTCGGGTTCGTTCGCGGTGCGCTCCCCGGTCCGCATGACAGCTTTCATATTACCAATTTTTCACGAACCGTGCTGTTTCGAACTAAACTGCCAGTGTGAAAGCACATGCACATAACCAAAGCGGCATCAGAGTTTCCCGAAGCACTGAACAGTCCATACATGCTGCTAACAACCATGAATGTAACAGTGGTGTAGTCCTAACAACAACAACAACAACAACAACAACAAAGTGGTTTACAATTACCCAGTCCCTGATAGCTGACCGGTGGTAGGGGGGATAATGTTGTAGGGCTTTACTGGTTTAGATCAGTGTTACTATCAGAAATAATTGGTAATTATTTCTTTAGTTATTCATTAATATTTAAATTAATTAGTTGAATCTAACTCATTAAAACCTCATATGGGGCCCCAGTAAATGTAGTGCGCTACGTTTAGGAGCGGGTTTGGTTATTAGCAATAATTACTAATTATCAAAGATAATTATTAATGATTAAAATCAATAGAACATTGATGAGAATCAATGTTAGCTTTTTTAATCCTTTAAATCAACAATTATCAAAGATAATCACCAATCATTAACATCTATGATACATTAATTAAAATTAACACTAGCTTAACGATCCTTCAAAATCAACAATCGTCAAAGATAATCATCATTTATCAAAAAATCAATAAAATATTAATAAGAATGAACACTGACGTGGTACCACCCTGGAATCAGGGACTAATAACCAGATAGTATAACAGTCTCAATATTAGATTGATTTTCGGGAAAAAAACAATGAATGAAGGCTTGAATCCGAACACTGACATCCCGTCAGCATGACGTGTGTGCAAAACAAACCAAAACACTTCTCTTTGTAATATAAACAAAGTTTATTTATGCAGTAATATTAATTAATAATTAATACAATGCAGTCAATAAACTTCCGACTTACAACTACAAACAAAACAGTGATATGATTAGATATGGAAATCAAAATATTCTTATAACACATGAGGGTGTGTGTGTGAGAGTGTGTGTGTGTGTGTTAGTACAAGAGAGAGAGAGAGAATTAAGTGACGGCCCCAAAGCCGATTTCGCGATCGTGGGAGAGAAAGCAGCTGTTAGTTTATCACTCAGAGACGCGGTGGACAGCTCGTAAACCATCCCGCGGTCTTTTCTTTAATGGATAAACTCAATTTGCCGGTCTCACCCGCGATGGCGGAAATGCACAACAGTCCAATGTGGTTGGACTACAATACAGCAAATCAAATTCGTGATAATTAATACCCTGAGTATTAATAATGAGCGGACATGGCGGTCCGTAAACTGTACAAGCAATAACCTTGATACACAAGAATAACACACTATAATATTCTATCTCTGCCCAGACGTAAACCTCTTACTTGAATTGCATGAGGATGCAGAATGTGTGTTCATCTGTCCTTTAACTCAGACTCGGTTCCTCAAGGCTCAGGTGATGACAGGAGGCCGTTTCCTCGCTCTGTCGGCGGGCGGTACGGCTGCTGATTCTCGATGGGCTGGCGGAGAAATCAGCAACGTCATTGAAGATGGAAGAGAAATCTTTTCTCTCTTCATTTCTGCAGGCAACCAGATGAAGATGCGGATTGCTCGGCGGTCTCCTTCGGATCCGTTAGAGTGTTCAGTGGAACACAGAGTAATCTCAACTCGTCCAGCGAGATGGAGATTGTATGGCCACAGTTTCAAGTCGGACGTTACTTCCTTGTGCCACGAGGTTGCACCTGAGAGCAGCGATGAGCTGCGTCTACACACGGCGAGCAAAGTTGCCGGAAGCAAATCCTGGAAGCATTTCAGAGGTATTTCTACTCCTGATGATGTCATGGTTGAGGTGCGTTCTGTCGTGTGCTTCATCCAATAGGAGTTGAGAGTTCGATCCTTTAGTGAGCAAGGCTTCATGGGATTTGTAGTCTGTTTTGGACTCCCTTTGTTTGATTTTGGCGCGATTTTTATCAGTACAATTTATAACTTGGTATGTGGGGGCCTGAGTTAGGTTTTACGACTGTGTTAGGCCTGCCTTTGTCTTCTATCTGAATACATGAGGCCCAACATTCCCCCCTTTGGTCTGAAGAGTTGGTTGTTGTCCAGCATCTTTAGAGCAACTGAAGGGCCGAACAGTTCTTGTTGGTTCACAGTAACCTGTGGGTTACGCCATCCATGTATTCCTGATAGGAAAGAAAACGGTTGCACAGTCCATACAGTTCATTAGAGTTCACAGAGGCTATATCATCTGGACAGAGATTGAGGCACATCTGGGCATAGAACTTCTAGCTAAATCTAAAACTACATTCATCACACATAAACATTTCAAGTTATTGGAAGGCACAGCATTAACTGTAACACAATCCTTTGTTGTTCTTTGGTCATAACACAAAATCAAAGTAGAACCTGATATTGGTTACTAGGAACAAAATGTTAGAGGAAAGGAGGGTTAAAGGTTAAAAGGCTTATCCTTGGAAATTATTGGAGTTAACCTGTGGGATGGGCTCAGACTGGTGTGTAAAACGCGGCTGTACGAGAAGTGAGTCCAGTCTGACCTGTAGGTGCTGAATGTACCTGTACATGGCGTGTGCAATAATTGCGATGAGCCAAACACTAAGGAGGAGCCAGAGGCCAACCAAACTGATAGGGTGTTCTCGGTAAGATGATGATCTGCTTAAGTGACTAGGAAATATAGTGGTCAAGCCAGTCAGTTTGAGACTGAACTTCACTAATTTCATCCCTTCAGCCTGAAGCTGCTGTTGAAGGGTGTCCTCAGTGGTGAGGTTGTGACCTCTAAATGTGTCCTTGATCTCAATTTCTGCGTCATGTTTGTCGACGTTGAGATGATGGAGGACAATATTGTCAATGTGCACGGTGGCTCCTTGAGGAACTGTTAAGAACACCATTTGGTTTGGTAGTGTTAGTTTAATGGCTGTATCATGGCGGTTGTATGACATTGGGACTTCGGTGGCTGGTGTGTTAACGAGCCAGCGATTGCCTGCTTGCTCTACCCTTGTCTCTGTTCCTTCATCTTTGATGGACATGCTACCTTGACCCTTGTTCAGGGAGGTAGTTAGTCACCTCTCTAAAAGGGTGTTGCGTTTGGACAAACCCACTGAATATCCTTTGTCTTGATACATATGTTAAGGTTAGGGATAAGGTAGAGCGAGGGGTCCTCATCATGGTAGGCGAGTGTTGGTGGTGTTTTGAGGTGAATGTGTGCATTACCTCTCTGAAAACCAACATTAAATACGGACTTTAGTCTGTATATATTCTACCTATGATGGTAGATTGAGGATAAATCCTATTTTGAGGTTCTGAGGATTTACATGGATTGGAATTGCAATGCCAAAACTATATGCCAGGTGTATCTGTGAAGGTTGCACAATGGAGATAGTAGCAGATCTAAGGATTCGTTCGACAAGGTCTAGGGAGACCAGGTAAGCTGGAATCCTTCCACCACTCAGACTGTTGACTGAGGAGCTAATTTCCTTGAGGAGGTCCTGCATTAGATCTCTAACTATACGCACATAAATTGTCTTCTCTGACAAAAGTCCCTAAAGCGTGCAAAGTGTTATTGATAAGAACGGAGTGCAAATTTACAGTGACTATAGTACCCTGAAGGGTTTTATTCAGGCCCTGTAATTGTTCTTATTGGAGTCGTCGTCTCTGCTGGATTTTTGGATGATGGCGACTTGTCCATCTGAAGCTGGCGAACTGTTTTCTGGACCAAGTGGTCTCGGCGGAACCAATCGGTTCAGTAGGTCCTGGCCAACTAACAGTGGTTCCATATTAATGGGACACATGTAAACAGGGTGTACTAGCGTCATCCCTTGAAAGGTGTCAATCCAGGCCTGTTTTGTGATAGACGACCTATCTTGCAAGTAGCTTGTGATGCTTACGCTGCAGTTCTGTCTGTAACAGTTTGCCAAGGGAGAGCTTTGCTCTAGCCACCTCTGCGAAGGTGTTGGGATCCATTAGACTATTTCGGAACCGGTGTCGAGTAGTACGTGGGAGCTGAATGACCCATGTGTCAGGCGTTGCCCTTACGGTACAGATCCCCAAGAAGGTCAGAAAGGAGGGTGTGGCATGTTAGGAGTGACTGTTTTGGGGAGCAACTTGGACCCTGTTCCACTTTTCCCGACCTACAAAGTAAACTTTGGCGTTAACGGGAGGGGGTACATTGTCTAGTCATACTGACGGGGTTTCAGTGCCGCGTTCCTTTGAGGAGATCGGCAGACCTGGTGAACAACGGAGCACGTCAAGCTTAGTTACTAACTAAGTCAAGCATCTCCTTATATCCTCCATCTCTTTTCTCGAATCTTGTTCTCTGAGGGGATTTGAAACCTTTTCTACCCACCCACCTTCTTGATTGGGTTTTCGTTTGAACCGCGCCTTTCCTTTCTGCCGGTGAACATTTTGTTGTTTAGGCCTGCTGTGACCCTGGGGGTGTGTCTGGTCACCACCCCCCTGGTTCTGTTGCCTACCCTGCTGGTGGGGTGAATGGCAGTGAACAGGGGTCCTGTTCTAGCATTCACCTTAACGCGAGGCATTTCATTGCCTTCAAGCGCTAGGTCTGCACATTCTGAGGCTTGGATCACCAGGACTCTGGCGTCACCTTCGTGCCCTCGGGCAGGGCGCACGCGTGTCTCCCATGCCAGTTGCGCGTGCCTTCTAATTTCCTGCATGGTGGGGTTGCCCATTCTGCAGTGCATCGTGATGTCATATCGCACGCACTCGTGGAGGTTGTGAAGGAAAAGAGACTTGAAAGCTCATTCCTCCTCCAGACCTGGTGCGTTACTTTCTTGGAAGTACGTGGTTCTCAGGCATCTATAATACTCACGCGGAGGCTCGTGCCTCTTCTGGGTGATGGCGAAAGCAGCTATGGTAGCAGAGGCTTCATCGATATACAGCGAATACTCCTCGCGTAGGGCTTTACACAGAGCTGAGTAGCGGTTTCGGGTACTAGTCGGAAGCGTTTCCATGAACGCATGGACACTCCTTACCGTGGTCTTCCATATAAGCTTGAGTTTTCACGTGACGAAGCATAAGGCAAGTCAACCAGGCAGTGCTTAATTTCTCTGAGATAATTGTCGATGTTTGAATCTCGATTACTTGGGTCAAAGCATTCTGTGTCCCCTGTGAGGGACTCGAGTTGTCGGATGCACAAGCCTTGGTGTCGGTATGACCACAGGTCGTCCGAGTCATCCGAAACACCATAGTCACTCGGATCGCTATAGCGATGAGGACGACTTCCTCCCCTTCGTGGTGGCGAAGGAGTCCAGTTGACGCGTGGGGGTGGACCCCGGGTTGTGTACATCTCCCTGGCTAATGGGATCTTCGAGCCGCTTACACCACTCTGGGCTTGAAAATAATTGTCCCCCCTCCGTGGTGTGGAATCATTCGGTTTGAAATGCATGGTGGCGTGACTGAAAACTGACTGGGGGGGCAACTGTAAGGAGGGGCACCTGCATCCAACCAGCGGGCCGCTGGAGGAGCTTGAAAGGTGTCTTGGAGGATGAAGTCAGAGACTGTACCACTAGGGGCAGCTCGGCTCCTAGCGTGTGTCCTTGGGTTTCTCAGGGGCACATTTCTACACGTTGTGCTAAAGAGGGGGCCCTCTTCTATGTCAGATGTTGTGCTGTGCGTTTCATGGGATTTGTAGTCTGTTTTGGACTCCCTTTGTTTGATTTTGGCACGATTGTTATCAGTACAATTTATGACTTGGTATGTGGGGGCCTGAGTTAGGTTTTACGACTGTTTAGGCCTGCCTTTGTCTTCTATCTGAATACAAGAGGCCCAACAATGTCTATTATACACAGACTGCATAATCTGCAAATAGAGAGAGGCAGAACTGCACCTCTGTTCATATCATAAATATGGTCATTCCTACAATTCTGTGACATTCCGGCTTTGAAACTTTTGAAAAATAAAACATACTTTTACAAGTATCTTCATGTTTCATCATTACAGGGACATGTTAAAGATTGTATTAGTCATACTGGTCAAGCTAAATTACTATAAAATTTAGACGTCCATCCAGTTAAATGGGCAGCGTCAGGGTGGAAAATAACAGGGAGGACATTCAGTGGATAAATTAGCCACTACATGGTCTGTGATTGAAATCTAGCAAACATATTTGTAAACGAATATTTTTTATTTTATTTCTGTTAACATAAATACTGTATATTAACATTTTGAAATGATTTCCCATGTATTTTCCCATAACAGGGTAGACATGTTATGTTTGACCACATATGACCAACACCACAAAATAAAGGACACCACTGGAATGTAATCATTCATGGAACATGGAGGGAAAACAGAAATCACATGACAAGGGAAACAGGAACACATGACATGAACCAGGAACTAGAATTTCAAAATAAAAGACATGAATCAACACAATACACATGACACATGCCTACTGCTGTAAGACTTTACAATATATCAATCCACCATGTGCAGAGGCATCTCTGACCCTCAGGGAGCTAGGACTTTTCATCCAACACACAGCTGTTGAGTGCAGTTTAATACTTAGTGCACCTTAATCTAATTCTAAGGTCTAAATGATGTGTCTTGTTTATAATGTACTGTATTTCTTGTACTATTGTCCAATGTCTCTGTGACAAGTCACTTGTTCAGGTAGGAAGGAGGAAGCGGGAGCCAGATAAACAATCCACTAAGTTTTTTTATTTATTACTTGCTTTCTCAGACACAGTTTGCTTTTCAGCACAACACACACACACACAGCTTCAGGCTCATCTCACTCTTCTTGCCGGAGGTCTGGACTGCCCTTATATCTCTCTCCAGCTCTCACTGCAACACAAAACAGCTGTTAGAGAGAAATTCCCACAGGTGTCAATCCTTACCACTTTTCCACTCCTGGCCTCGCTCTCCACAGACGCCGCTTGGCCATGCCCCCATCTCCACAGTCTTGTATTTATTTTGTGTGCACTGTGTGTACTTTACTGTTTGTCTGCATTGCTGCTTTGCACTTTAATTTCCCACGTGGAATCAATAAAGTATCTATCGTCCTCATTATCTAATAATAATAACATTATTCTTCCTTGCAAAAAGTACTTTAGGCATACTTATTCCTGACACCCTTTTCTGTTTCCTGCTTACTAGAAACATAATGCTGTGTGGAGATTCATTTGCATTTTCATTCAAACATTTTATGAAACTTCTCTGAAGCATATATGTGTTTCAACATGCTCTCAGGGCTTAGTAAATTGGTGTAAGTAGTCCTTGGCAGGCAAGATATGCAACACAACCTCACATATCCTAATAAAGATCAGCCGCATTCCTGAAACCTGGGGTCAAAGGCCAAACAAACGCCCATCTTCTACAATCCACATAACACAGGCATAAGCTCTCAGACACACACCTTTCTTTTTGTCTCTCTCTCTCACACATACACACACACACACACATACATACACTGTATTTGTACAAAAGCAATACTGTGCTTTAAGTGCTGCATGTGGTGAAACAATTCCATTGCAGTCAAAACAGGGAACTCAAAATGGCCAGAACTTTAAAAAAATAATAATAATAATAATTTAACTTGCTGTTGCTTTTGTGCCCTAACTTGAGCACCAGCTATTTTTTGACAGTCTGAGAAGGAAGTGAAGGTAGACTGAGGTGAGCACATTAACAGTAAATGTTTTTCTCTTGAATGTATCTTGAATAATTATGTGAACTGGGGGCCAAGATCTAAATCTTAAAACCTAAATCTCTTGCATCAACAACAAGCTATATACAGTGTGGATGGCTTTTTCAGTGTTTAAAAAATGATTTAAATTCCTCTTTATACAGGAAACAGTGATGAACCTATGACCCTGTGAAGCTCGCCTGCATTGTCTGATAAGTGCAAAATGTCACAAATAATATAGCACTTTGTTATTGTATTTTAAATAAAATAATGTATTTCCTACCCTCTGACATCTTGCTACATAAATTGGGATTCTATTCAAGTTAGCTTATCTTTAATCCTAAAAAGCATTAGGGCATCAAATGTTTTTGCTGTTTTCACATGAAAAGGGTCTTTCCATCTGACATTCCAGGATTTCCTCAATTAAAGTGTCTTTGGTCATGCCAACTAATTGTTTTCACATTTTTGCAGTTTACCATCCCTATATTAAAAATGAATTTGAATTAATACCCTGAGCTTTCATATTTGGGTCAAGAAATACTGTATGTCATTAAATATAGGCAATGCTAAATCATGTTCAGATATAGGATATACTGTACATATATAGTAACCGAAGTAAATAGCAAGCTGACATTTAGCAGACACTTTTATCCAAAGCAATTTACACTAAATTTACAGTGAGATCCCCTGGGGCAACCTGAGGTTAGGTACACACACACATAAACGCATGTTGGTGCAGCTATCCTTATCAGGACTCTCCATAGACATATTGATTTTTATAGTGTACGAACTATAGATTCTATCCCCTAACCCTAACCCTACCCCTAAACCTAACCCTCACAAAAAACTTTCTACATTTTTACATTTTCAAAAAAATATAGTTTAGTATGTTTTTTAAGCGATTTAAATTATGGGGACACTAGAAATGTCCTCATAAACCACATTTATAGCATAATACCCTTGTAATTACCAGTTTGTAACCTAAAAAAATCGTCCTCGTAAACCACCCAAACCCGCCCACACACACTAAATTATTATTAAAATGCAGTTTCATTGAAAAAACATGCAGTTTATCAGGAATTTACATAATTATATCATTTTTAGGCTCTCTCATGTTTTCACAGCAACTTGCATAATTGAAGGGATAGTTCACCCAGAAATGTAAATTCTCTCATCATTTACTCACCCTCGTGTCATCCTAGATGTGTATGACTTTTTTTCTTCTACAAAACACAAAATATATATATATATATATATATATATATATATATATATATATATATATATATATATATATATATATATATTTTTTTTTTTTTTTTTTTTTTTTTTTAAGAATATGTCAGCTCTGTAGTTCCATGCAATGCAAGTGAATGGTGACCAGAACTCAGAAGGTCCAAAAATGAAATAAAGGCAGCATAAAAGTAATCCATCATACTCCAGAGGTTAAATACATACCTTTTGAGGTGATATGATAGGTGTGGGTGAGAAATAAATCAATATTAAGTCCTTTTTTAACTGTAAATCTACACTTTCACTTTCACATTCCGCCACCTACTGGTTGGGGCTGGTCAAAGGTGGGGATTGATAGTAATAAAGGACTTAAATATTTATCTGTTTCTCACCCACACCAATCGCCTCAGAAGATATGGATTTAACCACTGGAGTCTTATGGATTACTTTTATGCCTCCTTTATGTCATTTTTGGACCTTCTGAGTTCTGGTCATCATTCACTTGCATTGTATGGACCTACAGAGCTGAAATATTCTTCTAAAAATCTTTGTTTATGTTCTGCTGAAGAAAGAAAGTCATACACATCTGGGATGGCATGAGGGTGAGTAAATGATGAGAGAATTTTCATTTTTGGGTGAACTATTCCTTTAACATGATTTGTACAATTTAATCACTTTGAGAGAAAAAGCATCTCGTACGTAAATGTATTAGCCGATTGAGTAGAATAAATAAAAAATAAAATAAATAAAGCTTTATGGAAGAATATGGAGAACATATTTAGCCTGTGCACGACTTATCTGAATGGTATTTACTTGGTTTGGCGTCCTGTAGGCACATTTGCAGTTCTATGAAACATGCCTAAGGTCACTGATCTCTTGAGGAGCAAAACACCACATTCTTTTTTGTGTGCCCAACAGAGCAGCTCTCCCTGGTCTTTGACTTCTTTGACCATATAAGGCAGGCGATACCATGGCAACCGTGGGCTTGAATAGCTGTGTCAAATCCCTGCTCACCCCCTCACATACGTACGCACACATACACTCACAGGCACGCGGCGGCGCGCGCACTCTACTGGACATTGGCATGCTCAGTCTCTTGTCCTCCTCCAGCCCGCGCGACTTTGGCACTTCTCCATGCAGGTAGGAATATTAAAACATTACCGCTTTTTGCTGCTGTGAACTGTTTGCTAGCTAACGCTTCGGTCCATCAAAACTGAGCAGAAATACAGTGTTCGCCGAAGTCTCGAGTGAGGTACGTCGCTAAAGCTATGGCTCCACCCCTCCCCCTGCTCGACACAGGGGGAAGTGGGCTGGAGCTTAGGCCGCATGTCTGTTGCTGGCTCGCATAAAAAACAAGAAACGTGCGATTTAGCTCGTGATCACGTCGAAACTGTAAGCACGAAATAATGTTTGGGGTTCACCCGTGTCGTTTTTGATTCCCACGTTTCTGATCAACTGTGAGAGGAACTCCAGAAGTCTGTTCCAATTTCTCAACAAACAAGCCCTGTGAGTGAACGTCCTTGAGCAAATAGTGTATTGTAGCTTGGCATTTCTTTTTATTTCTATACATTTTAGTATAAGTTTATATTTTTGTTTTGGTATGTTGTTTATGAGATTATATGTAATAACAATTGTGTGTGCTGTATGTTCTTCATTACTTGTAAATTCTTAGGTAATCAGTTCTGGCCAGTAATGTCTATAGTGAAATCATGATTCAAATATTTCAAATATAGAAATACGAGTTATAGTTGTTGTAAAGGCCATAATATATACAGCAAAGTCTGACTCTGAAGAGACTGGTTAAGCTGTGACTGTTGTACAAGTTTTAAAGGGGTCATGACATGAAAAATAACAATTTCCTTGGATCTTTTCACATATAAGAGGTCATTGTACTATAAAACATACTGTAAGTTTCAGAAATCTAAACTTCCTCCTCACTGCAAAAAGAGCATTTGTTGAAACCAAGCTGTCAAAGTGACTTGTTCTCCACTTCCTCCACATTGTGATGTCACACTGCGGTAGACATTTGCATCTGACTCCCTCCTCAACAACACATCTACAACTATTTTACCTGATCAACTCCGTAACCCCGCCTAGTAGCGTGAGCAATGAGATGGCAAGGAGAGAGAGCAGGTCATTCAAGAGCAGAGAGCCAGTCATAACAGTGGGCATTAACTGTCAAGTCATAAAGGAGAAGCAGCACCAAAACCAAGTGTTTTGATAATGATAAAGAAAGGCATGTCATGACTCCTTTAAGAATGATACCGTGAGTAACTGTAAGTGAGAGATTGTTTTCTTTATCAGGTTCTTGATTGAATTGGAAACCAATCATAGAAGTAACGTACACATGGTACAGTATCTGAGGTACTGGTAAAGACGACGCAACAAAAAGTGAATATGATCAGTCAAGAATGCAAAACAGCATGCACAGCCCAATGCCCCAAGACCAAAGTTGACTGACTCAGGACCTGTGTCTGAGCCTCAATGCGTCAGATGAGACGGCAGACAATTTCCAGATTCAGAAGCCTTCATAGCTTTTCTTTTTAGAACACACAGCTATCAAAAAGGTGTCAACGGAAACAGCTTCATTTGGGAGCATTTTTTCTCCACTGTTGGGCTGAGAACTAAGCAATGGCCATGGTGAGAGGAGGATGGGGAGATCCCAATGGGGATACTAATGGACTTGGTGACAAAGGTTATCTGAGGGGAGATGAGGACGACGGGTCACCGCAAGGAGGCGGCAGTGACATGGAGGCCGGGGAGGATGATAAAGGGTGCGTGGTGGACTGTGTGGTCTGCGGTGACAAGTCCAGTGGAAAACACTATGGTGTGTTTACCTGTGAGGGCTGCAAGAGCTTTTTCAAAAGGAGTGTCCGCCGAAACCTCAACTATACCTGCAGGTAACAGAGAATTTAAATTATATTTATGCATGTGCTAGTTGTAATTGTTAGCTTTGTGCTTTTTTTTATTTCCAGTGAACCTATATACCATACAGATTGGTGGTTGAACAGATTAACAGAATGTTCATTTTAGTGTGAAACATGAAGCTGTTTTGGTGCTTTTCTCAGATCAAATCGGGACTGCCAGATCGACCAACATCATCGCAACCAGTGTCAGTACTGCCGTCTAAAGAAGTGTTTCCGAGTGGGAATGCGTAAAGAAGGTAAATATCTATCCCGCATCTCAAAATCAGCCAGGATGGTTCTCAGTCATTGTTAGCTTATATCAGTCATACTCAAATTGCGGACCACGAACTGTGTCCGGACCCAGCAAAGGGTCAATACGAACCGAACAGCACCAAACTTAATGATATCGAAGTCAATAAATTAATTACACACAACTTTCAGACATGATCAACTGGGTGCCGTTTACCAAGTGCAGTGCAGCCTCTCTCTGTCTCTAGCAGTGGTGAAGAAACACCAGCCCGGGGCCGCGTCCTATCCAATCACGTGCGCTTATGCAAATGAGTCCCATGACGAGATCCGTGCCCTATCCAATTGTGTGCATTTATGCAAATTAGTCTCGTGACTAGATCCGTGTCCTATCCAATCGCGTGCGTTTATGCAAATTAGTCTCGTGAAGAGATCCGCGTCTCATCCAGTCGCCTAAATGTATGCAAATATCTTCGACAGTGAAAGACAGTGTTGGGACTGGGAGCAAGCAGCAGGCAGACACACGGAAATACGTCCATTGATAGACTTTGTGAATGTGAGGATGGCTTGTTAAAAGAAAATAAAAGTTGATAGTGAAAATCGCATATTCAAAGTCGAGTGGACAGACAAGTACGCATTCATTCTCCCCACAACAAGTTAAAAACCAGTGTGCCTGATATGCTCAGAATCCATAGCGCTCGTGAATAGTGCCAATGTGAAGTGCCACTATGACAGGAAACAGTCATTTCGAGCATACGTATCCCCAAAACACAGAGCTGAGAACGAGAAAAATAAATCGGCTCAAAGCCCAATATGAGAGGTCCACCAAAGTTCTTATCCATTCCCTGACAGCCCAAGAACTTGCAATTGAGTGCTCACTGAGAATAGCTTGGGTTTTGGGAAAACACAAAAAGCCATTTACTGGGAGCCTGAGTAGCTCAGCAAGTAAAGACGCTGACTACCAACCCTGGAGTCGCAAGTTCGAATCCAGGGCGTGCTGAGTGAATCCAGTCAGGCTTCCTAAGCAACCAATTGGTCCGTTTGCTAGGGTGGGTAGAGTCACATTGGGTTAACCTCCTCGTGGTCGCTATAATGTGGTTCTCGCTCTCCGTGTGGCACGTAGTGAGTTGTGCGTGGATGCGGCGGAGAATAGCATGAAGCCTCCACACGCGCTTCGTCTCCGAGGTAACGCGCTCAACAAGCCACATGATAAGATGCGCGGATTGACTGTCTCAGACGTGGAGGCAACTGAGATTCGACCTCCGCCACCCATATTGAGGCGAGTCACTACGCCACCACGAGGACCTAGAGCGCATTGGGAATTGGGAAGAGTAAAAAAAGCCATTTACTGATGCAGAGATGGTTAAAGAATGCATGAGTGAAGTTGCTGAGACCTTGCTTGATGGCAAACAAAAAGGAAAAGATAAAACGGATCCCATTGTCAGATTCCACAGTAATGAGAAGAACTGAAATATTAGCTGATTTGATTTCACAACTTGATTAGGCCTTTCAGAATGCACCATGCATTTCTTTAGCTGTGGATGAATCAACAGATACCATCGATAATGCCCAGCTTCTGGTATTTGTGAGATTCTATGATGAAACAAAGAAGGAATTTTGTGAGGACCTGTTGGGTTTAACAACTCGTGATGCGCACACACACAAGGAGTGGACATCCATGAGGCCATCAAAGGGATGCTGACAAAAAGGGGGATAGATCTGATGTCGGTGGTCTTCATCACCACAGATGGAGCTCCAGCCATGATAGGAAGAGGGAGGGGACTGATTGCACGTTTGAAAGAGGACCACCCTGACCTGACATCTTACCACTTGTGCTTGGAAAACAACTGCTGCTGATCATACAGAATCCTTTCTTGGTCACAAATGTCACAGAGTTGTTAGAGGAAGCAAAACAGACCTTCAGATGGATAAATGTTGCATTACTACAAATGAGGTTGATTGAACTGCAAGAAAATGTGGCTTTGAAAGAGGTTAGTGATTGTGACCCTGTAACTTTCTGGGGAAAGATGGTGCCTGCAGCTGGTTTCCCTATTCTAAACAAAATGGTACTACATATCCTGACCATGTTTGGTTCCACATACTGCTGAGAGTCAGCCTCCTCCACAATGAACATTATTAAAACCAAATACTGCACCAGGCTCAGCAATGAACACCTGCATCATTGTCTTAGAATTGCACTCACACCATTTTTGCCAAAGTTCAAAGTGTCATTTATCTCATTATTCATCGATGCAAGGTCCAGAGTGACTGGTTCATGCATGGAACACAGTCTGTGCATTCAGATTTTCTTCTCTATTGGACTCTACTTTGTTCTCCATAAAATGTGCACTTTAGTTTTTATTATTGTTATTCAATTAAGAGAAATGCAAGGCCCATGTACAGTGGCTCACAGTGACGTTTTTGCATACAGATTACTATGTGTGACGAGGAGGAGGGCATGGCCAGGCCGTGAGGATGCAAGCCTGGCACTGAGTTGCCCCGATCGGTGGGAGAGAGTGAATAAGGAGGAGCTGGAGAGACCAGAGAGAGAGAGGGAGACACACGGAGCTGTGTGTGTGTGTGCATGGGGACGTTCACGAAAGCCTCCAGTGGCTATTCAATTTCAGGGGCAAAAATATAGAGTAGAGGCAGCGGTTAGTCCTCGTCTCACCCATCTGCTGATTTTGGCTACGAATTGGCCAGCATTTCAGTCGTTATTGGGGAGATTATGTGTGGATGGGTCCTGCACCAAAGTGTCTCGGTGTGTGGTTTGCGATTTGCTGGCTGGGGAGGCGGAGCCGGGGCTGTCTGTGTCGGCTTTGCATCAGGATGAAGTCCCAGCTTCCCCAGCCCTTAGAGTATTCCCTGCAGGGGATTTCCCTCTGGAGCAGATGTGGGACAAGGCCTTTAGGCACGCCGTGAATGTCAGCTGGTGTATCCGCCGGCCACCCCAAGAATGCCTTTGCGCCCACTTCCTTTGATCGAGGTCCCCTTCGAAAGAATTGGTAGTGCCTCTAAGCAACATTTCAGCACGTAATGTTGCGGAGGCACTCTTCAGAATCATCTCCTGAGTGGGGATTCCGAAAGAAATTCTCACCGATCAAAACACAACACAATATATAACTGCTTTTCAGCATAACCAAAACACACATCGACACACACACAGCTCCGTGTGTCTCCCTCTCTCTCTCTCTGGCATCTCCGGCTCCACCTTATCTCTCTCTCCCACTGATTTGGGAAACTCAGATCCAGGCGTGCATCCTCACGGCCTGGCCACGCCTTCCTCCTCGTCACACTATGCAACCACTTTTGTTCAGTAATGCTGTCACAAATGTGCAGTTTATTATATTTTTGTAAAAAGAGAAACCATTCATTTTTTTATATACTTTTTGTTATACTCATTTCTTACATTTCTTTGATGCAGCATGACAAATAGTAATAGCCTACTTGCTACTACAGTACAGCCTGTACAATGCACATTTTCACAGTCACAATAAAGAATTTGTTTGTAATTCATTAAAATGTATCTGATTGGTCTCATTTAATGTATTTAATAATAGTCTGAAAACATTTGATATAAAACCATGTATCCCAAATCATAATATGGACAATGGTAAGTTTGTTACTATGCTGTACTAGAGCACCGATAAATGACAATATCTATCCAGACTTTTCCCACTTAAGAAATCTGATCCTGGATTGTTACGTTCATGGAAGATCATCTCGGAGTTGCTGTCATTGCAACAAGTCCATAACCTGCTCGGGAGCAGGTTTATTTAATGGAAACAGGATTAGATTGAGCCTTATAAGCATACGTGATACTGGAAGTCTATCAATGCCACTGCATGATTCTTACAAGAATCATTTAGTATATTTAGCAGTAATAATGCAAATATAAAATAAATAATAATAGTAATATTGTAGGTAATAATAACAGGTAAAGCCTATTTTATTAATTTAGAGGTACAGCTTTAGTTGGAGTCTTACATTTGGTGTAACATAAGTATAATGTAATATACACCGATCAGCCACAACATTAAAACCACCTGCCTAATATTGTGTAGGTATCCCTCGTGCCACCAAAACAGATGCGGGTTGGCGCTGTTTTGGTGGCACGAGGGGGACCTACACAATATTAGGCAGGTGGTTTTAATGTTGTGGCCACCAGTGTATATATATTTTTCATAATATAGTTTGTTTTATTCATTACTGTTTTATTCAAATAGTTGTCAACAGAATAAAACAAGCCTAATCATGATTAAACTAATGATTTCAGAATGAAACCGTAAAAATGTCAAATTCAGTAAATGTTACATTTACTATGTTACATTTTTTTTTTTACACTTTTGAAAACTCCAGTTTGAAAACCCCTGGTCTAGAATGTGGTGTTTCCAGTTTCCTTTTTTCCCCAAGGAAATTGTTGAGCCCTTCTGTCCTTGTGCAATCAGTAATTAAATGTTTCTAATCCTTTAGGCCAGTCCTCTGACTCTCTGCCAGATGTCCCATGCTGAGGGTTAGCAAAGGACAGGAACTTTTGCCTCATCTATCAAATGTTTCAGTTCCATCACAACTCTGCCTCTCTCTTCCCTCTTTTCCTTCAGCAGTTCAGCGTGGTCGCATCCCACCTTCACATTCTAGTCTCAGCCCATCCACAACTCCAGTGGGTGGTAATGCTGGAAGCGGTGTGAATGAGTTCTACAATGGGCAGCCAGTGTCTGAGCTCATCTCCCAGCTTCTACGGGCTGAGCCTTACCCCAACAGCCGCTACAGTCACCAGTACAGCCAGCAGATGCAGGGGGGTGGTGGATCCTCCATGGGCATCGACAGCATCTGTGAGCTTGCCGCCAGACTCCTGTTCAGCACCATCGAATGGGCCCGAAATATTCCTTATTTCCCTGAGCTGCCCGTGTCTGAGCAGGTGGCCCTGCTGCGGCTCAGCTGGAGCGAACTGTTTATTCTAAACGCAGCTCAATCTGCCCTGCCCCTGAACATGGCCCCGCTGCTCGCTGCCGCAGGCTTTCACTCCTCTCCTATGTCTGCTGAAAGGGTGGTGTCCTTCATGGACCAGGTGCGTGTCTTCCAGGACCAAGTAGAGAAGCTGACCCGCTTGCAAGTGGATTCAGCAGAGTACAGCTGTCTCAAGGCCATAGCTCTCTTCTCACCAGGTGAATTAACCAAAGGAATCTGATAAACTGCATTTACTCTGACACAATCAGATCTGATTCACAGAAACATTTCTGTTATATGTAAAATGGTTAAGAATGGTAATGAGCACTGTGACGGCAGGGTAGTTTCTAGTGTAATACTAGCTCCCTCTACTGGGTAACACATTAGCAATCTGTTTTCCACTTTGTTTCCTAAATGTATTGTGAAACTCTTAAGAAAATAAAAAGAAGAAACTTGTAAGGGCTAAAACAAAATCTTGTCACCACTTAAGTTTATAAAATAATACTAATTAATAAAAATCCTTAAAGGGATAGTTCACAATATTTTGTATAATTTACTCATCCTCATGTTGTTCCAAATCCTTATGACTTTTTCTCTTCCGTGGAACACAAAAGGAGATTTTAGGCTGAATGTTAGCGTCAGTCACCATTCACTTTCATTACATCTTTTTTCCATACAATGAAGGTGACTGGGGCTGTCACTCCCTTTAAAAATAAAAATCATTTACTCACCCTCGTGTCATTCCAAACTTGTCATGACTTGATTTACTTTTGTGGAACACAAGGAGGAATTTTGATTATTGTTGACACTGCTTCTTTTATAAGGTTACTGATATGACTGAACTCTTCGTCTAACATGATTGGTCATGATTTTATACATATGTTTCAAAATTATTATACATTTCTTTACGAGTAAAACGTTTTTTAATGAGTAAAAAATGACTGGGTGCACCTTTAGGCCCAGCTATAATTCCTGATCAGATTGTGCCCGGTCGACCTCGTTGCCTTTCAAAGTGTACTATTTTGACAGCTAGAGAATACAAACGCATTCGATGCATTTGCACTACAAGTGCTTTGTGATATTCTTTTAGTATAGTCTACGACTGGCGCCTGTGACAATGATGCGCACAGACGAGGGCTGTATACGTGTCAAATAAACCTAGGCCGCATGCAGACAGTCCACAGACGGCGATGATGGAATCTATGTCAGCCACACATTGTGCGTTCCGATCAGCAAGCGGACAACCGAAGGTGGCCTTTAGTCTCAAACATTCTGCCTAGCGTATCCTTTTGTGTTCCACGGAAGAGAGAAATTCACAAGGGTTTGGAATAACATGAAGGTGAATAAATGATGACAGGAGTCAGGACTATCATTGTTAGGTAACTACCCCTTTAACAGCCTTGTAAAATCATTTAACTGTCCCCTGCCATTAATATCTGTTTTCTCTGTATGTCTGTTGTTAGATGCATGTGGACTGACAGACCCAGCTCATGTTGAAAGCCTGCAGGAAAAAGCTCAGGTGGCCCTGACCGAATACGAACGCATGCAGTATCCCGGGCAGCCCCAGCGCTTTGGGCGGCTGCTACTGCGACTGCCCGCTTTGAGGGCGGTGCCCGCCAACCTCATCTCTCAGCTCTTCTTTATCCGGCTCGTGGGGAAGACGCCTATCGAGACGCTTATCCGTGATATGCAGCTCTCTGGAAGCTCCATCAGTTGGCCCTATGTACCTGGACAGTAATCATTATCAGACATGACCACAGAGCCAATCAGCCACCAGACTACTTTAGCAAACTACTGGGAATCTCTGGTTCCCTCTCTGATTTTATTTTTTTTGCATTCCTGCATTCACTTCTGATATTGGCTGTATGACCAAATGCAACTGGGTCATACATTGGGAATCATCAATTCTCTAATATCTTGCAGATGGCTTGGTCAGTGTTCTGTGAACTGTTTTAAGACGCAATGGCATTTTCAAAGTTTGATAACAAATAATAATAATGAAATATTTGAGGACTGTTTGTAATCTCCCAGCCAAAGGTAAGATGTTTGGTACAGTTTTATAGTGAGTTATTTAGTGGAAAATGGTTGAAGAATAAAACAAGGTCAGTATAGGTGTCGTACAGCTAGCCATTTTTAGAATAACTTTAGATTAAAAAAATCATTTGGGTGTGAATATGAAATTTACCCTAATGATATCCAAGTCACCCACCACCCCCACCCCACAGAGGTGGACATGGACATGACATCCCAAAAGAACCCAAACAGAAACAGTAAAAATTGGTGAATTCTGAAGAAGTGAATGTTGACCATATCTTTGAAGGTCCAAAAAATACATAAAGGCATAAAAGTAAACAATAAGACTCCAGTGGTTAAATCCATATTTGCAGAATTGATATGATTGGTGTGGGTGAGAAACTGATCAATATTTATGTCCTTTTTTTTTTTTTTTTTGTAAATCTACACTTTTAACTTCCACATTCTGGTGTTTAAGTGACTTTCACATAAAGCCACTTACTGGTTGGGGCTGGTCAAAGGTGGAGATTTATAGTTAAAAAGGACTTTAATATTGATCTGTTTCTCACACACACCTATCGTATTGCTTCAGAAGACATGAATTTAACCACTGGAGTCATATTGATTACTTTATGCTGCCTTTGTGCTTTTTGGACCTTCTGAGTTCTGGCCACCATTCACTTGCATTGTATGGACCTACAGAGCTGAAATATCTTTCAACAAATCTTTGTGTGCAGCAGTAGAGAAAAATTCATACACATTTGGTATGGCATGAGGGTGAGTAAATGATGAGAGAATTTTCATTTTTAGTTGAACTATCCCTTTAAGGAATTTGTTTTACCACAGTGATGGGATATATTTTTAGCTCTTTTACCCTATCAATCATAATGCATTTCTTTGACCTGAAACTGGAATATACTAAAGTTGAAACAACCATTTTATGAAATAATTGCAAACTGTATTTGTTGTTTAAATGATTTCTTGGCTCAAGACTTACCTCTTCAAGAATGTTTATTTCTTTGATCAACACATTTTGCATTTTAGATGACAAATGAAGTAGTCATGTATTTTTCAGATATAAAAACAAGTGAATCTTTTCTACATGGAAGTATCGTTCATCCTCATATAGAAGACTATTGTTGTAATTGATCATACATGGTTTCTGCTCTTATTTTTGTTTTGTTTTTTAGACTTTAACCAGTTAATTATAAACTGGTAATGATGTTACAACATTGTTAACCAAAAAAGTACCTCTATTGTCTGAGACATAAATGGACGATTAAATGGTGTTTGATCGAAATGTATCAATTTGAAATTATGTCAACACACCAGAGCTGCTCACTTTACACTAAAGAGGAGTGATTGGATATATCTGTATGTTATTTTAGTGATACGAAGGCTGATTCTGGCTAGAAATTGTCACTGCCTGTTCTGTTCTGTTCGGGTTTTTTTTTTTAAAGAGCAGGGCTCTGATGTCTATGTTTCACATGTGACCGCATGTGGCATTGGCTTTTGTTGTGAGATGTAATTTTTCTAGCCTTATACATCTGAATGACTAATATTACCTCATATTTAGGCCTTGAAACATATCAGGCGGTCTAATATACAAACACATTCAACTGCAACATGTACAGTTTTCATTTTAATATCTTTGTGTTTTTAAATACTTCTGTATGATAGGTTGATTAAATAATAGTATCATACATTGTTGTAATTGTGATAGCGTTTTTGTCCATTTCCTATCAAGTTACAAAGAAAAGAAAAAAAAATACAGAGTTGTTTCAAGTAGCCTTTGTAAGTGCAAGGAAAACTGGTTTCCATTTCATAGGATGATTACAATATTTTCAAAACCTCTGGCAGCTTAACAGAAAAAACGTATTCAGCACAGTTTTAGAATGATGAGTAATGTTTTAACATATTTGTCTCTATAAAGTGACTTATACCCGTGTATACACCCAGGTATAATTTTAGACTAAGAAATCCTGAGGATCAGCAGCATAAGCCTTCTCTTTCCTTGTGAGGCCTCGGTCATAATGTTTGACCAATTGCTTGATATGACACAGTTTTTACCTCAGGTTCTTACACTGGTGCTTCTTACTCTTGTATTTGTGAGACTAGAGAACAAATGTGAACTTTAGTGATCCACAGACAAAAATTATGAAATGACAAAAAATTTACCACTAGCTCTGATCAATTTTCTCATAATTCTGATCTGTAATGGCAATTATGTTTACTTGCTTCAGATCTTTGAATCGATTATATTCCCCAGCTACAGCCTGTGATGCAGAGGATACACTGTATATTTATGGGCCGTATTGAGTTTTCATATGAAATGCTGTCATATAGACTTATAATCCTACAGTACTTTATGCCAAATTCTTGCTGCCTACCTGGAACTTAGTGGACTCCTCATGCAGGGTGTCCAGCTCTCTGCTAAGTTCATTCATTTGTTCACAGATATCATCCATTTCTGCACAGAGATTCTTGTATACAGCCAGGGTGACATCAAATATTTCTTGTACTGTCTGCACTGTTCATCTGTTGTAAATTCTGAATAAGAGCTATAGAAAAAAGAAATCATAAAGTAACAGTATCTTGCAAAAACAAATATGCTTCTACTACTCATTAGCCATTTTTAAATGTTCAACAAGCACATATGGGTGTTGGGTTTGGGTGTCCACATACTTTTGGCCATATTGTGTAAACTCAATTAGTCTCAACAGAATTATCTCTTTCTGATCAACACTACATGGTGCATCTTAAAGAATTTGTCGTTTTACTTCTAATGAAATTAATAGTAATTTTGAAATGTATAAAATCATGAGCACTCACAAGAGATGAAGACTCCAGTCATACCAGTAACCTAATAAAAGCTGTTTTATTCTACATGGGGCAGGGTCCCCTCATGGGGGCTGCCATGTTAGGATCACATGACCAGCTGAATACTACTCACTTAATCTCAGTAACCACCCTGTTATTGGACACTTTTGCTCGTGGATTAAATTAATCATGGCTGACTGTGAATTTCTACAATGGCATTGGTATCTGAAAACTATTGTGTTTGAATAATACTGCATCCATGCCCCTAGGTGTCAGTGGAAGTCCAAGACGACATATTCAAAAAATTACTGCACTTTTAATTTAAAGGAGGGTTCATTTGAAACTCACTCCTCCATCTGATGCCTGTCTAATTCATTGTCCGATTCTCCACCAGTGGTGTACCCTGTCTCACAGAGAACATCCTCAACTTCAAAGATGTCCAGCTTCTCCTCCTGCTCCGAGGTGCTCTGCACTTCAATTTCCTCCACAGGGCTGGAGCTCATCCACTGATTCCAGTACAACGGTATTCTCAGAATATCTTAAAAACAAAGTCCCATAAAAAAAAAAAAAAAAAAAAAATGAGCATTTGCGCTTGTGGGGGTGTATTGAGTGCTTCTCTGGAACAGACCATGCACAAGTGTTAACAGAGCCAAAGAACCACAGAACAACATGTATTAAATCAGTTTATATCAGGTCAGACTACTGCTGAATGACCCAAGCCACAGCACTGCAAAAAAAATCTTACTCAGCATGTCTCTAACATAACAAATATAAGACATAAGTTATTAAGTATTGTTTTTCAATTAAATCTAACAAAGTTTAGTGAATTGTTTTTTTTTTTAAATTATTATTATTATTATTATTATTATTATTTATATTTCTATGAAAACAAGACTTATATCTTATGTTATGTTACTTAAGTAAATGTATGTTTTGCTATGTAAAATGTATTTATTTTATTATTATTATTTATTTATTTTGCTATATAAAGAAACACTTCACTTACTGATGGGAAACCAGACCAGAAAACAATCTGAGATACCATCACAGAGATCTCTGAACAATACTGTATCTTAAAACTTTAAGAGACCACTTAGAAGCTTTGCATCACACAGTCCACCAAACCATTGTAAATTCATCGCACCACAATTATCCCACCCTCCTGCATGAGCACAATTTCCTCTTACAAAGCGTAATTATTTCAGGATACGCACATGACACTGGCCCGTTCAAAAATACCTGAGTGTATTGTCTTAACAATATGCTGCTGACAAACAACATGTTCATTTCCAAGAACTCTAAAATGACCCAGTTTGTAGAGCAGTCTCACCTCAACGTGAACCGAATAACATGAGCTTTACTGATAATGAGTAGATGGCGTGCAAGCGACCTCCAGGATAGTGTCTTTTAGCCAAAATAAATAAAACTGCATGGTGCAATGAATGGTGTGTTGTGTCTCTGTATGAAAATGATTGATATACAACTATGTACTTATTTCTGATAATTACTCCAGATGCTATTGCTAACTTGTTGTAACATGTAGAAGCCTATTAGAAAGAAGCTACAACAAATGTACATTTGGATGAAAATGTCAGTGACTTACTATCCAAGCTGTCATCTATATGTTTAAAAACAACAGGGAACGGCATGTATCAACTATGTAATAATTGAAATTCAGTTGTCTGTGACTGTCAAGCGGGTCTGTCTGATTTCTTACTGATCTTTATTCAGTGGAAGAGAGTATCATAGACATTAGTGAATGATTAACTGACACAAAAACAATGCAAATCATTCCAGTGATTTCATTGTACTGCATTGGTGTTTGAGTATCACATGGGGAGGCAACACTAGTTTACACTATTAGTGGTATGCTAAAATTTAACTAATGAGGCCCACAGTTCAAACTCATAGAGTATGTGGTAAAGGTATATTAAAACCTAATCATGAATTGCCTGCCTACTTAAAAAGTTTCAGCCTTGTGATTTCAGACACTTGCAACTACAACACTAGTTAATGAATATTCAGAGTGAAACTGGGTGTGCTGAAGGACATACCTTATGTATTATATCTCTTCAAAACATATTGCCACAGGGGGAAAAAATATCACAAATATAGAAGTTGTGATTCGCTATCCTACAAACATAACACTTTATAATCCAAAATCCTAAAACAGGACCTAAATCCTCTGACCCAAATCTTACTTCTCTAATGCTAATAATCCTAATTAAAGGATTCATGGTGTTTTACATGTATTATCGGCTTTAAATATTTAAATGAAAAATGCTCCATAGAATACATATCAGAAAAACTGGATGTTCATAGCAAGGACCTAAATGATTCACGTATGAACTAACACAGTCTTGTGAATTCTGGCTCCTTTCTGTTCTGAGGATAGGTGGTTCCTCCCATTATATATTAGGTTTATCATGACACCAAATTTTGCTTCGAGACTTTTAGGAAAAATAGGCTGCAACAACCAGAGCAATCATGACAACCAGCCCACAAATCAGTGCCACAGCCCAAAAGTAGGAGGACAAACAAAGAAAAAACAAGTTTTCAAAAAGATTAATGATATAGTGACAGGTAAAAATTTAGATTGTATATGTTAGCACAATAGTTAACGAGAACTAACAATGAACAATAGTATATTATGTATACACTAATATGAACAAAGATTAATAAAAGTTAAAAGTTATTGTTCATTGTAAGTTCATGATACCTCAAGCATTAACTAGCGTTGATGTATAGAACCTTACTATTAAGTGCAGAATTAGATTATTTTAAATACTAAATTCTTCAAATACTGACCACTTCAGGATCCATAAAGCAGTAGTGATTCAGATATCGATTAAATGAAGGATATGCATCAGGGAACCCTGTGCCTGCTCCAGCACTGATGCTTGATGTCCCTAATGAGGTCTGACACATCATTAAAATGGGGTTGTACAGAATAACTCTGGGCTGTGGGATTCACCCCTATCAAAAAATGTGATTTCTATAATACACTGAAGAATTGCTAGAACCACATTCACCAAGAAAACTGTCAGGTAAAATGTTTTTTTGTTTGTTTGTTTGTTTGTTTGTTTTTTTGCGTACACACATTATCTTAGAGATACTAATCACTGAGATGGCCAAGGGCACAGCAAAATTAATGGCTGCCATTGAGAACATGGCTGACTTTGCTGAGTATGGTGTCATGTAAGAGCTTTAATATCCGTAAGTTCCTCCACAGTACACCGACCTGATGCCTACGCCCATGCCAAAGCCCCCAGAGCCACCAACGTTAGCCCCGACGCTGGCCTCAAAGCCACGCATATCTATTCATAACTAGAGTGGGAGCAACACAGGCGAAAACTACAAAACACAGCAATGCAGTCAATCCCTCCTTATTTTTCACAATGCCAGGTGGGGAAAACCATCTGTAGAAATGCTGAGAGCTTCCCTCCATTTGAGGAGCATCAGCCACTGCAGAGTGTAAGTCATACTCGCTCCTCTGTGTGTAGAAAGTTCTGGATGTGTAGATTTTTGATGGGGCGATGTAGTATGGACTGTACTGAGGTAGGCTGTCATACTGCTGTGTTCCATCCATGATTTATCAGTGAGAAAAAAATTAGATTAAATTTACCATGAGTCTGAGATTATTGTAACCACCTAGAAACATTGTCAGTCATACATTATTTTGTGACTGATAACATCCCCACTGAAAAGACCAGTAGACCAGCATGAATTTCCATGCTGGTTTATGCTGATTATTAGTGGTGGACTGGTGCTGGTCTAGATGGTGGACTAGCATGGCCATGCTGTTTACCAGCATAAAATGATGGTCAACCATGAAGCATGAAACTCCAGCATCCAAAACAGACTGATCACACTGTGTATTCAGCGACAGGAGGTCGAAAGTTCTGCTGCTGAAATGGGTCTGTGCTTACCGAAATTGGAACCACTGCCTCCAGTGGCCGAAGCTGGAAGTGATTTTGAGGTGAAATATCCACCTGGTGGCGCCAACAGCGAGTTGTATTTTTAGATGTAAATGATGTGATACAATCAACAGGAATGTATATTTTATTAATCCTATTCCCAAACCCAAACCCCAACTCTAAACCAAAGAGTTCAGGGAGTAAAAATTTAATTTGAGAGCAAAAATGCAAGGATACTGTGTTCCAACCTGAATGGATAAGATCAGACATTGCCAACCGATGCTCTTGTGGTGCTTACATTTAACACACATTTTCTGAATGGTCCATCTGATGACACTTCAACCTTGATATTAAGCCTTTTTTGCCTGTGCAGTCTGACCCAGCTGAATAATTAAGATAGAACACGCATTACCTAAAATCCTTTTCAAAGCACAGACATTCTCACTGCGAGTTCTCCAGCTCTAAATATCATTCCCTTTATCAGTCTACTGCAATTCAAATGAGCTTGTCTGAATAATCCAGAGAAATATGAGCAGATGTAATCATTGGGGATTTCCTCTAAGCTCTCTTCCTCACATTTCTTTTGCCTCCTCCACATGGAATATATAGTCTTTTAATCTAAATAAAAGCCATGAGGAGATACACTATATTGCCAAAAGTATTCGCTCACCCATCCAAATAATTGAATTCAGGTGTTCCAATCACTTCCATGGCCACAGGTGTATAAAATGAAGCACCTAGGCATGCAGACTGCTTCTACAAACATTTGTGAAAGAATGGACCGCTCTCAGGAGCTCAGTGAATTCCAGCGTGGTACTGTGATAGGATGCCACCTGTGCAACATTTCCAGTCGTGAAATTTCTTCGCTACTAAATATTCCACAGTCAACTGTCAGTGGTATTATAACAAAGTGGAAGCGATTGGGAATGACAGCAACGCAACAAAAATGACAGAGCGGGGTCAGCGGATGCTGAGGCACATAGTGCGCAGAGGTCGCCAACTTTCTGCAAGTCAATCGCTACAGACCTCCAAAGTTCATGTGGCCTTCAGATTAGCTCAAGAACAGTGCGTAGAGAGCTTCATGGAATGGGTTTCCATGGCCAAGCAGCTGCATCCAAGCCATACATCACCAAGTGCAATGCAAAGCGTCGGATGCAGCGGTGTAAAGCACGCCGCCACTGGACTCTAGAGCAGTGGAGACGCGTTCTCTGGAGTGACGAATCACGCTTCTCCATCTGGCAATCTGATGGACGAGTCTGGGTTTGGCGGTTGCCAGGAGAACGGTACTTGTCTGACTGCATTGTGCCAACTGTGAAGTTTGGTGGAGGGGGATTATGGTGTGGGGTTGTTTTTCAGGAGCTGGGCTTGGTCCCTTAGTTCCAGTGAAAGGAACTCTGAATGCTTCAGCATACCAAGAGATTTTGGACAATTCCATGCTCCCAACTTTGTGGGAACAGTTTGGGGATGGCCCCTTCCTGTTCCAACATGACTGCGCACCAGTGCACAAAGCAAGGTCCATAAAGACATGGATGAGCGAGTTTGGTGTGGAAGAACTTGACTGGCCTGCACAGAGTCCTGACCTCAACCCGATAGAGCACCTTTGGGATGAATTAGAGCGAAGACTGCGAGCCAGGCCTTCTCGTCCAACATCAGTGTCTGACCTCACAAATGCGCTTCTGGAAGAATGGTCAAAAATTCCCATAAACACACTCCTAAACCTTGTGGAAAGCCTTCCCAGAAGAGTTGAAGCTGTTATAGCTGCAAAGGGTGGGTCGACGTCATATTAAACCCTATGGATTAAGAATGGGATGTCACTTAAGTTCATATGCGTCTAAAGGCAGATGAGCGAATACTTTTGGCAATATAGTGTACATTGCTAACAGGGATATTTTCATAACTGTACCCTATTAGTACAGTTAATTATACTTTTGACCAAAGAGCGTGAGTCACACACCTGTGGTAACTTTAAAAGAGTGCATTAAAAATGAAGGGCTGAAAATCAACTTAGCAAGATTAGCATAGCCTCATATGTGCATGTCGAAAGGACTAAGCTATTTTAGAACAATAATAAAAGAAAAATTGGATTTCTTTAATTTAATCAATTTTTCATCACTGTAATTTTATAACTTTCTCCCTGAAAATAAACAGCTAATATTTAAGAATAGTTAAGAATTGCGAGCACAGCTGTTAAAACCTAAAGATGTTGAGCAATCACACAGATTATAATATTGGCATGAGTTGACACCAGAAAGAAGAATTTAAAGTACTGCAGTCTTTCAGTGTTTACACATTTGCACTGATGCCATTTCACTATGCAAAAGACCACTAATTTTCCTAGTAAACAAATGTTACATAAAACATGATGTAACTTACCAAAATATAATGGCTACTGATCTTGTCCTTGTTTTCCTTGATCCAGCTTTGCTAAGCTCGATTGTTCTCAGTCAAGTAATGTTTGAGGTATCTGTTTGAAAATGCGAATACCTGTGAAAGCTGCTGCCCATGATGACTTGAGAAGACCTGGGCCTGTAACTTTATACCAAATCAACTCATTGCTACTGACACTTTAGTCTTGCTGGCTTCTCATGGGTCAAAAGTTAAGGTGAAAATGAAGTTGGGTTAAAGATTATTAATGTTCTAAATCACTTTGAAGCTACAACACTTGTAGGATATCCCGAGATTGTATGTTGAATTTGTATGGTTTTTTTTTTCCTCCAAAAAGTAGGCCATTTTTGTTATTTTACATTTTATTTGAACATTGTAATTTCTCTCTGACCTTACATATGAGAGTTTTAAGCATAGGAAAAACACTGTAATAATGAAAATATAATATAATATATACATACACATATATAAATATATACAGTATAAATTGTGTCAAGTTAGTGAGATTAGTTGGAGCCAGTAGATTTATCTCATGTCTTTTTTCCAGTAATTTTAAAATTGTCATATATATTTATAAAAATATAAATAAAAATAAATCAATAGTGGTTTTTAATAAGTTCTGTCGTTTGCAGTGAAGTTTTGGTCATAATTGTGGATCCTCATCTTGATGTGGCTTAGTTTTGCTTTCAAATAATCACAGCGTTCCTTCTCTCCAGAAAGTAGGGATCCTTAAAGGTAGACATTAAAATAAAGGACAATAAATAACTTCTGTTCAATACTTGTGTCTAACATAGATTTATTAAAACAAATTGAATTTAAGAGGTAACTTACATTCCTTTTTTGCTCATATGTTTTCAATAAACCATTGATTCTCTTACGTTCCTAATGAAGGAAAAACATTAAAAAAAATTTTCAATAAAATTTAGGGGATGATTAACTTGCAAGGTAAATGTTAATTTAAAAGTTGTTTGTACAGTCTGATGAAATAGATGAAAGAGAGGTTATAAGAATTAAAGTCGTGTCTCACCTCAGAGCTACTCCTGTTATTGAGGAGTTGAGTCATCATATTGTCTAATTCCTGAAACTTCATTAGAGTGGCTGTGATCTCCCTGTGCAGTTCTTTGTAATCCTGGTATTGGTCATTGAAGACTGCCTTGTATTGCTCTCTGTCCTCCATTGAATAAATTTCAGGATACTTTCTGTAAAATCCATAAAAAAACAAAAAAATTTGGGGGTGAGTTTGCCCAGAACAGAACCGCACCAACACCAACAGATTGCTTTAATTGTCTAAAAGTAATAAAGTGTTCATTCAAGCATTCAAGTCAAGTATTCATTGACAGATGTGGTCTTGACTGAACTATAGTTATATACCTATTCATTACACCACTCTCTGGAATCCTCGATTCTGATTGGTCAATGGCGCCATCTAGCGGTCTGATATTTCTCAATAACAACCGTACATCCACGTTTTAGACCCCTTATCCGGGTATTGCGAGTCATCGTTCCTGCTTCTCGGATCATTGCGCATTCTCTACAAGTAGGCTTATAAAATAATTTAAACTCAAATCAATGATTCTCAGATAGGCTGGATAATAGTTTGGAATGGATGGATAATAGACTGGATGTAATAGGCTGGATAATGGGCAGTCAAACGGTTATTTCACAAAATAAACCCCAACAGAACTCTGATACAAACTGGAGGTGGATTACAGCTGTTCAGCTATTTATTTCTTCTCACATAATTACATAATTTCGACGCAAATCAATATTTCATGCCCATTTATTTGTTTATTTGGCAAGTAGTCTTTTTATAGGCTGGATAATGCGTAGTCAGATGGTTATTTTCACAAAATAAACACCGACAGAACTCTGATGCAAACCGGAGGTGGATTTCAGCTGTTCGGCGATATCTTTCTTGAACAAAATTACATAATTTCAATGCAATATTTTATGTCCATTTATTTATTTGGTTAGTAGCTGTGTAATAAGCAGAATAATGTACAGTCAGCCAGTTGTTATCACAAAATATTCCATTTATACTCTTCTTATAGCCTTTAATTCACAACCTCATCTCAAGCTTAACTATTAATTCCATTTGAATATAAACAACTACTGTAAAAAGTTATGTTTGTTAAATATACTGTATTGTGCAGTTTTGTTAGACCAGAAAAACCTTGTAATAATTACTGACATGATATAATCTGCAATGATGCTGGGTTTAGGTATGTGTCCTATTGGAATAGCTCCAGTAAAAATTTCTTGTGCTCCATCTCTTTCTGAGACATGGATAATCCTGCTCTTTTTCACAAGGCTTTCATCCATTTCATCTTTAAATGAAATTTTCTTGAATCTAGTGGAAGAACTTCCCGTATTGGATGTTGATTCCAGGGTCTGGTGCTGTAACTGAAAGGAAACATATTTTCTGTGTATAAGTCATTATAGTACCATAGTAAAATTTGAGAACAATAAAAAAAAAAAATGGTTCAGTTGAAAAAAGAAATTGGGTATTTAACATGAATTAACAATGAATAATGATTGCACAGCATTCATTAATGTTGGTTAACATTAATGTCTAGATACAGTAAACTAACAATAGTACATTGTGACATTAAGTTAATGCATTATAAACAAACATGAACAGTAGTATATTTATAAATTAACATTAAATGGGTCATGACATAAGGAATAAAATCTTTCTTGATCTTTTCACATATGAGGTAATTATAAAAACATACTGTAAGTTTTAGAACTCAAACCTTCTTCCTCACTGCAAAACGTGCATTTGTTGAAACCAAGCTGCCAAAACGACTCACTCTCTACTTCCTCCACATTGTGATGTCACACTACGGTATACATTTGCATCTGACCGCCTCCACAACAACACATCAATGTCTACTTTAACTTATTCTGTAGCCCTGCCTAGTAGCGGTGAGCAGTGAGATGGCAAAGAGAGAACAGGTCAGTCAAGAGCAGAGAGCCAATCATAACAGTGGGCGTTTACTTTCAAGTCTTAAAGGAGAAGCAGAATCAAAACCTGAGTGTTTCTGATAGAGGGTCAAAATGAGGGTGAAAAATTATCATGTTTTACAATTGACTGTTTTTGTGTAAAAAAAACTTTACTAATATTATAAGTGAACCTCAAGGAACATATTAAAATAAAAAAAAGTCATGTCATGACCCCTTTAACCAAGATTAGTAAATTCTGCAACAAAAAAAAAAAACAAAAAAAAACATTTTTAGTTCATGATACCTATTGTAATAACTATATTTAAATATATAACCTTATTTTAATATGTTACAATTTTGTTTCTGTGTTAAATGTAAAGCAAAAACCCTGTAATCCCTATTAAAAAACTCTTATTAATAATAAAAGACATGCAAATTCTAAATCATTAAATGTTTTAATAATAATAATAGGACACTTACCTGGCTGTTTACCTGGCATGTCATGGCCTCCCTTTCTCGGCAAGCAGCTTCATGCCTCCACATTCTAAGACACACCAGGAAGCTTACCAAATACATAATCATGTTGATGAATATAAACGCTGTCCCAGCCATTTGACCCCCCTCCACACGACAGAGATTAGACAGGATGGGGTTGATGCCGACAGTCATAAAGCAAAGCCCACCACGATGCAAATCATTCACATAGACATTCACATGTACAGCTGACATGTACAGCAGAGAAATTACTAGATTCATAACAGCCTCTGTAAGCGGCCACCATTTGGAATCCAGCAAGATAGTTCGGTAATACATTGTTAGCCCCAAAACCAAAAGGATGATGGTCAGTATCCACGCAAGTCCAACAACTGCTAACACAAAGGCTGTCAGGGTCCACTGTAACAGTATCCTTGCACATCACCAAATCCATAATTTGGTCTGTAAAAATTAGACCATTCACTGTCTCTCTGAATATACACGCATAGACAGGCAAAAACTATTCCCCCAAATAGAAGTTCAAGGCCAGCAAGCAGTCTTAAGAGACCGGGCCACGACTTCAGATAGGAGTACTTTAACTTGTATACCTCTACTTTCTCAGCATAGTACGCTGCTGGGTGGACACTGGTTAGTTCTGATTCAGCAAGGGCATCATACATGTATCTCGTTGAAGGAGGGAAGTTTGGCTTGATATCACCAGAAATTGTCTCCTGATTGTCCCCGTGTTTTCTGTCCAGCAATGGGGTGACAGGAGGACTACACCTCGTCCCATTGGGTAGAATTTTAATTCCACCTGAACAGGGGGAATCTGACTCAGAAAATGTCTTTCTTGATTTCTTAAACAGACCAGTCAAAGGTTTCAGAAAGACACTTTTTTTCATCTGCTCAGTTTCCTCATTGTCCTCCTGCTTGGTTGATAAACTACTCTGTATATAAGGGGAGTAGCTTAAGTCCTCAGAGTTGTCATCAGCTTGAATTTTCAAAGGATCTTCCTCCACATGTGCTCTACTGAGATTTTCACTTTGTGAGAATGAGACATCATCAAAACTTGATAGTTCTGGTCTGCTCAGGTCCCTCATTTTGCTTTATCTGGTGTAGATATCAGGGTCTAGCAGGTGTTTACAGTCATCTCAGAGAAGGATATCCTACAAAATAATAATAAATAAACATATATTTTTATTTTAATCTCACTTCATATTGATGAATTTAAATGTGAAGTGTGTAAAATGTTTTATGTTAAAGCAAGGTGTGAAACTTTTTCGGTGTTAAAATACGTCATCCAATTCCAGCTTAAAGTGTTGGACCTGTCTGAATTGCACTGTATGGATATATTCACATCTTATCTCCATCAAAATATCTTTGTTTGTGTTGCTCAGAAATAAGTCATACGAGTTTGAGATGGCATAAGAATTATGATTTTTTCCCCCTGTTTACTTTGAGCAACCCGTCTATCTACACAACAACAATGACTCAACCAATGGCATGAGTTGGGGGCAGGACTATCTGCTTGTTTGATCAAAGACAAATAGGGGGCATATTTGGAAAGTTGTTTTGAAAACAATTTATTTTATTTTATTGTATTTGATTTTTTCTATTCTGTTTGGTGGTGTGCAGAAATTGCACACTTCGGCTTTACATACTTTCTCTTGTCCCAGCTTAAAGGAATAGTTCCCCCCAAAATGAAATTTCTCTCATCATTTACTCACCCTCATGCCATCCCAGATGTGTATGACTTTCTTTCTTCAGCAAAGCACATTTGAAGAAAAATAGAAAAATATCTCAGCTCAGCAGGTCCTTCAAATTCAAGTGGATTGTGATCAGACTTTTGAAGCTCCAAAAATCATAGACAGTCAGCATAAACGTAATCCCGTCTCCAGCAGTTAAATTAATGTGTTCTACAGCGATACGATTGCTTTTGGTGTGAAAAAGATCAATATTTAAGTACTTTTTAGCTATAAACCATCGCTTCCAATCAGCAGCAGCATGCACATGTGACGGATCCAGAGGCAATTATCCCTGAGATCCTGCCTAAAGAGGGCTCTAGGAAGGGAGAACAATAATTCTCGCCATGCTGTAAAGACATTCCAAATATAATTTAATAATAGCCCCACTCATTTTAGCACTCCAGAGGTCTCACAGTGGATGGTAGTCATTGAAGGGAATAGGGCTTGGGGATGATCACTTCTGAATGAAATGCACCCTATGAGAAAGCCATTTGTAGGTAGCCATTTGAGTCCCTCCAAAAAGCCTAAATACTGTAGCCCAATCAAAACATTGCTCTGTTTGAGCATCCAAACCAGCCTGACACAGCAACACTGTCTCAGCCAATGGCATGAGTTTGGGGTGGGGCTATCTGTTTGTTCAGGAAACCTGAAAACAATGATTTGCTGACACTAGTAGCACAGAAATTGCAAATTTCACTTTTGAAAGTTAACATTCACAAAGTATTCACCATTAATATGAATACTGAATAATATAACATGTCTCAGAATTAAAGTATAAGTTTAAGCGATGCCGCATCACCATTGAGTGAATTGTGTTTTTTATTATTATTATTATTATCATTATTTAAAAAAGTGTGCAGAGATTCTTTCTAAGCGTGCACAGAGCTGCGGGAGGCGGGAGCACAACTGATGGCACAGGCAAGACAGACAGGCTGACTAAGCTGATCCACCAATCAGAACGTTCATTTCGGACGCGATTGGATATTTGCTAACCAATCATATTTTCCGTTTCAGTAAGGGGCGGGACATTTCCAGCTTCTAATGCTGATGCACAAACATACCTGGAGTAACCATAATTTATTTGCGCTGAAAATTTATTTCCCTGCTAAATGTAAATATATATAGATACATTTAAATTTTATATATCCAATAAAAATTTGTGAAAATACTGCATGTTATTGCACCCGTGCTAGTATTTGATGCTCTTCGCCTTTGCTGGACAACTCTTCTTCCTCTTCTACTTCTTCTTCTTCTTCTTCTTCTTTTTTTTTTTTGCCTTTTACTGCTGTCAGTGGTGCCTTTTTTCGTGACCATATCAATTCATATTTTTAAGTAGGAAAACATTTTCACTTTACACAGAAAATCACATAATAGTACACAAATAAAACAAATAACCATTAATTCTTATGTAGGCGACATATGGTAATACAAGACAACGTGTTAACGTGAACATTACTACACTCATATTAGCCATACAATGCTTAACAGTTTATTGCGTATTATGTATGCATTAGTTTATTAAGTAGAGTAACTATAAAGTATTAACAATTTTCATAGTAGCCTAATGAAAGGGACATTAATGACACCTATGAATTTAAATACATACTTAACATCAAATTACCATTAACTTTAACAGTCCCACATGTAATTACAACAGTAATTTTTTTTTATGGAAAAATCTATATTTCTTTCACATTTTACATATGTGGGGGGAGGGTTACATAAATTAATTCATAAATTCACAGTATGCCCACCTCTTCAGAAACTACTACACCACTGATTGTATTTGCTTTCAAAGTTCATCAAATACTGTCATAAACACTCATATCCAACTGTTTCAGATTATCAAATGAAAAGAAGGCTAACTGTTATCGCCTAAGCGTTTGTCCAGTAAAACATCAGAAACATCACCCCAGAATAAATGAGTGGTTTGACAATGACCATAAAAATCCTCACCTTGTTGGCAGAGCAGAGTGGCTTGTTGTTAGTGAGGATGGCTTTGTCAAACTGGCTTCAGAAAGTAAACGCAGTCAAATAAGAGAACTGACTCAGGGGCGTTATGGCAGGAAGATGGAGCAGAGATTAAACATTAAACTTGCAGAGCCCAGAGTCTGCTGCCTCTTGTGACAGGAACAGGCTGGCACAAACCACTACCTGCAGCCTATGATGTTTATACACAGATGCTGGGCTTGACTTTACTCATTTCTAAAACCCTCAAAGGCCATTATGGAAGAATGCTGTGTGCTTAATCAAAACTATAGATATAACTCCTCTAGAACCCACCAACAGAAAGCATTAAAATTAGTCTTGTGGCTCTTTTTGAGCTGTCTTGTCATTAAAGACCTAATCACTAGAGGGTAGTAGAGGAGCATTCCCTAATAAGTAGTGTCAGGGAAATTTTAGTCTCCCCTCAAATGGATGGTCTCTATGACGGTCAATAGTATTTTTTAAACTAACCAAAAATAAATTCAGGAAATATTGCATTGCTAGGTGGATCCAATACATTTTCTGTGAATGTTTCTACGCATTATTAATAAAATAAATAAATAAATTTCTTACTGTACAGATGAAAAAGGTATTTAATTTGGTTTCAGTTGTTGAAGTCACAAGTAAGTTAAATACGGATTTTAGCACAAGAGTTTAGGTGGCTTGTGAACAGTGGAAAAACTTGTATGACTCTGTAGAGCAAAATCAGTAAAGATGAGCTGACCGTTTATTCTAATTTTGGCAATTGAATCCTTCTATTTACTTTACAGGTTGGTAAACCCAACTTCAAAAAATGTTGGAGGTTTTGAGGATCTAATAGAAGAGAAACACTCAAACTTTACTAAAAAATTGGGATACAGCTAGTTAGGCCTCAATCAGTATGAAATAATATGGATAATTCCAAAATGCTAAAATAGACAGTGTCAGGGCAAAGAAACTGAAGAGATGCTTTCTGTCATGGCCAATCACAGAAGAAGAAGAAAAAAGATGATAATTTGCAAATGATTTTTTAAGAAATGATTGTTTTCATCAAAATTGCTGTCATTTTGTATGAGAAGATTAGATGTTTTGTCTGGTTTAATAGTCATTGATTAAGTATGTTTAGCAATTTGATTGGAGGGTCAGTGCATATCAAATGTTCAACAGAACATTTTAAATGGCAATCTGCTTTTGTTACACAAGTCTGTGATAAATTGGAATTGAGATCATGTGTCTGTGTTCTGTTAACAATATGTGTCTAAATTCACCTTGGAAGATGGCCTAAGGCTGCTTTTGTCCCAAAACATGGTTTATCTTCATTCCTCTTCAGTTAAATGTTTATGAGGTCTGCTCCACTGTCTCTTAATAGGCATATGTCTAACTCTCACATGCCATCATTACCAACTAGACTTGGCCCATTTTCTTCACTCCTTTGGGATTGCCTCAAAGATGTCCCTCTTTAGTGAGCACTGCAACGTTCTCACACTTCAGCATTTAGGTCTGCCTCCTTCAATAGCACTTCAAACATATTAAGAATGCACTGATTATTTCGCATGAGTAATGGGTTGTTTCATATAGGCCTAGCTTAGTTACTTCAAAATTATTGTACCTAAAGTTTTTAAAATTTATCATTTAAATGCTATTACAGTATCTTCACATATCCTCAGAAAAAGGTTCTGATACATGCTGTAGTGCTAGCAGTCGCTGCAGTGGAAAAGTATTGTGGAATAACTAACACAGCAACAGGTCATTCCAATTCATCCATCATCACAGTGCCACAGTGTATTCTCAAGAATTCTATATTTATTTTCTGAAACATGGGCAGATTTTTTCCAACTGTAGCTTCTTGGGCTATCTCTATGTAAACAAAATAAGAAGATCTCAACATATGAGACCATGATAACCCATGCCTTTATGTACAGTCAACCTGGGAGGATACAAAATGCAAATTCATCTCTCTCTGTTTAATCTTTCACAGGTATTTCACAAAGAAAGGAAATAAAAAAAATAAAATAAAAAAAAAAATTAAGGAAAAAAAAATCCTGTAATCTAGTAATATACTTTCTATCGATTTGGTGTCCCATCTAGTGATGTATGCAGTTTGATGTCAGATGGCACAAGCTTTGAGTCTTATTTTATAATTGGCACATTACAACATTTAGAATGTGTTGACATTGAATGAGAGAGAAAAAGGGTCATGGTCATATTATTTGCAATGAAACTATGCAATCATACATCAAATTATGTTTGACAAAATCATACTTTTGATTTTAATCAGGATCTACTAAATTGCACTTTTAAAAAAAGAGACTTTTGTAAAGCATTCTCTTCCTCTATTTTGGTTTACCTTAGAAATTTAATGGCATGACCAGCTTCTTCAGTTTGTCTTTGATCAAAGTGTCAGGTACATTTCAATTTACAATGAAGGTTTTGAGAATTATCCATCCAATTTTTACCTATCCATTTTTCATTTACAATAGATTCAGTGTTAACATTGTTTGAACACAGGACTGCAAATATATAAGACCTAAACACATAGTACTGACAAGACTGAAACAGGTTTGATTAGGAGTCTGTTTGATTGTGGTGAGACCTCTGAATGATAAATCCTGCAAATAATTAATAAAATGATTAACCAGCAAATGGGGGGGAGGTGCCTTTGATCTAACACGGAATGTACACTAAGTGTGTGTATGTGAGTCTTTGAGTTTGTAATTGTCACTAACTTATAATTACTTACTTGTGATGCTATGTTGTATAAACATTTTAATTAAATTAAGGTTAAGCTTTGGTTGGAATCCAATCCTCTGTACATCTTCCATACATTTTAAATCTCTGCACAAGGGTGTGCTTACGAGATCCATTACCCTTATTTGCCCATTTTTCTTTAATTTTCTTTTCTTTTTTTTTTTTTTTTTTTTTTTTGTTGTTGCCACATTTAAATTGCTAAAATAATGTCTCAGATGTTTAAGAGAACTAAGCTGGAAACATGTAACTGACTCAGTGTCAAATTTGCAGTAATATGCTGGGTTAATGTTTGTGGTCAGTTACAATAAATTCTAATTTGTGACAATTACATCATCGAACACATAACATTGTCAGTTGCTTTACGATAATTAGATTATTCAGGACTGTATATCATTGAGATGTCAGTAAAATACAAGTGAACAGGAGAGACTGTTATTTGCTCTAAGCTGCCTTTATGGTATATTCTGAAAAGTGCAAATTCTTTCAGAGAAGATCTCTCAGAGAAGATCTCCAAGTATTTTTCATGATTCTTTTGGTGTTTATTGTACTTTTCATTGATTCTTCAATCTGTTGGTAAATTTAATTTATAGGTAGAACAAGGAATGCATTAAACATTACTGCACCTCTATTTTTGCAACTCTAAAAATACTATCTAACATTTTAAAAAGGAATCTCTGTGTAAAAAATAAATGAAATCAAGCAAAGAACACACACATACATTTGAAAAACCATCCATAATCCATTCGTCTCAATTGCACTGAAACATGCAAATGTTTAAATCTCAGTTCTGTCATACATTTGTGCCTACCACAGCATTTAGCACTCTGTGCTGTCATTTCAAATTAAAAAAATGATGCCTCTCTGTAATGTGAAGACTTCTGGAAGCTCATATTTGGTTAAATGAAAGTGTTACTTTACCAACTTGAGTACTAACGGTTCCTTAAAAAGTCCTTTCTTTCTTTCTTTCTTTCTTTCTTTCTTTCTTTCTTTCTGTAGTAACTGGTGGAAGTATTGAAAGGCTTTGATAAATAAGAGAAGACTGCAACAGTTAATGGTATTTGTTAAGACAAATTATTCAAAATGTCTTAAAGAGGAATGTATCTGAAAAAGGAATGCAATGCTTGTGTTACAGTAACATTGTACAAAAAACTTGCTTCAAAATTGGTAAATGAACAACCCTTCTCAATCTATACATTCAGGCACTGAAAAAAATAACATGCCAATAGTAACTAAAAAAGATTAGTTGCACCCAATTTCCCTTAAAAGAGCAAGGGAACTGAATCCATAAAGTTGTCATTCTGGCAATATTCTACGCAGTAGTAAGGTCATGAGCTCCCCCTCTCCAGCTGAATACTGAGTGATCGCAGAGCACCTGGCAGCACTCTCAATGCTCATCCTGGCATTGGGAAAACAACACCACAGATGTCTTGCAGAACCAATTCATCTCTTCTTTATGGGTGCATCTCTCCTCTGTGTTCAAGATTGGTTCACTCTGGCAAGCATTGCTTGGGCCCACTTTCCTGTGGACCTCCAGTTTTAAAGACCAGTTGGACTCACTCCAGCTTCTTGAACTCAGTCTTATAAATATATGAAGGCTTTACAAAAAAGCTAACTTGAACAGCCATACAATGGCTAAACATAAACCATATATCTACTAATTCTTCTCTACTTATTAATACGAGTCCTCAACCTCTAAATTCCTCAACAAAAGTTTGATCAGCTTACATGAATAAGTCTGAGACCTTTGGAAGCGGTAAGCAGGTCCAGGCCAGTGTTAGCCGCTGTCGGAGGAAGTGTGGGGGGCAGTGGAGGGGGAGCGCCGCCGTCTGGAGGGGGTCCAGGAGTGCTCTGAGCCCAGCGAGGGCAGATGGAAGCGGTGCACGAAGCCATCTAGGAGGTCCTGCTGCTGCTGAGTTATGGCTTGGGAGATCAGACAGGGCAAAGCCTGCAGGCTGCCAGTGATTGCGTCCAGCTTGTCCTCCAGCGTGCCAATGCGCTTGTCCAGCTCCTCACTACGCTCCTGCAGCTCTGACACCAAGTCGTACATCACATTCTGTGTCTACAAGAGTGCATGGAGATGGAGAGTGAGATTAAATGACAGCACATCCCCAACAAATAAACAAATATAATGTGCAGTTACAGGAAAAAGTATGTGGACCCTGTCAAAAAAATAATAATTCCTGGTCATATTTAATCCCAAATCAGCAAATCAAAAATATAACTTTATATTTTGCATAAAGAAAATTAAGCCTATATTTAGGACTATTAAGATTTGTTGCATTGTAACATTAGTTTCATGACACTTAAAGGGGTCATGACATGAGGAATCAAATTTTCCTTGATCTTTTGACATATAAGAGGTCATTGTGCTATAAAAACATACTGTAAGTTTCAGGACTGAAAACCTCCTCCTTAATAGAAAAAGAGCATTTATTTAAACCAAGCTCCAGAAACAGGCCATTTGGAATTTGTGGAACTTGTGACGTCACAAGGACCAAATACATCTGCATAGGACTGCTTCTTCAGCAAAACATCAACGCCTATTTTTCCGTCACTGTACCCTTGGCCCCGCTCACTGGTGCTCAGACAGTCAGTCACAGGTGTTGTGGACAGAGATGGGCCTGTCATGGGAGATTCATCCAAAGGAGACTTACACAGCACACCTTCATGTGCATCTGGATTTAAATGTTTTTCTACATAAACTTGCACTAGATGAACGGCTTTGACCATTATCATACATCTCGCGCCGCTTTTAAAAGACGCAATGTCAAGTTATAACACTAAAAAGTAAATGCCCATCCTGTTTCATCTTGCTGGTTGCTCTTTTGTGTTTGTGCTGCTTTGAAGGTGTCCTGGATGGTTTTTTGCACCCATCTGTGCTAATTGTAAAAGTTAGTCTTTTGTAAACATGCACTATATGGACGTCTTTGATCTTTTTGATGCATTTCCGACAATGTGTGCCGTGTTTTAAGAGTGATAACGTTGTGTGGAGTTTGTTCATTTTCTTCCGACTGAGCTTCAAATATGGCTGTATTGGAAGAACTGCATGATGTTAGCCAATCATAACAGTGGCTGTTTACACTTAAGTCTTAAAGGGCCAGAGAGCTTGAAACCGAGCGTTTCCAGCAGAAGGCCAGCGACAGGGTGGAAAATTAATATATATTACTAAATTATGACTGTTTTTGTGTACAAAAACTATACTAACATTATAAGTGGACCTCAGGGAAGATAATCAAATCTTTTTTTAAAAAGTATGTCATGACCCCTTTAAGCACATTTTACTACCCAATTTTAATTAATGTGGCACGTCTGGACGGTTACCTATTCCCATTGTTTTAATAATATTTCTGATTACCATAACAGTCATATTTTCACTGTATTACAATAAAAGAAATGCTGTTGTACAATGATTTTTGTCATTAAAATCAGCAAAAATGAAAGGCAGTCCCAAGGATTACTACTATTTATAGATACATATAATAAAAAAATAAAAACATTTTCTTCACATTAATCAATCTATCTATCTATCTATCTGATCCAAAATATTTCATTTATCACATATTTATCATATTGTATATATATACAGCAGACCACTGGCACAAAGCTACTGGAGTTTAAATTATTCTGCTGAATATGATGATGGCTATATGCACAGTAAAAAGGTAGGAGCAAAACATTTTAGCCTTCAGCCTACCTTTGCCAAGTCCACCAGTGTGTTGGCCTGGTCATTGAGTTTTCTCTGCTCCATTTTCACACTGCGGAGCCTGGGAGGAGGCAGGGTTATGAAGGGGTAGGGGGGTTGGGAGGAGGGGGACGTTAGGGAAAAGTAACAGATTCCTGTCAAGAAGACTTGATAAAGATGAGGGAGAGAGAGTGGCCTGCATGCAAGCATTCACAGACCTGTTTGCCATACCAGTCATGCAAACCCAATCTATGAAATGTAAAGAAGAGAAAACTCTTAACTTAACGTTCAAACATGACACATCTCCTTTTGCCCGTGCAGGCACGCGTCAACCATTCACAAAAAAAGCCATCCGAGAGCCTTGTTTGTGGATGAGGTCAAAGGATGTGGCAAACAGTTGAGGTAGAGGTATATGTGACACCGTTGAAAATGCTTGTGAGATTGGCATTGCTTGCTGTGGGCTCGGTTCTGAACAAAATTTTAAAAGAATGTGTTAACGATTTTTTATTTATTTGTGCCATAGCAACTATGAAAGAGTACAGGGATGACTCTAACCATGGGAAGACAATGTAAGAAAGGCTGCCTTAATATCCTGCCTAATAAGTGTCGTAATTTCAAAGAATGTCGTCCGCTCCAATTTGTGGGTAATTAACTAAATGCCATGATTTGAAAAATGTCAGCATTTTCCCTTTGCAAGCTTAATGGCTTTGAGTATCCAACAATAGATATATGGAGATGCAGGACATGGTCAGCATTCTTTCTAATGCAAAAACTCCATATCATCTTGCATCAAACCCTGGATGACCCTAAATGTCTTTACTTTAAAGGAAGTCATTAAGTTAGTGCCTGTGGTGAAAGGTAACATTGCTTTAACCAAATACATGTTTCATCATCTATAGACATAGTATATAGTAGTTAATATAGTTTTTCTCAATTACTTTGGCTCAATTCTCAAATGAGAATATTTTTTTTTCGAAACATTAAGTTCAAATCTCTTAACAATTCCTTTCTTGTTCACACCAGATTTGAATTTCTTATTCATTTAAACAAATTGCACGTGTTTTGGTACATGTGTGCAAAAGAGTACGTACAATTATCTACAATTTGCACTATAACTAAATGCACATGGCTTGCTGATCAAAACTGATGTGTTGATTCTCTGTGAAAATGTCATACTCTTCACAACTTCTAAACATGCTTTCATTGTGTGAACCATCACATGCAAAATGATCCATACAATTATCAAAATCTGTCAGACAAACATGTATATTCCATAAATATCTATGACATGGAATGTTTGGTTTTTTTTGTTTGTTTGTTTGTTTGTTTTTTTGCATGGAGGCCATTTTGTGGCAGTTTTCTGTTCACTATATATGACTTTAAATGTAAGAAATGTGTAAAAATGGACATGCAAATGTGAATTTTATGTTTACATGTAACATATTGCTACAAAAATAAATTTACTGTATACATACAAATGTGCATATCCTTTTTCTGTGTACTACAGTATTGTACAGTATTGACTTTTCCCAGTAAACATTTACCTACTGTTGAAATCGTTATCTAAAAAGCTCAGTGTGATACACAATAGCATTCAACTAGACAAAACTGACATTCTTGTATAATACATTAAGCAGTCAGTGTCAACGAAATTTGAATTTTGTATATAACAAACAGTTCCAGGTTTGACTGCCATGGTGAAAAAACATCTAAACATTTTGACCAATATGGCTCACACGATGACAGAAAAAAAACTTTTCATTTTGGTGTCACTGGCCAATTTACTGACACAATAACTAGGTTCCCTTATGACTCAGTACACTTGACATTGCGTGCTAAAGCATATAGGGAGTGTCCTTCCACATGACCTAGTTGAAACCTCTACAGTAACGGCAATATTCTAATATTGGCTATGGTGTTTGAGCCCTGCCCTTTTAGGCGCAAAGCTGTCCGCTATAAAAGCAGGTGTACAAACACCATTCCTCAGAATGATTCTCCTTCAAGACAACGATTCATCTCTTGTCTAGAAGCCCTATACTGCTTCGCCGTTGATTACACGAGTCAGCGGGAAGGAATCTTCATGGCAACTAATTAAATGTTTTGGGTGAGTAACTACATTTTGCAGACATGCAATAGAGTTGTGATGTCCCATTAAACAGTTGTGACAATTGCACCTACTGTTAAGAATGTTATAAAAAAACAAATGAGCCAAAGAGATTGAGAAAAACTGCAATATGTAATGAGTCAAGTTTTAAAGGTCCTGTTTATAAATGCCCTAAATATCCTGTCCCATCATAAGAACTTTGTTCTGAGCTTATTTGTTTTTCTGCATACTTTTGCAAAATCCTATGGACACACAAGGTGGGGCTATCAATGCAAGTTAATACAGAGATTTACACTTTGGAATAATGGAATCGGTGCAAATGAACAAATCAACAGTTCCAAAGATGCTTCTCCTTCAAAAGGTTATAAAAAAAAGTTAAAAAAATTATAGATTTAGAATGGAGAAAAGCACTATAGGTAACCTATAGGTAACCAAAATCAGCATTCAGCTTCCGACTCCATGCATATGAAACAAAGACATGGAGGATGTGGTGAGAAAAACACAAAGGACAAAACTTACTTCTGAGCTCTGCGGTGATAGAGCAGAACGAAGACAAAACACAGTTCAAGTTTAGAAACCACAACATATACACAACATGTGAGCCATTACAACGCACTATAACCACAAGGTAAGGGTTCGGGGAAGGAAAGGAGAGAAGGACAATCATCACATTACAAAGAATAACATGCTGATTTCTTTACTCCCGAAAAGAGTCTACTTGTTTAGTATGTAGACTATACTTATTCCTAATCTCTTTTTAACATTTAATGTATAAGAAGTTTGTCTGAGTATCAGTCATTTCGGCAAAGTCAAATACCTGCCCTTTCTAATTCAACATAACTTTAGAAAATGTACAACAATTCCTTTAAGAAAGAGACCAGACCAAAATGTTACAAAGATGAAACACAATAGGTTCAATAGTTTCTAAAATTAGTGAAAATTCTAAACATACAGTTTTCAAGGTACATTTATTGAACAGTGAACATGTCTACCCACAGAATTTTCCATTTTAATTATATTTTTGTGATAACAAATTATCCTATTTATTCAATTGGCAAGGGACAAATTGTCATAACTGCAGTTTATTAGCATAAATAAATAGCATGCAAAAATATTGAAGTGTGTAAACATTGTGCTTACTGGTGAATGGCCTGTAAGAACTTGCGCTGATGTTTGCGCACTTTGGCATGATCTATTTTCTTCACTAATTTTGTGTGTTTGTAGATGAGCCATGTTTCCCTGAGTACATTGGCAGCTGTGTTCTTTACCTGGGATTAAAGCATGAAAATTAAAATTACTTACAGATAACAACAATCATGATGATAGATATTTTTTGAAAAAGACGTACATTGCATTTACATTAAATGTGGTAACTATGTTTGATTCCCTAGATTATGAAACATAAATATAAAAAATAAATAAAAAACAAATCAAAGGTAATATAATATGTTAAACAGAATAGTTTTTTTTTTTCAGTAATATGTAATGCATGAACAATATTCAGTACATGCATTACTCATTTTTTCAGACAATTTTGATCATGCTTTAAAAAAAACTATACATTTTGCAAAGAGGATTTTAATGATCTAACATATGTTCATGGCTGATTAACAAACTACACAAAGTCTTTTCAAAAACACTCTTAACACAAATGTTTAGTTGTTGCCCAATTTTGATAGAAATAAATCAGTCACTTACTCGTTTACAAAGCTGGGTGTCCATCATAAAATTGTGGACATGTTTCTCAGCTTTTGTCAGTTCTAACTTTCTGGCAACCACTGCGACTACAAGTGCAGTGCAGCCAGCTCCCTTTGAGAAGAGATATTGAATATTATTATATCTGAAAATAATGATTAACATAAAAGTAAACAAATAAATATTTCACATTTATCACAAATGTCATGTTTATATTTTATGTGAACTAAATTATTTTAAAACACTACATTTAATTATAATTGCATTTTTTTGAAGGTACCATTTTTAAAGAAAACATACCATTATTCCTGTGAGAAGACAGACCCCTTTACCACAGTATGTATGAGGGACCATATCTCCATAGCCAATTGATAGGAAAGTTATGGAAATTAGCCACATAGCTCCAAGAAAGTTACTAGTTACCTCCTGTTTGTCATGATACCTATAATAGCAAGAACAGAAAAGGTAGAGAACAATGATCAGGCTGTGAGGAACACGTCTAAAAGTTTAACTATGAATATGTATAGTTTTCAGTGGAATCTTTAGCCCTATTGGCAAGATAACTTCATAAATTACTCATCATCGGGCCCTGAGGAGAGAAACTTGTTCTAGATTATTTTCCCCAAAAGAGGTGTGAAGACAAATAAAAGAAAAAAGAAATGGAAAGAAAAACTTACCAAAACGAGTCAGTAGAATAATATAAAGTATTATATCCTTTATATGCTAATAATGAGTTTTGACCATACAATATATGCGGTAACTTCCGAGCCACAAAACAAAAAGCTCAAAATACTCTCTTGAAATATCCATAAAAGACAAGGAAAGAAGGAAATAAAAATTAAATTCAAAGCAATTAAAACATTCATTTAAAAGGACAGCTTTTGACATCCTGTAGAATTCAAATTATTATGTATTATCAAACAAAATAAGCAACAGCCACAAGTGGACAAGTAAATCTTCATTGTTGTTTCTCATTTTTTATATTTAAAATGCTTGGAGTCGCGTGGTGCCATGCGAGGTTCGGACATGTGAGCGGCGAGCTCTGCACACTTTGCTAGTTTTAATACTTTTTGTGTCATAAACCGGTGAGATTCAATACACCCTGTTCCATAACTGTTCTATGAAGACAATATGTCAAAGAATTAAAAATTCTCGGGCTCTGGAGACATTAAAAGACACATACGTGCTCAAGCTGAAGCCCTTGTGCAACAGGCCGAAAGCCATTGACTCAATTTGGCCAGTGAGGTGAAAGAGATTCAGCGTCAACTGTCGAACATGTCGGCAATGCTGACGAAGGTCGTTATTGACTTGGAGGATCTTGCTGTAATACGTCGATTGATCACTGCCATGGAGACTAAATTCACTGTGTTGGTTACAAGAGTGGTGGATGTTGAGAAACGGATTGATTATCTGGAGTCATTGGAGAGGGAATTAGCTGCTAATCCGCTAGCGACCAAGGCGGACTTGGAACGCATTTGGGAAAAGTTGGAAGACATTGAGAATCGTAATCGGCGAAACAACGTCCGAATTGTTGGAATTCCTGAGCGAGCAGAGGGTCAGAATATGGTGGAATTTCTGGATGGGCCTTTTCCGAGTCTGCTCGACATAACAGGCCATAAGCTGGAAATGGAGCGAGCTCACAGGGTTTCGGCTCGGTGATCCGCTAAGGGAGACAGGCCCTGATCAATTCTGGCCAAATTTCTGAGATCATCCAATAAAGATCTTGTATTACACAAGGTGAGGAGTAAAGGAAGGCTTTCTTGGAAGAACCACAACATTTTCTTGTTCCCAGACTTTGCGAATTCGACAAGAGAGAAACGTGATCGATTCAAGGAATGTAAGAAACTCTTACATCAACTGAAGGTCGCTTTTGCACTGATGTTCCTGGCCAAAATGAGAATAGATGCTAAGGATGGCTGCAAAGTATTTACATGTCCCCAACAAGCATTGTCCTTCATAAAGTCAATGGAATAAGTAAGTCATTGTGTGGTGCTCACGTTGCAGCTGAGAGGGCCTGACTCACTGAACATTCATTTGACTGTCCGAGGAAACGTCTCTAACACGTGGAGTTAGAAGGGAATATTAAAAGTGCCGAGGGAGAGCTGAAGCACCGAATGTCGTCTGATGGCCTAAGAGAACTGACCCGATTGAAATAAATATATAATACTATTTTGTCGCAGAAGGTGGAGTTTTGACTATTCAGGGCAAGGCAATCATACTTTGAGTCAGGGGACAAAGCAGGAAAACTTCTGGCTAGATATATAAAACAGAGAGAGTTTTTTTCAACCATTCCCTTAGTGAAATCTGCTGGTGGTGAAATATTTACCTCAGCCATTAATATTAATAATGCTTTTAAAGAATTCTATCTTGATATCTATAGTTCCATGTCTTCGTCTACTGATGAAGATTTTAGAAACTTTGTGGAACCATTAAAACTCCCTAAACTGACGAATGAGAAAAAAAAATTATCTTGATTCTGAGATAAACTTGGAGGAGCTTGGCAAGGTAATTGAGGCTCCGGGGCCAGATGGCTTTGCCGCTGAGTTTTTAGATCTTATGCTACAGAACTGGCTCCACATTTGCTAGAAGTTTATACGGAATCATTAAAGAATGGAAAGCTTCCGCCAACCATGACGAAAGCCCGGATCAGTCTGATTCTTAAAAAGGACAAAGATCCAAGCGAGTGTAAGAGTTACCGTCCAATTTCCCTGATCCAGCTAGACGTTAAAATATTGTCAAAAATGTTGGCTAATCGATGTTGGCTTAATTAATTAATAATTAAGTAAAGTTATGACACCTCTTATACATACAGATCAGGTGGGGTTCATTCAGGGCCGCAGCTCTTCTGATAACATTAGGTGTTTCATCAATATCATGTGGTCAGTGGCGAATGATCAGACTCCGGTTGCTGCCATCTCACTTGACACCGAAAAGGCATTTGAAATGGTAGAATGGGATTATCTTTAAGATTTTGGAAATATACGGGTTTGGGAATACTTTTATTGAATGGATTAAGTTACTTTATAGACACCCGATAGCGGTGGTACAAACAAATGGATTAATTTCAGATTAATTTATTCTGATTAGGGGCACCCGGCAAGGTTGCCCTCTTTCCCCATTATTGTTCTGTCTTGCCCTGGAAACATTAGCAGCCGCGATAAGAAAGGAGGATGATTTTCCAGGGGTGATGGCGGGCGGTGTGGCACATAAGCTTCTGCTTTATGCAGATTATATTTTATTAATCGTCTCTGACCTTTCTAGATCTATGCCTTGCCTCCACAGAATTATTAATTGCTTTTCAAAGTTCTCGGGATACAGAGTTAACTGGTCTAAATCCAAAGCTTTGGCACAGACAGCGTACTGCCCAATAATGGCTTTTCAGCCGGGCGCCTTTCAGTGGCCCAAACAGGGCATTAAGTATTTGGGTATTTTTTTTCCCAGCAAATTTGTGTGATTTAGTTAGAGTTAATTTTGACCCTTTAATAAAAAGGTTTTTGAGCAATGTGGGCAGGTGGGCTTCATTACATTTATCGATGATTGGGAAGGTTAATGTTATTAAAATGAATTGTATTCCAAAATACCTGCTACAGTCTCTCCCTATAGATGTCCCCCTCTCTTATTTCAAGCAATTTGATAGCATAGCGAAGTCCTTCATTTGGAATGGGAAATGTCCCAGACTACACTTCAGTAAGCTGCATAGGCCGATTGACAAAGGTGGGCTAGGCCTACCCAAGATTTTGTTTTATTATTATGCGTTCGGTCTCAGACATTTGGCTCATTGGTTGCTTCCACCTGAGAGAGCTTCTCCCTGGTTTTGTATTGAACAGTAAGTTCTTGCCCCTATTTCACCATTGCAAAGCCTTTCTATCAAACTAACCGCAGATGTTAAATTACACCCCGTTATCTCACATTTGCACTCGGTATGGACAAAAGTGTCCAGAGTGTTTAATTCGGACATTTATTTAAATGTTGCCTCAAGCTTATGGCTGAACCCCAAATTATGTATTAATAAGTTCACTTTCTGCAGGTCAGAGTGGATTGTGAGGGGGGTTACTACACTTGGTGACCTATATGAGAGCGGAGTGTTGAGATCCTTTGAAAATTTGGTTCAACATTTTGGGATTCCCAGATCTCAGTTCTTTAGATATTTACAGCTGTGCCACCTGCTCTGTTCTATTTTTGGGAGTAGCATACACCCCCCTAAAGTGGCAGATACTCTGGGAATGGTGATTACTGGTCATGAGGCATCAGTGTATTACTCCTTGCTAATTCAGAGTCTGGGGGATGGAGCTTCAACTTCTCTCAAGAGATTATGGGAGAAAGATTTAAACTTGGTAATGGAGGAGGGAGAATGGGCTAGGATTCTAAAAAACATCAAGTCTGCATCTAGAGACACAAGGGTGCACCTTATGCAATTCAAGATTTTACATTGATTCTATCGGACCCCCTCTAGATTGTATAGGCTTGGTCTTAAAGACACACCCACCTACTGGCGATGCCAATCAAACATAACACGTCTTTTGGGGGTGTGTTAAGATCCAGGAATTTTGGTTGAAGGTTTAGAGTTTTGTGTGTGATGAATTGGGCACTCGGGTCTCATTTTGCCCCAGACTCTGTATTTTGGGCGATGGGGCGGTCATCGATGTTAAGAATAGACACATAAAGAGTTGGGTCCTAACCAGTGTCATGACCACCAGAAAGATACTTTTAAGGGGATGGAGGTCGGCTGGAGTGCCCTCATTTCAGGAGTGGTGCTCAGAGATGGGGAGGGTGGCGGCCTTTGAAGAAGGGTCATTTAGAAGACTGGGGAAATTGAACTTGTTTGTGGAGAAATGGGACAGATATCTGACATTGCTGGATGTGTGATTATTATTATTATTATTATTATTATTATTATTTTATTTTATTGTGTGTCTATAATCATGTACGACCACTGGGTTGTTGTTAAGGGCCAGGGTGGGGTTGGGGATTGGGAGGGGTGATAGTGGGCGTTAATAGTTGATTCTGTGTATATATGTTTTGTTTTTCTGAGTTCAATTTGTGAATAAATAAAAAATTGTTAGTCAGAAATATTTAAAATGCTTGACTGTGAAATGCAGTCAAAAAGTCAGTTCAAAGGACAATCCAGTTTGCTGAAAAAGTTTTCAATAATCCAGAGAGGATGACACAAATACAAATTACCTATTACTTGCTTATATATTATTACACTTATTATAAAATTATTACAAACCCAAGCATGAGACCGATAAACTAGACTACTTTTTTCAGCTCATCCACATGTCTGCACGGGTTGACCTTTTTCAGCACTCTGTTAAAGAAGAGCTAACCACAGGTCAGAGGACATATTTCTGCATTTAATACAATATGAGAACACTTCTGATAAGGAACATCAATGTATACGAGGCCCGGGCTAATCAACAGTCATACTGAGTAGCCAGACTGAACGCTGATGACCCATACAATTCATTTAGATTCTATACCTAATTGTATCTAATCAACTGTGAAATTGTACCTCAAGCATCAAAACACATTGTTTGCATAAGAAAGACAAAGATTTTAATCTGAGCAATTAAATGTTCTTAATTGTCCCCTTGAAAACAGCATACTCAAAACACAAGAGAGGTCATGCCACTATAAGTTGCACTTGCCTATAGCAAAATCCAACTCTGCAGTCATGCTCCAAGAGCAGGATAATTTCTATTGTGGTAGGAGAGCCCAATTTTCACATGCGAAAAGCGTTGTTACCATGCTGGCATTTTAAAGAAAAAATTCACATCCTGCATGCTGAGATATAAGCCAGTATATTGAGAGCAGAGAGACAAATCCTACTGTAAAACTGACCACCATATGAAAAGAGGACAAATAGTTATCAGCCTTATATATTCAGGTATATGTTCATCATTGAAAATGTATACTAGTGGCTAGACGGCGAGGAAGTATTCTCACAATTATGAGATCTGCATATATGTGCTACATCACCACTGTCAAACAACGCACAGTGCTGGCGCAGACCACTCTCATATAGGTTCAGTCATTTTCAAATGATCTTTTTGAAGCTGGTGTCAGATCTCAGATGTACAAGGAGTCCTCGGCATGCTAATCACTTGAAGTACCAGATTTTACTCTAGAAGAGCTCTGGTAAATACCCTCTTTTACATCACACTTGCATTCTAGAATTATCTCAACCTAAGCCTTTTCTATGATGCCCATTAGACTTAATAATTCCCATAGTAAAATCTTGGTAAGAGGTCTGTGTGTTTGCACACATTAACATGAATATGCAATGAAGGTTTGATCATGACTATGCACACTGTCATCATCATTAGCTTGCCTTTGCTTAGACATGTCAGAGGTGCATTAACATTTCCCTCAATGCTGAAGATTTCTGAACCCAAGAATAAACTGTGCTATTCAAAATTCTACATACTGGCCTAAAGCTCTCAATATACTGTATGCAATACTGGCATAAAATGGAGAAGAGCTGGCACCACCTTCAACTTAGATCAAGAAATCTATCTGAAGAAAGTGTTTCCCAAAATACCCCATTCAAATCCCAATTTCCTCATACAACCTCTACAGATGATTATTTAGTTACAAGATTCAGCAATTATGTTTTATAGAACCAAGCAATGAGAAGACAATCCCATATTTTTTATGACTCAACCCATGACAGCATGGTCAGAGGATGCAATGATGGAACAAATACAGAAAAATCATTCACCAATGGTAATTACGGGTCAAATTCTCTCATCATTGCCTCATGGCACTCAGATGTGTATGACTTTCTTTTGTAGGATGCCTCACACGGGGCACCAATTATTATGTAGGGCTTTACTGGTTGTTTAGATCAGTGTTACTATCAGAAATAATTAATAATTATTTCTGTAGTTATTAATTAATATTTAAATTAATCAACTGAATCTAACTCATTAAAACCTCATATGGGGCTCCAGTAAATGTAGTGTGCTATGTTTAGGAGCAAGTTTGATTATTAGCAATAATTAATAATTATCAAAGATAATTATTAATTATTAAAATCAATAGAACATTGATGAGAATCAATGTTAGCTTTTTTAATCCTTTAAATCAACAATTATCAAAGATAATCGTTAATTGTTAACATCGATGAAACATTAAAATTAACATTAGCTTATTGATCATTCAAATTCAACAATCAAAGATAATTATCAATTATCAAAAATCAATAGAATATTAATAAGGATTAATATTGACGGGGCACCACCCTGGAATTAGGGACTAATAACCAGATAGTATAACAGTCTCAATATTAGATTGTTTTCTTAGGAAAATCGACATCCGAAGAATATCGATTTTCGGGAAAAAAAAACAATGAATGAAGGTTTGAATCCGAGCACTGACATCCCGTCAGCATGACACAGGCGTATGCAAAACAAACCAAAACACTTCTCTTTGTAATATAAACAAAGTTTATTTTTTGCAGTAATATCAATTAATAATTAATACAATGCAGTCAATAAACTTCCGACTTACAACTACAAACTAAACAGTGATATGATTAGATATGGAAATAAAATAATCCTGTAACACATAAGGTGTGTGTGTGTGTGTGTGTGTGTGTGTGTGTGGGTGGGTGGGTATGTGGTTAGTACGAGAGAGAGAGAGAAGTGACAGCCCTAAAGCCGATTTCGCGATAGTGGGAGAGAAAACAGCTGTGTTTATCACTCAGAGACGCGGTGGACGGCTCGTAAAAGTCCCGCGTTATTTGACTCTTTAATGGATGAACTCAGTTGCTGTCTCACCCGCGATGGCGAAATTGCACAACAATCCAATTTGGCTGGACCACAATACAGCAAAACAAATTCGTGATAATTAATACCCTGAGTATTAATAATGAGCGGACATGGTGGTCCGTAAACTGTACAAGCAAAAACCTTGAAACACAAGAATAACACACTATAATATTCTATCTCTGCCCAGACGTAAACCTCTTACTTGAATCGCATGAGGACACAGGTAGAATGTGTTTTCCTCCGTCCTTTAACTCTGACCCGGTTCCTTGAGGCTCGGGTGATGACGGGAGGCCATTTCCTCGCTCTGTCGGCGGGCGGAACGGCTGTTGATTCTCGGCGGGCTGGCGGAGAACTCAGAAATGTTGACTTGATTGAAGATGGAAGAGAAATCTTTAATCTCTTCACTTCTGTAGGCAAATGGATGAAGATGCGGATTGCTCGGCGGTCTCCTTCGGATCCGTTAGAGTGTTCGGTGGAACACAGTGTAATCTCAACTCGTCCAGCGAGATGGAGATTGTATGGCCACAGTTTCAAGTCGGACGTTACTTCCTTGTGCCACGAGGTTGCACCTGAAAGCAGCGATGAGCTGTGTCCACACGCTGCAAACAAAGTCACTGGAAGTTACTCACGAAAACATTTCAGAGGTATTTCAACTCCTGATGATGTCATGTTTGAGGGACGTTCTGTTGTGTGCCTCATCCAATAGGAGTTGAGAGTTTGATCCTTTAGTGAGCAAGGCTTCATGGATTTGTAGTCTGTTTTGGACTCCCTTTGTTTGATTTTTTGCGCGATTTTTATCAGTAAGATTTACGACTTGGAAGGTGGGGGCCTGAGTTAGGTTTTTACGACTGTATTAGGCCTGCCTTTGTCGTATATCTGAATACATGAGGCCCAAAACTTTCTTCAGCAGGACACAAATAATGATTTTTAGAAGAACATTTCATCTCTGTATGGCCTCACAATGCAAGTGAATGGGTGCCAAAAGTTTGACACTCCAAAAAGCACAGAAAGGCATCATAAAAGTAATCCATATAACTCCAGTGTTTTAATCCATATTTTCTTAAGTGATATGATAGGTGTGGGTGAGAAACATATCAATATTAAAGTACTTTTTTGTTAGAAATTCTTCTCCCTGCCCAGTAGGGGGCGATATGCATGTAGAATGTGAATCATCAAAAACACAGGAAGAAGAATGTGAAAGTTAAACTGGAGATTGACTGAGAAGGGAGGAGAATTTATAGTAAAAAATGATTTAAATATTTATCTGTTTCTCATCCACACCATATGATCTCATCATATCGCTTCAGAAGACATACAGTATATTTATCCACTGGAGTTTATGGATTACTTTATGAAGTCTTATGGATAACTTTATATTTCTTCGAAACCCAATGAAATTTCACAATTCTCCAAATTAGTAGAGTGTATCATTAAAATCAAAGATTGGATGGCCAGAAATTCCCTTCTACTCAATTTCGACAAAACAGAGGTACTAATCATTGGACCAAAAACCTCTAAAAATAAGCAGCAAAAATATAATTTGTCTCTTGATGGATGTACTGTTACATGGTCTTCTACAGCAAAGAACTTAGATGTTATATTTGATACCAATCTGTCCTTTGAAAATCAAATTTCCAATATTTGTAGAACAGCATTCTTCCACCTCAGAAATATAGCTGATTTACGACACATGCTCTCTGCTGATGCCGAAAAACGAATTAATGCGTTCATGACCTCAAGACAAGATTACTGTAATGCATTACTGGGAGGATGTACTGCAAGTTAAATAAATAAACTTCAATTGGTTCAAAATGCAGCTGCCAGAGTGCTGACTAATATGATAATATTAGCCTCATTTTATCATTGTTATATTGGCTGCCTGTTAAATTTTGTATTAATTTAAAAAGTCTAGCTCCACAGTACTTAAGTGACCTTCTACCATGCTATATTCCATCATGTTCATTACAATCGCAAAATTCTGGCCAGTTAATAGTTCCTAGAATATCAAAATCCACAAAAGGATACTTGGCTCCTAAACTATGGAATATTCTCCCTAACACTGTTCGAGATGCAGACACACTCACTCAGTTTAAGTCTAGACAAAAGACTCATCTATTTAGCCGGGCATACACCTAATTTATCCTTCAACTCACAGTTAGACTGCTTTAGTTAGGTCTGCCGGAACCAGAAACATTTATCATGATCTATAACTCTGCCAAAAATTGAATAGCATCTACGCTGATATTATTCTATTTGTATCCCTGTCTCAACCAGGAATTCCTATCCCAAGGTCACCAGAACCGGCCAGATCCAGCTCCGTTCCTGCTTGGTGTCGGACTCCACTGCTACGTGTCTCTAAGTAATGACGACTAAATGCAGCCAGTGCCAGCCAGACATCACTTCAGTCTATTACGATGGAATTCAGAGGATGAACTGATGCCAACTCAAACCATAAGACACGGGATAATTCATATGCCTCTGCCTGAACCTTGGACATAGGATAGACCTCACCGGAATGACCGGCCAGTTGAACTGCGATGCACCTCACTCATCTCTGCCTGCATCACCTCGGTCTAATGATGGACTACACTATTGAAATGTAATACATAGACTATCAATTAATTGCCAACAAAAGTACAATGCATCTATGTGAACTTCTGCAGTTAATCCAGGATGAATTTCAAAGACATTAGACATTAATCTTACAGTTCATACAAAATCTTTGTTTAAGCACTGGCCCTTAACACTTACATAGTTTACTAATTTTAAACCATGACTTGAACTGCACATAAATAACTAATATTGGCATTATATTCATGCTGTTAGCCAGAGGGGAACTGGCGCCCACAGTGAGCCTGGTCTCTTCCAAGGTTATCTTATGGAGTTTTGTGTTCCTTGCCACAGTCGCCTTCGGCTTGCTCACTGGGGATATAAATACAATTATGATTTAATTATTTATTTTTATACAAAATGTACAGTCATATTTAATCAAACTACACAATGATGACTCTAAGACTTTATAGATATTACAGTTTCTTTCTGTTATTGCATGATTTTCTGTAAAGCTTCTTTGAAATGATATGTGTTGTGGAAAGCGCTATACAAATAAAAATTACTTGACTTATGTGATTTTTTGGAGCTTCAAACTTTTGGCACCCATTCACTTATGGAGCAAAAGAGCTGAGAAATTCTTGGGTGAGTAAATGATGAGAGAATTTTCGTTTATGGGTGAACTCTTCCATTTTAACTGCTTTGAAAAGAGGGACTAGTTTGTTCTTTAAAATTTCTCATGTTGTCTTCCATTAAAGAAAAAAAGTAATACAGGTTTGGAACAACATGAGAGTGAGAAAATGATGACAAAATAAAAATTTTGGGGTGAACATGAAATACATTCCCACATAGTAGTTCAATTTTCCTCAAACTGCATGCCTCAGTTTGATGATGTAAAAGAGACAAGGTTCAGAAGTGGTAATCCCTTAGATAAGAAAGATACTCAAACTCTCTTGAGGAAGGTAATACACATTAATCAGTGCAAGTTGTGTAGGAACAGTCCTTGTAGCAGGTCTGCAATTAAGCATCTTCTGATATCTCTTCTCTCCAAAACTCCATGGATGAAACACCTTGCAAGCTAAAGTTTATTTATGTTATAGTTCATATTCTGATATCTTTGCACAAACAACAGTTTGACATGCAATCGCCAGTAACTGTGTGCACCAAAGATGTTATATACATGGAGAAACCATATCTTGACAAAACAGTCATGGAACAGACTGTACATTGACTATACTGCACATTTACAATGGCCTATTCCTTAGATAGCATATTTTGCTGTCTTCTGTTCTGTTTTCTGTTATGAAAAACCTTTCTTTTTTTTTTTTCTTTTTTTGAGAGTGAGATAACGATGGAATGATGTATGGAATTGTATTTTCATTTGGGAAAAGGGCCTACAAAAACAAAACTGCCTGAGTCATTCAAAATATTCAAGGACAAGTGGGCAGGAAGAGTGCAGAAAAAGGGCCAAGAGATGAGACTGTGAAGCAATGAATAGGAGATAAATGAACTCAAGTGTGAGTGATAAGCCAACATTTGCAAACTGCAGCAATGTTCCTCCAATGTCCCAGACCTTCCTTTTCCATTTTCCCATCCCTCCCATTCCAGACGGACTCCGTGCTCGTCCAGTCTCACACCGTTCTGCCCTTTGGGCTGGCCAGTGTGCTTACCGAAAAAAGGATGCAGTAAAAGGCCCAATTTTGCAGCACCTTTCAGAAACAAGAGCCTATTTTGTATGAAGACAGAGGAGTAAACATGAAGACTACCATGCTGTTTCATTGTTTACCAGAAGTGGGCACGCATCTAGCATAAAACCTTGGTTTCTCTCCTCTATGAAGAGACTGTGCTAGAATGGGCAGCAACATTCTCACCATTTTTGTGCTCAAATTGTCATCTATAAGTGGCCCAGTACTGTTAAACTGAGTAGTTAGGGCTTTCAAACATTTTATGTCTGGATATCTCTCACGTAAAATCTATACATTTGAGAACAAAGGTTCAACCTGACCATTACTGTACAATAACCTATATTTGAATACTACATGGATCTGAAGGAAAAGACACGTGTCACAGGTATTGCTGAAGCGTGGATCTTTTGTGCTGGGGCATATTACAGTTCAATAACAACTGCTGAACCTGCTGAAGGAATAAAAGAGAAAAAAAGAGCTGCCCTCAGGCCTGTTTGTAAAGGTGATTTGAAGGAGCTGCTCCATTTTAACACAAACTCCCTCCTCCACCCTCCTACTCCCGAGCACTTTAGAAAGAGACGCTTGATTCACAGTGCTTCGCAAATCATAGCTTTCTATAGCTTTCGAAACCATTGGTGCATTTTCTACCAACAAACTTTCTCTTTTTGCGGATGGTGCCACATTCACACAAAGTTTTTCCTTTTTTGTAAATAAATTAATCTAAGAATTGTTATTTTTTGGTCAGAGCTGCCAAATCCCACCCCCTCCCCCCCCCTTAGAGCAACAGTGGCACCAGCTCAATGAAAAATGATAGATTTTCCACGGCTTGAGAACGAGGACTCACATGGCATCCCTATGGAGCAGCATAGAGGGGAAATAGAAAGTACAACAGTGAATTATAGTTACACACACACTCAAACAAAACCTCCTCCATACGTTCATACAAGCTTGCACACGCAATGCAAATTACTCACGCAAGAAAGTGTGTGTGTGGGCAGCATCGTGTCGTGCATTGCGGCTGATGAGACTGGGGTGCAGAGTGCTGGGTTGTGGTATGGTGTAACATCAACCCTCACCTCGTTTACCATTCCAAACTCTTCGTTATTGCCTATTCAGTCTATAAATGCATCAAGAGAACATATACAGCCAGTGACTATAGCCAGAGGAAATTTGTTATGGCTCAGAAGTTACTCTTTCATAGCTCAGAGGACTTAATTGAGTTCTCAGTTATGTCTCATTAAAGCATCAACTTTATCTCCGATGTTTCTCCTAAAAGTCCTTAAGAGAAATAAAAATAGACACAAATAAGACAAATCACAAAAAAATAAATAAAAATAAATAAATAAATCTGTCTATTTTTAAGATTTACACATTTTGAATTGTATGACTCAGTCCCATCAAACTGAATTGAGAAATCTTTCAATAATTACATATTATGAATTCAAACTAAATAAAGTAAACAGTTCAATTTAATAAGGAGTATGAACTTTAAAAACTTGAAAATCAATTTTTAAACAACATATTTTTGACACCAAAATGACGGTAAATGGCAAAGCAAGTACATTTGCTCTGGCATTAATTGAACTCATTTTATACTTAAAAATTAAGCATATTTAAATAAATATAATTTAAATCATTTTTTAAATCTTACTATGGCCAGTAACCATTTTTGACAATCAGTGTACAGAGCTATAAAATTAGTGTAGATAGCACAGCTCAGAAAATTTTGTTTTAGAAGAATTTGATAAGAAATGTTTTTACATTGTGCTTATTTTGAAATCTCAGACTTTTGACTGCAGACTTGATATCTTGGCAAATCTGAGCACAGTTTGAGAAAATGTTGAGATCTCTTTTGAAACTCTAAAGGAGACATAGTGAGATTAATTGGGTCTTTTCCTCAGGAGACACTTCTGAGAAGCTGGAGACTTGAAGGAATAGTTTCCTCAAAATGACAATCCACACATAATATATTTACCCTCATGCTGTATGACTCGTATGATTTTTTTTTCTCTGCAGAACACAAAAATATATTTTTAAGGATGAATGAGGTGTTTTTTTGTCCATACAATACAAGTCACTGGGGTTAAAAACTTTCAGGCGCTAAAAAGGCAGCATAAAAGTAATCCATACATATCCAGTGATTTAATCCACTTTAAAGTTGTGACCTCATTGACTCATATATTCTATAAAATATCTTGGTTTGTGTTCCGCAGAAGAAAAACAGTTATACAAGTTAGAGACGGCATGAGGGTGAGAATGATCATTTTCAGGTGAACTATGCCTTTAAGCAAAAGTCTCCATTCGCTCTCCACTTATCTAATTTCCGTCAAGGACTAAGAACAGAGATATTAAAGAGATCTAATTTGTGATATTTCTACAATATGTGAATAGCCAGTAGAATAAACTCAGCTTAGCATCATTTCATAAACAAATCTTTAAGGCTGAATTCTCTTTCTGTCACAGAGATCAGTGACTAACACCTCACCATGTCATTTCTTTTCTTTTGCAAATCATTGCTTTTCTTTGCCTTACACTGAAAGAGAAAATATGCATACTAGATTTCTAAGGAAGCTTCTGTGTGGTACAGAACTAATTATGCAGATATGTTGTCAAGCTCGGGTCTCTTTAAAAAGCAAGATTATTTCTGGCTACTGTATTTGTGGTCGATATAAAGCAAGTCTAAGGGAAGAGCTGGAGAAGTAAAGGTGAGGAGAAGCAGGTAACACAGGCAGGAATGGCAAAGACACAGACTGAACACAAACAGTTCAGACAGTTAATGATTGTTCACTCTTAATTGTGAATCTAACCTATTCTGCTCCGTGCTGCTTGAGCCCAACAAGGCTGTGAATGGAGAGAACAGTGTATGTCCATTTCCTCATGTGTCTTAATATGTCGAAATCTACACTGCCTCATTGGATGAGATCATGATGATGCAGTTTTTGAAGTGGGTATCCTTGGGGCCCCTCAAGATTACCAAAACAAACCATTCCGCAAACAAACAATTAGGCAGTCATGAATTATTTAATAATCGCTAATACGGCATACAAAACATGGACTGGGATTTGTGGTGCAATCGCAGAGCTGATGAGAGAAAAAGCTCTTCATTCAGGCAGCGTGAGGCTGTTGGAGATGCTCCTGGAGGGAATGAGTGAGTGGGAGATGCAGATAGAAGGAGAGCAAAAGACAGAAACAGAGCGAGAGAGAGACAGAGAGCTGGAGGGAGGGGGTTGGTGTAGCTGTACTTGGGATAACAGCTGCTGTGGTGCCATACCTCTCACAGACCCGTACGGTCCAGGCCGCGATGATCCAGGAGGAGATACTGAAGACCAGCAGCACAGTTCCGGGGCAAATAGTCATGAGGGTCTTCATGACGAAGCGTGTGTTGAAGTTGATCTTGTTGAGGGCACCTATACTGCGTGAGGATGCATCTGTGAAAAGCTTGCTATGAAGGAGCATGACCCTGCCGATCAGGTAGAGACGGAGGAACATGGGGATGGAAAGGATGATGTCTACGTCAGCATCGGCCACAGAGGGCACGTAGGTGAAGGCCAGCCGGGCAGTCCATGTGAAGACATACTGGCCCGGGATTGGGTGAATGGCACACACCAGCAGCTCCAGTACAATGAAGAAGATACGCTCATATGTCATGGCTATCCTCCAGTCATCCGCCCCATTGTCCACCATGAACAGCTGCAGAGAAGGTGAAGAACAGGTTGTATTTACCAGATAAGTAAATAGGAACTCAGAGTTCCACAGAAAAACACATTTTAGTGGAAGTCATGCCAGGTAATGCCTTAAAGGGGAAGTGTTTAATTTTTCAAAGTTAAAATACTTTCTCCTTTTCCAGCTTATTATGCAGAAACAACTCCAAGTTATCCATTTATAAACTGATTCCCCCAAAAAAGTAGACTTGTGTCTCTAAAGAACAAAAATAGGCATTTTCCAATCAGTGGGTGTTTTCAAACCGGGATGGGCATTTTTTTAAATGCTTTACACGATTTTCCTACTACACTGAGATTCCCTACTTTCATTGAATAGTTCAAAAACTCCCATCCTGGTTTTAAAATGCCCACAGATTGGGAAATGCCCATTATGGTTCCGCAGAGACCTATACTATAAAAAAAGTGTAAACACTGTAGCTCTGTGGTGTTATCAAAACATTGCTCTGTTTGTTTGAACATCCCAACCAGCCTGACAAAGCAACATTGGCTCAGCCAATGGTGTGAATTTAGGGCAGGACTATCTGTTTACCCTTTCAATGCAGAAAGGGGGAGTATTCAGGAAACCAGTTTAAAACAGACATCCTGTAAAAAAAAAAAATAAAAAAAAAAAAACTAGTTAAGATGGTCTGTTTTGGTGGTTTTTAGTGTTAATCTCGTCAACAAAATCACTGATGATTATGAGAGGTGGTTTTTTTCCGTCAACAACAACGAATGCGAAACATAAAAGACGCATCATGATGAAAATTAAATTACTGCATTATACTGTTGATGAAAATATGACAACAACAACAACAAAAAATAATACTGCAAGATATTAAAAGTGCAAGAAACAGAAGAAGTTTATGGAAGAATATGTTTTGTTCATCTAATCCAATAATCCAGTATGTTGGGGATTTTGCTGTTTGAGCTGCACGAGTTGAATGCGCCAAACACCGGCAAAATTAACTGCTATAAAACAGGATAATTAACTCACTCAAACACATCCTAAATATACATGAGATTAGCAATAACATACATGCAATTTTACTATTTATATTACAACTTGCATCTGCAAAGACAGTGAAGCGAAAGATTAAGTGAACTTTATCTTGTTGTAAAGCTAGTCATAATATGCATAACATGCATTGTGAATATGCTGTTTCTGAATAAACAAGTCTTTAACTAAATGTTTAAATTAAGAAAATGTTTACACATTTTTTCAAAATGTTTGAATATTTGCTTAAAGTTTGGTCTGTTACGGTTTGACACCCGTTTTGTCATTTTGCACATTGTCATCAACTAAAAAAGATTATTTTCATTTAAATTTATATGCCATTTTATTCAGAGAAAAATGGACTAAAATTAATGAATAAGACATGATGAAATATTGACTAATTTTAAAGGACATTTTCATCAAAAGACTAAAACTATGACTAAAACAAAAAAAACAGTGTAAAAATTAACTGGTGGTTTTAGAAGGTTTTGGGCACTTATCTGCTGGTCGCCCCGCTAAACCAGCTAAACACCAGCTTAGCAAGGCTGGAAGCCAGGCTAAACCAGCTTTAACCAGCAAAGACAAGCAAACCACCTTGGGGAGGTTTACACTATTTTACACTATTTTCAGCACTGTATTTTTATAATTCCATTTGGTGATACTAGTGGCACAGAACTTACACACTTCACCTTTAAATCAGCATCCATAAATAATCAATTAAAAGACAATCAACACAAATATGCATGATTCTTGGTACTCAATAACTCTCTTAGGCTTCTTTAGTTCGACTAACCTGTATTTCCCGAGCGTGGTACATTATTATAAGACCAAGCAAAATAACAGTGGAAAGGCTGATAAGGCATTTTAGTGCAAATGAATATGAAGATTCCTGCAGCAAAAGAAAAAAACACACCATTAGTATTCCAAATCCATTGAAATATCTGCTGTCCATACTAAAGAGTATAACCACATAATACCACATAAGTCATACTAATGCTAAGTTACAATATCATGTTTACTAAATAAAACATTTTTGGATGAATAGACGCTGTCTAAACCATCTGCGTCAAAATACTCTGCAGTGCTTCACCCAGGAGGAGTTTAAGATCCCCAATGTGTCAGGGAACAAAAAATAAAATACAGTTTAAAAAAACACTTTCAGTAATATTTCCCATGGCAACAAATGAATCTGGTGCATTTGGGAAGCAAGTAAGTACATCGAAACATCTGATTAGGTTTGCTATCTCCATAAACAACATATCATATCTATGCACACACAATGCATGAAGGTGGGCTTGAAAATGTGAATACTTAAGCATGTTTTTAGGCACTGTCCTGGGAGTGTGGGACTTGTTAGCAGAAGTGTTAGTGTTTTAATGAGGGTTACAAACCAACATGTTTCATGCAAACTGGTGTGAAAGGTCAATGAATGCTAATTGGAAGCAGAAATGAAGTTCCAAATGTAATTTCGGGAGAAGCTTGTTCATCTATGCCTGCCAATCATATTTCAAGGATATACAAGTGCCTGCTTCCTTTGCTCCGACGACGATTCTTACAACATTCCTCCAGCTCGAGCCCAGTCCCGTGCTCGAGCCCCTCTGCTTCGGACAGCATGCCAAATACGTTTACCTTACTGCGCTGCAGGACTATATGTACCTGCGAACTCGTGAATTCAAGGTATTATTTAAAACTGTGTCAATATTTACTGACTTTCATGTTGTTATAATCCGGGTTTTTTGTTTTGTTTTGTTTTTTTGCTTCCGTGGAACACAAAGGAGATGTTACAGAAGAAAGAAAGGTATACAGGTTTGGAATAGCATGAGGGTAAATGTAAATGACAAAATCATTTTCATTTGTTGGTGAGATGATGGTAAAGTCTGATTGTGTTATAACTATCCTAAAATACTCTAACCTACCCGACAGAGAAAAAACACTTTTTGAGAATAAAATGTTACATGTAAGACAATAACTAATTTTTATAAAAAATATTTAAATATGTTATTACACATGTCATATATAGCCATAGATGTAGCTTTTTCTGATAGGTACAAAAAGACTTTATTCTAAAATACACAATAACGATATCCTTTCAAAGCAATTATGTTCTAGATGTCCTACATTTATTCATTTTAATTAATTTTAAAAGGCATGAGCTGTGTGTAAAAATTTCTAAATCAAAATTTCATGTTCTGCCAGTATGTGAAACTCTGTAATGTGTACATAATCTATATGGCCACAGAAAAGCAATTAAAGATTTAATTTTAACATTGAAATTAGACTCCCTTCTTACCCCTTCTAATTTAACCCCAGGTCCCATTGGTCTCTCTGAGAAAAAAACTAGGTCTGAAATTGTTATAAATTTCCTGTGTGACAAATTACATAGTAAACTAATGAATGCACCTGCTGAAGGTCAACACATCTGGAATGCCTTTGTTTCAAATTGAGATCCACATGCCATTGTTTTTAATTTTTCTTTTATATATTTTTCTTTCTGTGCCAGATGAAGCCATGTGATCATTTATTTAATTTAGCTGAATGTGACAGTAGCAGTGAAGCAGTTCTCTCCCACAGGGCTAGAAATAGCACAACCCTTACAAAATCCACATCTCAAAGCCAGAGTGGTCACAGTACCAAACACCTCATTTTGTAGAACCTTGCATTAAGAATTGCTTTGGGAGTTGTCTGTTACACAGGCCAACCTCAAAGCTTAAAGCATTAAAGTTCTCAAAGACCACCAGTGCTGCTTGTGAAAAAGGCTACAATACAGTAAGCAGATGGGAAGAGTTACAGCTAGTCCACATTTTACATGACAAGGTAGATCAATGTGGTTTAAAGGACGAATATTAATGTGATGCCAACATATATGTACTATGATGTGTAGATTATATATGCCCAGAGTGGAAAATGTTATGAGGGCTCCAAAAGTCTGAGACCACTAGTGAAAATGCTTCTATTTAATAAAGATTGTGTCATTACAAATTATATTGTCAGCATCACAATTTGAGAGAAAAGTTAAACTGAAAAATTTAAATGATTTTCAGAATTTCTTTGGTATGTTACCCTTTTGCCTAAATGACAGTATGCACTTGAGCTGACGTGGACTCCACAAGTTTGTGCAAAACCAGATAATCCATGTTATCCCACCATGATCTGAGAATGTGCCAAAGTGCATTATGTGCTACAATGGAAGCAAGGGCATCTGACATTTCGTATTTGATTAGTGACTTAGAAATAGTGCAGAATCTTCATTTCACCTCATAACGTTTCTTTGTTTTACAGTTTTCAAAATCCCCCCAAAAATTAATTTCCAGGGTTAAAGGTGCACTCAGTAATTATTCCTCATTAAACAAGTTTTACTCCTAAAGAAATAAATAGCAGTTTTGAAACATACTGTATGTATAAAATAATGTCCACATGAGAGGCATTTCAGCAACCTTATGAAAGCTGTTTTATTCTACATGGAGAGGGTACCCTCATGGGTGCTGCCATGTTAGGATCACATGACCACCTGAATACTTCTTGCTTAATCTCAGTAACCACCCTGTAATTGGACACTTTCAATAATGGATTAAATTAATCATGGCTGATTGTAAATAGTTAATTTCTTCAATGGTATCTGTAACTGGAAACTATTCCATTTGGCTGATGCTGCCTCCAGGCCCTATAGATGTCAGTGTAAATCCAAGATGACATTTTCAAAAAACTATTGAGTGCAGCTTTAAATTAGAGATTTTCAGTGTACTCACAGACTTTTGGACCCTAGTGTATATTAAGCCTTGATATCCATATTTTGCATATTTGTATGGTTGAAGAAAATATAAATAAAAAGGAACCACCTACCTTAGTGTAAACCCCCCAGGACAGCTCAGTCTCTGTTACCATGACAACGATCCCAAACATCCCAAAAATTAGGGCATAGTCGCTAAGCCGCTTGCGCTTCTCAAAAAGTGCCCTCCTGTGGCCCAACTTGTAGCCGATATCTTTATTTTTCTTCTGTGGTGCACTGCCACTCTCTCTGACCAGGCTCTCATTGGACGCCTTGCTGGGGTCCTCGCTACCACCCTTCGAGATGACCACTTCCAAGCCAGAGCTGTGCAGAGTCTGTAGCGGCTGGGTCTCAGAGTCATGCTCTGCTAGGTTGCGTCGTGACGCCGCCAGGCTGCCCAGTGGTTTTACCACTCCTCCATTGTACTTGCAGCTGTTCATGGCTATCTGAGGGAGTGAGTGCCTGCTCTCAGAGAGGGAGGGCTTGGATCCAGCATGGCTCAGCTTTGTTCGCTCAGCATGTGCCTGTCAGCAAAAATCAAATACAGACAAATAGGTGTCAGCAGCATGAAAACTGACACCGCTATTAATCTACGCTGCTGGCCCTGATCCATGACCAGAGCTTCCTATTCTACTTCATATGACCCAGTGTAGCATCTTCACATGACTGTGTATTATAATGACTAAATGTTAATTATTCTGTAAACACTTCTTTGATGCCTTAGATATTAATCCATACACATTTACGTTTATATTTGGGTGTGCATATCAAAGAATAATTTCATTGCTCAGAGGTGGCTCTTTCATAGCTAAGAAGACTTCAAGGGATAGTTCACACAAAAATGAAAATTCAGTCATTGTCTTCTCACCTCTGTGTTGTTATAGCCCCATATGACATTATTTATTTTTCTTAACACAAAGGGAGAAATTGTGAAAACATGCTGTGCTCAGTGTTGTCATCCAATGGCAGTTTATGGTCACTCCCTCTTTAAGCTTCAAAAGGATGCAAAAGTATAATTCAGAAGTCTAATAAATTATTGGATGTGACTCATGCCTTGTTCTGAAGGCATATGCTACGGTTTGGTGAGAAAATATCCAAAACTGAATGTATTATTTAGTGAAAATGCTCACCGACCATTTCTGTGCATGTTCATGAGAGCGCACGAGAGCAGCAGTTATGTTGTCCCCGGTTGCGAGATGGGGCGTTCAAGTGAGAAAGAACCTTGTTGCGCTTCAAGCGGACCACCAGCGCTATAAACAACAGAAAACACAACACAGCTGCACACAAACCAGAGAAAAGCACTTACAAAACATGTCGGAAGAGTTTGAAGTCAACGAGGAGATGCATTTCTATGCCCAGCCTCACTGTAAACCCCAATGCTCAAAATAATTAATTGTTTTGAGTAGGAAAAAATTAATTCATTCAAATTAGTTCAAATAAATTAACCTTGATGATTATTTAGTATTATCATAAAATTTATCTTTCTTTTGAGTTCACGAAACCGACACCTTTTAAGTAACCTAAATTGTTTTATTGTTTTGAATTTAATGAACTTGCATCTTTAAATTAATAACAGGAACATAAATTTAACTGAAACTGGGCAGGAGATTTATATTTCCCAGCATGCTATGCATGGCACAAGAAAGGGAGAGTAAATGTTAATATTAAGTTACTGAATGTGTCTTTGTGCAAGATGAATGTACTGTAAAGGGGAATATAAATTGAAAAGGTTAGTGTTTCATGTTTTGTTGTGTGTGATATGGTGGAGGGCGGGGCCGGGCCGTGAGGACACACGGCCAGCCCTGAATCATGCTAATCAGCCGGGAGGGGGATAAAGACAAGCCAAAGGCACCAGTTCGAGAGAGACGCACGTAGCCGCACTGCATGTGTGTCTGTGTTTGTCTTATGTTTTCTGTTGTTTTCAGTTCATTTATATCATTAAACCTTTATGTTGATGGTTCAGCCGGTTCCCGCCTCCTCCTTGCCCGTCCCTTACCTGTTACAGTGGGGCTGAAACCCGGGAGGGAGGAGGGATGCGCTGTTGTGGAGTCCTCACTGCTGCCATCCGCCAGGGGAGCAGCCACGGCCATCTGCCTGGGGACGGAGGGGTCGCTGTCGGCTGCCGAGAGCCGGAGTAATCGCTGCCAGTCGCCGAAGAAGGGGAGGAGTGGTTCCATCCGCCAGGGGCCTTAGGACTCGCTGCCGTCCGCTGGGGAGGAGCGAGCTGGCATCCGACATAGGGCAGAGGAGCGGTTGAGGACCGGGCAACAGCATGTCCGGGAACCGGCGAGCAAGTTTTTCTCTCTCTCTCTCCTCTCTGTCACTCCGCCACGCTCTTTCCCTCTCCCCTTTCCCTCCCCACGTCTCTCCTAGGGCTCCAGAAATGTGGGTAAGACCTGCCGGCAGGCACGGCTGGAAGGGCAATGCCCCCCCTTCAGGAAGGGACGGGAGGGGAATGCATCATGCCGGGGGTTTTCCTGGCCTGAGTCAGGCGATGGAGGAGTGTGACGAGGAGGAGGGCGGGGCTGGGATGTGAGGACACACAGCCGGCCCTAAATCAGGCTAATCAGCTGGGAAGGGGATAAAGACGAGCTGGAGGTGCCAGTTTGAGAGAGAGAGAGAGACGCACACGGCCACGCTGCATGTGTGTCTGTGTTTGTCTCATGTTTAATGTTGTTTTCAGTTCATTTATATCATTAAACCTTTATGTTGACTGTTCAGCCGGTTCCTGCCTCCTCCTTGCCTGTCCTTTAACTGTTACATTGTGTTATTTAGAGTTTCTTTTATGATGTAGTTTTGGTGAAGAGTGTTGCTTGAACTATAGGTTGGGGACAGGTACAAGTTAAAGGAACAGTTTACCCAAAATTGACAATTTTCTCATTATTCACTTATCCTGATGCCATCCCAGATGTGTATGTCTTTCTTCAGCAGAACACAAATTAAGATTTTTAGAAAAATGTTGAAGCTCTGTAGGTCCTTATAATGTAAATAAACGGGCACCATCAGGCTGCTGGCTATTTGATGATCCAAAAGGCATATTTAGGCAGCATAAAAGTAATTCACATGACTCCAGTCGATCAATTAATGTCTTCTGAAGCAAATCGATAGGTTGATGTAAGAAACTTTATTAACTTAAAAAAATCAATTCCTGCCAGCAGTTGACGCATCAGTGACATAAGTGCTATGGCGTGTTCATGCGAGAAGTCGGAAGCGCGTCCTTTGTATACAACAGAGGAACGAATGTCACGCAAGTGCTAGTTCATTTAAAACAGAAATATAGCGCTGGGCAGAAGCAATTATTTAAAGTTATAAACTTTTTAATTATCAAGTTGTTCTTACACCAACCATCAATTTGCTTTAGAAGACATTAATTGTTCGAATGGAGTCATGTGGATTACTTTTATGCTGCCGTAATATGCCTTTTGGACCATCAAATAGCTAGCAGCCTAATGGCACTAGTTTACTTATATAATAAGAGCTTCAACATTTTTCTAAAAATCTTAATTTGTGTTCTGCTGAAGAAAGACAGTCATACACATCTGGGATGGCATCAGGTTAAATGAATAATGAGAGAATTTTCATTTTTGGGTGAACTGTTACTTTAAGAGCATTCTATGTAATTTTACTCATAGAGCAGTTGCTATACTAATCAAAACATAATGTTACCGATTAGCACGCATTCAGCATGCTGGCATTCACTATACTAGCTAGTTAGGTTCCCTCTTCTTGAGGTATTTAAGTTGAGATTACATGGAAATTTTAAATTCAGCCAAAAAGTTCAATTTAAAGTTAAGTACATCAAAATGTAATTTTGTAATCTTACTCGATATTTCAAGTAGAGTGTAATTAACATGCATGTGTAGTCCAAAATTACAATCTGAAAGTTCTATTAACTTGGGAGTTTATTAACTTTGATGTAACTGATTGCCTCAACTAACTTATTAGGGTTTACAGCTTATTTGTTTGAACCGGAATTCAGAACAAGGCATGAGTCGCATGCAATAATTTATTAGACTTCTTATTATATTTTGCATCCTTTATGAAGCTTGAAGAGGTAGTCACCATAAACTGCTATTGTATGACATCATTGAGCACAACATTTTATAACAGTTTCTCCCTTTGTGTTAAGAAAAAATGATAGTCATATGAGGTTATTATAACAACAAGGTGTTAGGAAACAATGACTGAATTTTCATTTTGTGGGTGAAGTATTCCTTTATTGGAGTCAGATGTTTCTCCTAAAATTACTAAAGATACTGTAAATACAGTATAAAGAGAAAGAGAAAATTGTTGACATACAGTACGAAAATAAAGCAACAAAATGAATGTAGATAGCATAGCTCAGACAACTTGATTTTGAGTGATTTTATGATACATTTTGGCATTCATATTGAAATCTATGACGTTTCATTGCAGATGTTGGTATCTTGACAAATCTGTTTAGATTTTGACATTGTTGAGATCTCTTCTGAAACTCTAGAGGACACAAATATGAGATTTTTCAGGGGGGAAAAAACAGAGAAAATGGAGACTTTGGCATTAAATAATCAAATAATAATGAAGGCCTAGTAATGTTCTGCATTGGAATATATCCGATACTGAACTCTGAGTCTGAGCCAGCTGTTAATGAAGAGAGAACTGGTTTATGATCTGGATCTTCACATGCTCTTTGCATTCTTTAATAAAGGAGAAGAAAATGTTACAATCCGGCTTTAGTAGAAGTTTGACCACAATCACTGATGTTGACATAATGTTGAATGTGTGTGGTCACTCATGTTTGCATTGGGCAATCACAAACCAATCTATTTCCACGGTAGCTATTCATTAGTTACCATTTTCTTTGTTTGAATTGCATTAGTGCAAATTCAAATCCCAATCCAAACTGAAAACATTGTGTATGGGATTTTGATAAAATGTCTTAAATGGAATGGATTAGGGCTGGGAATTGCCACAGCCTTCCTGATTCGATATTACAATGATATTTCCTAGCCGATTCGATATTTACTGCGATATTACGATTCTGTAAGTATTGGGATTTGTTGTTTTAAAATAAAATCTTCTTAAAAATATACATATTTTTTAAACTAACTACTTTTTCTCAGAAAGAAATGTCTATCGAAGAACAGTTGTGTCTGAAATGACAATTGTTTCACTCTGTAATATATCATTTGCAGGTAAAAGGTAGGAATGTCCAAAACTACCAATTTAAAACAATCAGTTGACCAGTCAGTGCATTGTCTGGACTAGTTGGTGCAAAGGAACCCATGTACAAGGCTGCATTGTCCATTTGTATTCAGCAAATAAATAAACTCAGCAAAAAAAGAAACGTCCCTTTTTCAGAACACTGTATTTTAAAGATAATTTTATAAAAATCCAAATAACTTTACAGATTTCTATTATAAAGGGTTTAAACAATGTTTTCCATGCTTGTTCAATGAACCATAAACAATTAATGAACATGCACCTGTGGAACGGTCGTTAAGACACTAACAGCTTACAGAGGGTAGGCAATTAAGGTCACAGTTATAAAAACTTAGAACACTAAAGAGACCTTTCTACTGACTCTGAAAAACTCCAAAAGAAAGATGCCCAGGGTCCCTGTTCATCTGCGTGAACGTGCCTTAGGCATGCTGCATGGAGGCATGAGGACTGCAGATGTGGCCAGGGCAATAAATTGCAATGTCCGTACTGTGAGACGCCTAAGACAGTGCTACAGGGAGACAGGAAGGACAGCTGATCGTCCTTGCAGTGGCAGACCACATATAACAACACCTGCACAGGATCGGTACATCCGAATATCACACCTGTGGGACAGGTACAGGATGGCAACAATCACTCTCAACCAATCCCTCCATCAGTGCTCACACTGTCTGCAAAAGGCTAAGATTGGCTGGACTGAGGGCTTGTAGGCCTGTTGTAAGGCAGGTCCTTAATAGACATCACCGGCAACAATGTCGCCTATGGACACAAACCCACCTTTGCTGGACCAGACAGGACTGGCAAAAAGTGCTCTTCACTCACAAGTCGCGGTTTTGTCTCACCAGCGGTGATGGTTGGACTCGCATTTATCGTCGAAGGAATGAGCGTTACACCGAGGCCTGTACTCTGGAGCAGGATCGATTTGGAGGTGTAGGGACCGTCATGGTCTGGGGCGGGTGTCACAGCATCATCGGACTGAGCTTGTTGTCATTGCAGGTAATCTCAAAGCTGTGCATTACAGGAAAGACATCCTCCTCCCTCATGTGGTACCCTTCCTGCAGGCTCATCCTGACATGACCCTCCAGCATGACAATGCCACCAGCCATACTGCTCGTTCTGTATGTGATTTCCTGCAAGACAGGAATGTCAGTGTTCTGCCATGGCCAGCGAAGAGCCTGGATCTCAATCCCATTGAGCACATCTGGGACCTGTTGGATTGGAGGGTGAGGGCTAGGGCCATTCCCCCCCAGAAATGTCCGGGAACTTGCAAGAGCCTTGGTGGAAGAATGGGGTAACATCTCACAGAAGAACTGGCAAATCTGGTGCAGTCCATGAGGAGGAGATGCACTGCAGTACTTAATGCAGCTGGTGGCCACACCAAATACTGTTACTTTTGATTTTGACTCCCTCTTTGTTCAGGGACACATTATTCCATTTCTGTTAGTCACATGTCTGTGAAATTTGTTCGGTTTATGTCATAGTTGTTGAATCTTTTTATGTTCATACAAATATTTACACGTTAAGTTTGCTGAAAATAAAAGCAGTTGAAAGTGAGAGGACGTTTTTACTTGAGTTTATATACATATATCATTTTAACTTATCAAACTAATTTGGTTATTTCAGAATATAAAATATAACATATATTACCATAGCTATTACTATTATCATAATGATAATTTTACAACATACAAAATGGAGGCTAAAAAGTAAACCATTGCTGGGGCTGTACATGATGACACACATGACAATTCAATTGTGGTCCCAATGTCGTTGCATTTTATTTGTATATGCACCCTGAGAGAGTCTGAGCAGCGATACCATAGTCAACACTATTTTTACAAACTGCTCCCAGATGACTGACAGAGAAAAAAAGTGAGAACTCACCATTTGCGCGTGTTCCACGAGACACGATCGCGCTGCGCACGTGAGCTTCTGCAAATAATCAAATTAAACACGTGCATCGCCTGTAATTCTTTCATCTGTTCTTCAAAATATAATCAGGTGTGTTTCCTCAAGCACACGTCTTTGTGTCTAGCGGCATTTCTATTTGACAGTGGTGGGTAAATGTGCAAAATTACCCACCACTGCGCATGAATACCCTGGCTGTTTGATTATTGCAGAGGCGCGACACGTAGCCTAGTTTACGGCATCCAACAGTTTGATAAGCCTTTTCACAGCTAAACTATTTATTAAAGAAGTGTCAGACAGAATCTGCAGAGTGACTTCTGACAAAAACTCTTCACAACACCTCTCAAATAAACTTCTGGATTATATAATAACAGAAGCACTGATCACAGCAGAGGATTTTTGTCCAATGGTGAACAAACGGCGCTTGATGGCTGCAGCAGCGGTGCATTAAAGCACTAAACGTAAAGAATTAAAGAGACAAAGCTTCTAAGAGAGAAAATTGGCTGTCTCTCGTTTGGAAGGCTGCATGCTAGGTAGGACGTGTCCTTTGAAGGCTGCAGTATACTGAGCGTCCTCTTAAACAAGTCTCGTTTAAACCAGATGGCCTTCGTAGGACAAATGGAAACGGAACGTAACATGGTTGCTATGACATCACGCCACTCTTTAACAAGCGCGAGCGCTTTGAGTGAGAAGGGAACAAAGTCCCTCTGGAAGGGAATGTATGAGGTAAAATTTAGGAGAGTTATAATAATTATATTAATATAATTATACATATTATATACTCTGCACCCATCTACTGAGGTACTTCAACTTGGGAATTAACATTCCTTGTGTTTGAACATCATATTTACATTTGTTTTTAGACATTTCCGTTGAAGCAAAGAATTGTGGGTTGTGAGAGCCCAGGAAGGATACACCTCATGCATCCTCCGAATTCCCGTGAAAGAAGGTTGCATTTGAAGGCTGCATTTGAAGTGTCCTACTCGCTTTACTGAAATGAGACAGCCTCGATGACGTATGCAGCCAACAAATGCGACCTCCGGAGGACGCATCCTTCCAAACGAGACACAGCCAACCTGTTAGTGTGGAACTCTGCAGAAATGTAGCTTTATTTACAGTATTTATCTATTAACCCCTTAACTGGCACCCCCCATTTTGAGCATTTACCAGAAAATGACATACACAGATTTAAATGGTTGTAATTCATGAATAATTGATATAAGTGAAATAAAAAAAGTTATATAAGTTTATTTTAATGAAAATGTTTTGCTCCAAACTTTTTATTTATTTATAAAAAATATTATAAAAACTGTCTCTGGTGACCCTAAAAATGCTATGAAATAAAAGCCATAAGCCATAAGGGTGGTAATTCATGAATGCTTTGGACTACAGGCATAATCTTGGTCTTGTTTGAAAGAAGATACATAGGGATTTATTGCAGAAGTGAAATAATCAATATAATTTAAATTTCATTAAATTTCATTTATTGTAATTAAAATGTACTGCACTAAACTTGCACCAAACATTTTTCTTTTATAAAAAATATATATAAAAGCTGTGCCTGGTCACCCTAAAAATGCCAAAAAGTCAAAGCCATAAGTCTAATCAAGTTATGTTTAAAATTTGAGCTTGATTTAAAATATGAGGTTGCACTGACATTATGTTTAGACACAGTACCAAAAAAGGACACTTGGTGACATCCAAGCTCTACTTGGTGAATGGTTGCTGGCTAGTTGCTTCCTTATCAAAAGTATCATCTGGAGACCTTCTGCTAGAATGTATTACAATAGTTCGAGTAAGATGGATTTACCTAAATGAATCTGACAGAAATCAATGATTTGTCTCTATAAAAATGTATAGTGACAGTCTTACAGCTATTTTCCCCAGGAATAACAATTTTCCAGTAAATATTTCTTATTTTTTTTAATCAAACTATTTGAATTGATCAGATACTATCATTATATTAGTAAAGATTGAATATTTTACAGCTATTTTCCCCAACAATAACAATTTGCCAGTACTTATCTCAGTGTCTGATGGCTGAAAACAACTGAAATAAAACGTCTTTTCATTGGCTGGCTGTATGTTTTCAAAAAAACAAGATTGCTATTGGCGTGACAATACAGGAAAGGGTGTTCCAAACTGCCCAGGTGCTCATTGGCTTTTCTAAAGACGTGCTTACCATAATTGTCCTTTTTCACACTCCGGGTTTTGGAACGCAGAAGTAAACGTCTGCAGGGTAAACTTCGACAGCAGTGAATGGGAGTGAATGGGATACCACAGCAAATATTATTTTCACTAACCATTTGCTCCAAGAGCAAAAGCAAAAATCCACTATTACATTTGAATGACTTTCCAGAAGATAAATAAATAGAGAGTGGTGGATTAAGACAGTCAGATGGGAGAAGATGGCAAATTTACTGTCACTCTCTCAGCAGCTGTAATAGAAACCACCTCGCAGCTGTGGTAATTCATTTTTTAAAACCAATTCCAGGGTAACATAACACAAAGCATAATGTTATACATTTACACTCAATATTTAAAAAAAATGATCATATAAAAAAGTTTCCAATATTTACGCTGCTAAATAAGGCGGAAATGAGTCATCACAGACTGTGAAAAAGGTCTAATCAGTTGCAATGATTGGTCCGCTGGTTCGTCCAGTTATGAATGAATTATTCAGTCACATGATTTTTTGATGCGCATCAACTAATCTATAAATATATATATAACTGAACTGCTCATAGAATAGACCTTTTTCACAGACTGATGATGTGTTTCCGCCTTATGTATCAGCGTAAATCTCGCCAATTTTTTTATATTATACATTTTTTAAATATTGAGTGTACATTTATAACATTATGCTTTGTGTTATATTACCCTGGAATTAGTTTTAAAAAACGAATTACCACAGCTGTGAGGGGGTTTCTATTACAGCTGCTGAGAGAGTGACAGTAAATTTGGCATCTTCTCCATCTTAATCCACCGCTCTCTATTTTTATCCTTTTCTGGAAAGTAATTTAAATTTAAGAGTGGATTTTTTCTTTTGGTCTTGGAGCAAATGGGTAAATGAAAATATTATGTGCTGTGATCTCCCATTCACTCCCATTCACCTCTGTTGAAGTTTACCCTGCAAATGTTTACTTCTGCGTTCCAAAACCAGTGTGTGAAAAAAGGTCTATTGGTCAAAACGTTTTGAGGTGGGCTGTCCCTGTTCAGAAACTACAAAAACCTTGTTCAAAAGATTACAAACATGTCGCTGGACTGTTATACAAAGGAAACATAGCAAGAAAAGAACATTTGAACATGCATCATAATGCTCTTTGCAAACATGTTACATCAACCATGGAGAATCTGTTTATATTTCTTTATATTCTCAGTACTTCTGAACCTCTTGTAATACAAAGCAAGCCTGATGATTGCATGATTGTACATATGTGCATCGCGATTTTATAATAAAAGTTCTTGTTTCCATTATGAGATATTTTTTTGGTGCGCACTTTTGGCACTAATTAATGCATTACTGTAAATTACGTCATTCAAATTGCAAAACAGTGGGCAAATTTCGAAACTAGAGACTTAGGGTACATTTACATGACAACGATGTACTAAAAACAGAAACGTTTTTCAATGCGTTTTTTAAAAGTTTCACGTACAGACGACAACGTTGTCAAAACAATCCCCGTTCACACAGATCCGCGAAAACGACTAAAAACGCTGTATTATGCATGCCAGGCCAGTAGTTGGCGATGTCACTTTGTAAAGAAATGCTACGCGCCTGCGCACATAAGCATTCTTCCAGAGCGGTGAATACAAACAATGAAGATGGCGAAAGCATCGCGCAATTTTGTCTGGACAAAATCTTGAGGAGCACAAACACAGTCTTGTAGTCCGCCATTGTAGTTTCTCGCATGTTGTTTTAAAGTACTCACGTGCATGCCTATAGACTGAACACGTAATACACGTGCGCATGACGTCATCGTTTTCACAAATTCGCATTTTTGAATGTTTACATGGAGACGATAACGGCATCGTTTTCAAAAACGTGCACTTTGAAACCCGTTTTCAAAATTTTGCATTTTCAGGCCCCAAAACGCCGTTGTCGTGTAAACAAACAGCCAAAACGTATAAAAAGTTTTCCGTTTTTAGTCGAAAACGTTGTCGTGTAAACGGCCCCTTAGAGCTTTCAAACGATATAAGGCTTATCAAGATTAAAGTAGGATTTGAAGGTAATTTTGAGGCCGTTTACACGACAACGCTTTCGCCATCTTCATTGTTCGTATTCACCGCTCTGTGGAAGAATGCTTATGTGTGCAGGCGCGTAGTGTTTCTTAACAAAGTGACATCGCCAACTACTGGCCTAGCATGCATAATACAGCATTTTTAGTTGTTTTCGCGGATCCGTGTGAACGGGAATCGTTTTGACAACGTTGTCGTCTGTACGCGAAACTTTTCAAAAACGCAAAGGAAAAACGTTTCTGTTTTTAATACATCATTATCCTGTAAATGTACCCATAGTCCAATAAACATAAATACATTTTGTTTTTTTAAATAAATAATAAAAAACTGAAAAACGTCCCAAATAAGGGTGCCAGTTAAGGGGTTCATCGGTTCATTGAAACGAACTGTCTGAAAGAACCGGTTTGCGGAAAAGAATCAGACTTCCCATCAATAGTTCTCACTCCCAACCAAGGCGTGAAAGACTGATGCTTGTGCAAGAGCCCAGCGCGTCAATCTACAGATGCCAAAAGTGCCCTCTGGTGTCAGTTTTACAACGCATCCAGCAACTGATTTCTTTTCAATGTGAAACCTTTGACATCAACTGACTGACGCGATAGGCATTAACATTTATGCATCATTTAATTATAAGTTGGAGTACAATTTTGTCATCGTGATATATGTTGGGGGTATGATTTTAATTTCATTTGAAATCAGCAACATTTATTCACAGTGGTTAATATTTAATCTGTTGTTTATCTGTCTATTTAATCTGTCTGTACACATCCTGAACTGCTGATGTGACCCGTTTCATTCCGGGTGTATTCCGAGACTTACAATCACTTTATGTGAAGAACAAACCTAAATGTACATTTTAAGTCATCGATCACGGTCACTCGGCGTCCACAGTAACACATCCTGCACAAGTTTCGTTATAACACATTCAAAATTTGCCGCCTCAAGCTTAATGACAAGGGTTTGTCGTCAGAGACTCAGTGATACGTCATTGGCTCTCACGTGTCTTGTGACCGATTACAATGACCTCAAATTTGCTGGATTCCATCTCTAAGATAACGTTACCTAGTGTTGCAGCTTGTTGTCGATGTTGAATAGTGGAAGAGAAGCTATTACTGTCTGTAGCATGGCTCTTGGAAGCGTGTATAAACGTCACATCCTTTGGATTTACATGGCAAAAATGACCCGCTCCCTTCACATGAAAATCAGTCTACAGGCTTTAATAGGCAACCTAGGAAGTCCTGGAAGGGCTCATTTTTTAAGTTGCGTTACAAGCCGTTCACACACTGGCAAAAAAAAAGCTAATATTACATGAAAATTGTTACATATTGCACCTTTAACAGAGAGGAAATATATTTACCAATTAAAACCTTCAGTTTCACTCTGCTACTCACACAATGCCATCCTATGGTTTGGAATATTATTATAGTGCATTTTTAAAAATAAATGATTGTGATGAACTTTATCGGCTTGTTACGTCTTTTCTTTTGTTGAGAACCGGTTAGGTTTGGGCATAAATGTGCGGCTGGGGGCTTAAGATATCTATAAATAGTGTAATGTATATCAAATTATGTATATCAAAGTGTCTCTTTCATGTTTTATATTGTTGATTATCGGTTAGGTTTAGAAATGGGGTTGGGTTAGAGGATCTAAAATATTATATATGATTGCATAATAGAATATCACATTAATATATTTACAAGTATTATAAAACATTGAGGTTAAGCTCACAAAATAATATTCAAAGATTGATAACTAACATTTTCTCGCTGAAAACAATGGGGTTTCTCACCGCGTCAATGAGAGGACGCCAGGGGGCACCTTTGCCATAATCATGCAGAAGCGGACGGCTTCTGCACAAGCGTCAAAATTGAACACTTAGGGAATGAGAACGGGTTGGCGTACAGGACTGACTTGTGTACTGGATGTGCCTATGATGTCTGGAGGAAATTTTCGACTCTCCAACAGTCTCTCTGGCAATCAGTTATAATCAGAGTATCAGGAAGGGGCACACTTATCCATTCTAGGGCTGGGGGAAAAATTTGATTCTGTTTTCAAATCACGATTCTTGAGCTAAACGATTTTAAAATCGTCTCCCTGATGAAAAATACATGTTTATCTTAACACGACAGTGATTACAAAAAAAAAAACATTCACCAATTAATTTGCGTCATTGCTTAATGACGTCACTATACATAAAGCTAATATGCCGGCATCATAGAATACACACACAAACACATTCAATAAAGCCATATGTAAGTGCATATTGCTAATTATTACATTTTATTTAATTAAGTTACAATAATAAGGGTGTTTATTGTCATCAGTGTTTCATTCAGTGATCTTACAACACATCTTACATTAAGTTTTGCACCTAAAGCACTCAATACTGACATCGATATACAAACGCGAATGTTCTACACATGTCTAAAGCATATAAAGTAATTAAACTAGTCTTAATCAACTTACCCTTTTTTTACAGAAACCATGATCCAGCTCATAACAACTTCAGATATAATCTGCATGCACAATATTCAACAAAAAAATTTGTTTCCATCTGTTGACTGAAATGTCTCACCCCCTCATTCAAGTCTTCGGTTCACGCAGTTCTCAGTATTATGTCCGAAAGAGGCAATTCTCAGTTCAGTGTACTGGTGACTCGTGAACTGCTGTGATCGACTTACTGTACTGCTGATGCGAGAGCTGCTGTCCCGGGATCAGAGTACTGCTGACTCGAGAACTGTAGACTAGATCATCTTCATACGTTGATAAAACGGTAATACAATCAAGTCATAAACATATTTCCAGTATGTTTTATTTGTTACACTTTCTGTTGTTCAGCAAAATACATTTATACATTTCACCCCTTAATCACACGCATGCTCAATGTCAGCAGCTCATCGGTTCTCAGTATGCCGAACACCTCAGAAAGAGGCGATTCTCAGTTCAGTGTTCTGTTGATTCGAGAACTGTTACAAGCGACTCATCGTACTGTTGACTCGAGAACTGTTACGAGCAACTTGTACTTTTGACTCGAGAACTGTTGCGAGCGACTCATTGTACTGTTGACTCGAGAACTGTTATGAGTGACTGATTGTACTGTTCACTCGAGAACTGTTGCGAGCGACTCATTGTACTGTTGACTCGAGAACTGTTGCGAGTGACTGATTGTACTGTTCACTCGAGAACTGTTGCGAGCGACTCATTGTACTGTTGACTCGAGAACTGTTGCGACGCATTGTGCTGTTGACTCGACAACTGTTATGAGCGACTCATTGTATTGTTGAGAGCTGCTGTCCACAGATCAGTGAATGTACTGTTGACTCGAGAACTGTTGCGAATGGATCATCATTATACATTGATGAAACAGTAATACAAGCAAGTCATAAACATATTTCCAGTGTTTTATTTGTTATACTGTTCAGCAAAATACACCTGAAAAAGACATTTTGCCCCTTAATCACACGCATGCTCAATGTCAGCAGCTCATCGGTTCTCAGGATGTCGGACACCTCCGAAAGAGGCGATTCTCAGTTCAGTGTACTGTTGATTCGAGAACTGTTGCAAGCGACTCATTGTTCTGCGAGAACTGTTGCGAGCGACTCGTACTTTTGACTCGAGAACTGTTTCGAGTGACTCGTACTGTTGACTCAAGAACTGTTGCGAGTGACTCACTGTACTGTTGACTCGAGAACTGTTGCGAGCGACTCGTACTTTTGACTCGAGAACTGTTTCGAGCGACTCGTACTGTTGACTCGAGAACTGTTGCGAGTGACTTGTACTGTTGACTCGAGGACTGTTGTGAGCGACTCATTGTACTGTTGACTCGAGAACTGTTGCGAGCGACTCAATGTACTGTTGACTCGAGAACTCTTACAAGCGACTCATTGTACTGTTGACTCGAGAACTGTTGCGAGCGACTCATTGTACTGTTGACTCGAGAACTCTTACAAGCGACTCATTGTACTGTTGACTCAAGAACTGTTGCGAGCGACTCAATGTACTGTTGACTCGAGAACTGCTGTCCCCAGATCAGTGAGTGTACTGTTGACTTGAGAACTGTTGCGACCGGATCATCATCATACGTTGATAAAACGGTAATGCAAGCAAGTCATAAACATATTTCCAGTATGTTTTATTTATTATACTTTCTGCTGTTCACCAAAATACACCAGAAACAGAAATTTCGCCCCTTAATCTCACGCATGCTCAATGTCAGCAGCTCATCGGTTCTCAATATGTCAGACACCTCAGAAAGAGGCGATTCTCAGTTCAGTGTACTGTTGATTCGAGAACTGTTATGAGCAACTCATTATACTGTTGACTCGAGAACTATTGTGACCCAATCATTCAGTCTGATTTGTGAACTAGTTCATCATCGCAAAGAAGAGTTGGCAAAAACAGATATCACCAGTTCTAGGATCATATTACTCCCAGTTATCGGCTCATTTCGATTCAGCGCTGAGTCACCAAATCAGCCAGGAGGGGGATAAAGATGAGCTGGGGGCGGCAGTTCAAGAGAGAGAGAGACACACACGCGGCTGCTGTGTGTGTGCGCATCTATGTGTTTTCTGTTATGTTTCAGTTCTTTTATGTCATTAAAGTTATGTTGACTGTCCTGCTGGTTCCTGCCTCCTCCTTGCCCATCCTTACCCGTTACATGGACATCACTAGTGAGAACGCGTTGCATATGCAGTGGTATACGAGTCTAACAACTTGGCCTTAATAGTAGAATACATAAAACTGCACTTCATACATAAAATCTCACTTCTCTGTGCCATTTTGTGCACACCCCAAAATGAAAACTTCAGTCTCAGTCACAATTCACTTTATTTGTTTGGGAAAAAAAAGATGCAATGTAAGTGAATGGTGACTGGGGCTAATATTCTGCCTAACATCTTTTTTGTGTTCCATTGAAGAAAGTAAGTCTGTAAGTCACACACCTACTCAATGTCAGCAGCTCATTGGTTATCAGACACCTCCGAAAGAGGCGATTCTCAGTTCAGTGTACTGTTGATTCGAGAACTGTTGCAAGCAACTCACTGTACTGTTGACTCGAGAACTGTTGCGAGCGACTCGTACTGTTGACTCAAGAACTGTTGCGAGCGACTCGTACTGTTGACTCGAGAACTGTTACGAGCGACTCATTGTACTGTTGATTCGAGAACTGTTACATAAAATCTCACTTCTCTGTGCCATTTTGTGCACACCCCAAAATCTGTCTGTCACAATTCACTTTATTTGTATGAAAAAAAAAAGATGCAATGTAAATGAATGGTGACTGGGGCTAATATTCTGCCTCACATCTATTTGTGTTCCACTGAAGAAAGTAAGTCTTGCCGATTTGGAACAGCATTAGGGTGAGTGAATAATGACAGAATGAAAATTGTATTTTTTGGGTGAAATATGCCTTTAATACAACATCATATTCCATCAGCTAATGCAAGTTTGAGTGTGTCAGATTTTTAATGCCAGTACTATTAATAGGTAGCTCTGAACATAGAAGAGGCCACTTTGTATTGATGGTATTAAAATCACTGCAACCAGCTGCTCTAGCATTAGTGGTGAGAGAATATGTCAACAGAATCACCTACCTTTATACTAGAGCTATAATGCAAAACATAACACTTGAAGGCATGTATGTATGTCTCAAACAGAAATCATCCTTCAAAAGGATAACAATTTTTACAGGATGACCAGGAGAGGGTACTTGCTATACATTGTACAAATTTGCACCATTTTCCATTCCTACATGCGTTATGCAACCTTTCAATGTTTCCTTCTAAAGCAACTGGAACTGACCTGGCAAGGTCACAATTGAAACATTTTTATTATACAAACAACAGAGCTCCAGTGTAAAGATTATTGGGGAACACAAATTTGCAGTCTTGATGCATTTTAATGTTTAATGTTTGTTTTCTAATATTCTAGGGTGGGGGTTTATAGGGTTTACAGGGTTTTATAGAGAACTAAAATAAACTCTTTCTCCAATAACTTTTTAATTCCAGTTTATTCGTTTAGATGCACTTAGCTGTTTCAAGATATGGGAAAAACATTTATGAATACGTGCAAATTTATACATTTAAATAAAAAAGCAACTGGCTGATGGCCACTAAAGTGTAATGTTCTCTCACACTGCTTTAATAAAAACACTGCTTCTGTCACATTACTACATTAAGCAACACCCTGTGTAACACATTCCCGGTAATACTTCTCAAAGTTTTTGTGGTCATATTACCATTAGGTCTCAGTAATAAATGAAAAATAACAATCCCATTTTACTAAGCTCATTCATATCTTGTTTTTTGCAATAGCCTGTGGGGTACAGCTGAGATGAAACATGCATTATATTTCACTGATGTTGGACATTATGATATTGCACAAAGAAACAAGCAGTGGAGAAGGTGCCCATTGCCCAAAGACACTGAATGCCTCTGTGAACATTTTCTATACAATGGGCTTTTGTGGTTGAACATGGCAATGATGCCTTTTGCTTTTATGTCTTCCTGAAACAGACTTTCTGGGTTTCAGAGTTTTGGAACAACAGCATTAGGCCCTGAGGTTGCATGACCCTTAATAAACAAGAGAACCTCTGTGAGAAATGTTGAAGCCTTTTAATAAGCACACAAATGGTAATTGCTTTGTTAAAGACTTATAAATACTGACATGTACTGCTATAATGAGTTTATTTATTATAACTGCAACTTATTCTGTAACTTATCCTACCATCTTCTAATAAATAATATTAGAACTAATAACATATCCTTAGACTTCTTTACACTTCTATTTCTAAAGACTTCAAAAATAATACATATGATTAAGACCACGACTGTTCTCATTAGATCAAGAGAAGCCATGGGAGTAATATACTGTAGGTCTAGACATTGGTGCTTCATTATTTCAAACACTCTACATACACTTCAGTTTGATAACAGCATTGTGATAATACAGAGATGGCACTGATATGACATTAAATGTTGTCTTTGAAGTCTTTAATTTTTCATCATATAATTACCTACAATAGAGGGGTTTATCAGACCAAGTGTCACTGAGAAAGCACACTGGGGCCAGACAAAAAGAGACTCAAAAGTCAAGTCTACAAGCAAGAGGGGAGAATGAAAAGAGTATTTACAACTGAGCCACAGTAGTAAAGCCTTTCAGAGCTCAATGTCTGCTCCTAGAAACAATATCAACACAGTCACAACAGCAAACTACTATTAGGTTTCAGTTTGTGTCATGTGATATTGTTATAGTACTTGATCGGTCTTAGTGAAAATAGTTTTTGTTTTGTTGAACACAATGTTACAAATAAATGAGTAAGAATTTAAGCCTGCACAGTATAACACAGTGAAAATTTTAAATAAGCTTATTTAAAGTGATTTATGAGGAAATAATGTCTTACTATGCAACTGACTTTTGGAACATGCACAAAAATAAATGTTACCCATTTCAGTTTAATTGGTCTGATTTAATAAAAATGAACTATTGATTAAGTCTTCTGTAATTTGTCTGTTGGGAAAGCTGCTTTTATGTCTGCAAAGTACAGCTGAGTCAAGGATTAATAACCTAAGGATCAAAGCTAAAGGATCAATTTAATACTACAATCAAATAAAGCATGGTATAAATAAACAGCTGTAGGACAACTACTGAAATTTAGGTTATTTGTTGCAGTTCTTCAGAGGAATAGGGGACAGATTGTGTTCCAAATGCCCCTTTGTTTGGGTTACTGGAGCAACATGTCTTCTATTAATAAAGCTTGTACACAATAGACCAAAGTGTTTAAAAGTACTAAAGGTCTCTGACTCCACCCTGTCGTCTGTATTCTGCCCAACTGATAAGACGCACAGCCTAAATGTATTTCCTTTGACTGTGTGCCCTCATTAGTATCTCCCTTCAACTATCTTGCATCAGATATCAAGAGTTGGGCTTTTTTGTTTGAAAAGGTCAGTTTATTTTTCTTTGTTAGCTTTCTTCCTGCCATACCAGCTATTGGGTTTTAATTCAGCCTTGAAAGCTTAAAACAGCAGACAAATTGTCAGTGTTCTGGGTCATTGGTACAGCCAGAACCACAACATTTGCATAGAAATCGTTAATGTAAATTATTAACTTCAAGATAATCTAGAAAGACGATAATTTAAGCAAATGTTATCCAGTGTAGGAAAGGTGGTCATTTGCATTAACAATCCCTTCATATGGTGTGCTTATTAAAGGATGTGCTTCTTGATGAAGAATGACAGTATTGCAAAGCACAGCAGGAAACGGATTTGTGCTACTTTTGATATAATTCCTAGATTCATCACCACAATATTTTCAATATAGTCTGTACATCTATTTAGATCACTTTACTCGCCATACACCATTATTTAAAAAAAAAAAAAAAAAAAATGTAATCTTATATATGGCACACAAAGAGATAGTATTAATTGCTTTTGGTGGACTTGGCAAAAAAGAAAGAAAAAAAAGAGACTTGGCTATAACCACTAAAGAAGATAAGTCACTGTGATTGGCCTCATAAAAGGTTCTTCAGAATCTAGGAGAAAGCATGAAGAAGAATGGAGACATGAATGGAGCCTCAGTGAGTGACATCAGATTACAGGGTCAGAAAAATTTAGTCCTTGGAGCTTTTTGGAACTTCAGTCTTTTGAATGATCTGAAGATGAATAAAGCAAATAATGTGGACACAGTCTGAGTATATGGTAAATGTGGCACAGAATCATACACCAGAAAATAGTTTCACTTTGTGTTTGTAAAAATGTGTGCATGGGTTTAATGTAGTCCCACTAAAATGTAATTAAAATCTAACTTTAATGTGTTCAATTTTGAAATGCACTTCCCAACAATATTTTCTCTTCATTTTCCTATAATTGTCACCTTTTAACTATATTTTAAAATGTGGGAATTGCAACAAGACCTTACAGAATGTGTTGAGATTTTTAACAAGTTAAGGGCTAATAACAATTTGAATGATTGCGGTAATGTTGTTCATTTCTGTGCCACATATGGCGTGCGTGTGTGTGTGTGTGTGTGTGTGTTTGTGTGTGTGTGTGTGTGTGTGTGTGTGTGTGTGTGTGGGGGGGGGGGGGGGGGGGGGGGACAGCGAGTAATGCGTAAGACAGGGTTTTTATGTGCGTGTCTGTGTATGCATGAGATGCAGTGTGCTTGATGTCATCATGTTGATAGGCTACTTTCGAATACATGTTTTTGTAAATTAAATCAGCTGAGTCAAAAGCTTAACATCACGATAACTACAATTAATTAAAGGGCAGCAAAAGAACAAAAACATACGACAGGCGTGGTCATGTCGGTATAATGCAGTAGCTTCTACATTAGAGGCATATTGTACATAAATAAGCCTACCTTGTGTCTGCCTACTCGGTTTTTCCTTTCCTCCTTTTCGTGGGGCTCTGGCCACAGTTGACTGCTGGAGCCGTACGGGGGGCTGCTATTTTCACTGCTGGAGACCGACGAGTTTCTCACTAACGCGCGTTCACTTTGACCATCATGGTACTTCTGCTCTGCTTGAAGCAGTGCGATTTTTCTCACCTGGCACCTGCTGTCTCGGTCACTCTGCTGCCACTGAAAGCTGTGTTTCTGCGCGTCTACCTGCTGCTGCTGCTGTTGCTGCAACAGCACTCGGTTATTTCTGCACACTTCCCCAGATCCGCTGATGCAGTAGTTGGTAGGCAAGCTGCTACCCAACAGTAATTGCCGTTGAGCCTGCAGTTGTGGTAACTGAGCTTGAGGCTCAATTAGTAGTCTCTCCTTTTTGATTTCCTCGCATGCATTTATCTGTCCTTGGCCGGAGTTTGGTAAGAGTAGCTCCAAAGAGGGGTCCCTTTGTTGATGATCCCCTATTTGATTATAACAAGGTTGCTGCAGCAACGGGTTTAGGTCTCGACGCCCCCCCTCCCCGACGTACCGTTGTGCGTTTTGTTGTTTGCAATAATTAGCACACTTTTGGCGAGTATCCCGCGTACCAGAAATATGCAAAGGCGGCGGCGGCAGCAGCGGCAGATCTGATGGGGAGGGCTGCGGGGAAACGGAAGATTTGTGCTGAGGAGAATAGCTGCAGAATGGCTCCGAATGACACTGAGAGCCAGGTGAGGCCTCTGGAAACTCCGGCTGAAGTGGTTGGTTATGGTTAGGCTGACGGTCACTGTGCACACCCTGTGTGAGGAGGATGCTGTGGCTGGTCAAAGACAGGGACTCGCCGTGCTGCGGTTTACAGTCATGGACACCTTCTCTGGTGGTGTGGTCCGGACAAGACAGTACAAGTCGGCTCTGATGTGAGGAGGTGGAGCGCTCCTTTATCGATGGTGGTGGGGGCGGCAGACTAAAGAGCGGTGAGACTGGACGAGATCCTTCTTTCTGAACGCGCGCTGAAACGCTCTGGCTATCTCGTGCGTCCGTGTCGTTGGCGTGGTGCTGCTGGACAGCTCCCGCGTATCGATGCCGCATCCCCTCAATATCCGCGTCTTGTTGTGGTCGCTCCCTTGCCGTGTGAACCACCGACACCCATTCATTGCGATGAGCCCCAAAAGAACCGAGCTGGCTCGTCTTATTGGTGGGTTCGATCAAGTCCTGCCTCATAACGTCATCACCAAGATGAACACCGCCCTCGTGCGAATGCTGCGTTATATGTTTACAGTTTACAAGATTAAACCTGAGATGTGAATTGGCTATTATATCAAGGTCACGGACACGTCGGAAGTTTGATGTTGTGCAGGGAATGACTTTTATAAGCACGTCCCATTGCATGAAAATATTAAAAATACAGTTTCTCAACAGCTGATTCGGGACCACCACTTACTGTATGGTTGTGTTATAGGCTATATAGTTTACATTAGGGTACAACATGGCTAAAAGTACACCTTAAGGAAAATGTGCTTTTTCTGGCGACAAAATGTACAGTATCAAGATCGAAATATATATATATATATATATATATATATATATAATTTATTTTTTTATGTTGATCAGAGTAACATAATTTGTATGAAAATAAATAGTAAGAGTATCATTAGAATGTTGTTTTGATTAAAATTCAGTTTTTAAGAAATGGTGGCGAGAGGGCCTTTTACCCCAGACTTGGGGCAAAAGGCCCCCAGGGGATTTATAGTGATATCATATAGATATACAGGCTATAGTTATAGTGCTAATGCAAATCCTTTTGAGACAGCAAGATGCTTTTTTTGGGTAAAAAATTAAGATAAAAAATAACTACTTCAGAAAAGGGTGCAGATTTCCTGTTAATTTCAAACACATTTGGCATTTCATAACATGTCAAGTATTCTATAAACAAATTAATCTCCATTGTGATTGGATCAGTCAATGTGAGCCCAATTTGAATGTTTTTCATTACAAATCTTTTCGCCCCATTGAAGAAAAACGTTTTGTTTTATGGGAGGCCTTAGACCCTGCAACAGAGGGCTTTTTACCTAAAAAAAAAATAAAAAAATGATTTTATATATATATATATATATATATATATATATATATATATATTACATTTATTTAATTTAATCACATTGAACAAAACTGAAAATAACAAATAAATATTTTTATCTGAAAATGTTTTGATAATTTCAAAGATTTTCAATAGCTGCATAAATTTGCAACATTTAAAGAATTATTAAATACTAGATCAAATTACCTCAAAATCAAACTTTAGGCATTATACAAAAAAACTTTTGCAGTGCATTGTGACAAACAGGCATTTAGGAATGTGCTGTGGTAGTTTTCATTGCTATTTAGTTTTTTGGGAGAAAATAAATTAAATGTCCCTTTTACCCTGGGGGGCCTTTAGGCCCACTGTAGCCATTGTCTTGGCATAAGGTAGCCATATGTAGTATCCAAAAATGTGCATCTATACAATGGTAACCGAGTGTTGAGTTGAGGAAAAAAATTGAGGAACTCAATACAGAGACAACTAGTAAAGAATGATTTTGTCCAATATATTTTGATAAAGATGCCTTAATTTACTTAATTATATATATATATATATATATATATATATATATATATATATATATATATATATATATATATAAAAATGTTAAAGTAAAAAATCTGCTTCATGTGGTAACATCTGATTTAAGTAAAAAAAAAAAAAAAATAGTTCACACCAGCAAACCTGATTTTAAGAGTTAGATCAGGCAAAAATAACTCTTTAAGGTAACTTCAAGGTCCTTGACTGACACGCAATGTTGCACCTGCTTATCAGAAGCAGTTCAGTGATTCATACTATGAACAGACCACCAAACAGCCTATGCTGCATCTATTTTCAATCTGTGAATTGTGCAAAAAAGCATAGGGTGATGTGTATTTCAACCCCAAAAACACATTGTGGGATGTGTCAAGGAGATATATGTTTGAGAAAATTACACAAAGGTTGTTAGAATCACTGATTCACTGGTGCAATATTTTATTAGTGACTACTTCAGTCAGCATTGTTTATGTGCATGTGACAGTTAAATATTTCATCGAGTGCAGATGGGATTTTGAGGAACAGTGAGAACCATCTGTGAGGATTTTGTATCTTTGAATAAATTCTCCATTTACATACACTAAAGCTCATGCATAAGATGTCTCTGTATATATTTCAACCCTTTTACACAACTGATACTGCAGTCATGTTGCTCTGCATGCCATTTCATCATCCAATTACTGTGTGATAAATAAAAGTGATGTCTGCATTTTGTATATTAGAGATAAAAGACTTAAGCATTTGTGAATGCACAGGTATAAATAACTTTCCTCATTAATATTAATGATAGATTACTGAGGACATCCCATTATGTTGTATGATATTGAGGATGGAGATGAGTGTTGAAAAGAATAGGCAAAAAGTCACTGTCTTTGGTCCTGAAACAGACCACAAAGATGATGGCCCAGTGACAAAATTTAAAATGTCAAAGAGCAGCATAAAATAGAGCCTGTGTGTGTGTGTGTGTACACATGTTTATACTATGTTGTAGGGACCAAATGTCCCCACAAGGATAGTAAAACCTGAGATCACCTACCTTGTGGGGCCCAGCCAGCGGTCCTCACAAGGGAAATGGCTTAGTAAACATACTAAACGCTGTTCTTTTGAAAATGTATAAATGCAAAAAGGTTTCTGTGAGGGTTAGGTTTAGGGGTAGGGTTAAGGGATAGAAATTATCGTTAGATCTGTATAAAATCCATAAAATGCATGGAAGTCTATGCACAATGATATAAAAACAACTTTGTGTGTGTGTGTGTGCACGCACGCACGCAGGTGTGCTTTCACATGGCTAATGCTGACATATGCCTTTGCCAAAGAAAACCCTGAAAACTATCATTTATATAATTTTTTATAACTATAATAAAATATAATTTGTTCCCATGTACTAATTTAAGTCAATTAAAATATGTCCAGAGTTATTCATAAAATACTGCAACAAACAGAGGCCTTTTACATTCTGCTTAGAGGGTTAAATAAAAAGAAATGGAAAAATATAAATTGAGAATTCTGAATTTTGACTGTGGAAATATCTTGATGTGTCTAATGTGTACCCTGTCCTTTTTTTTTTTTTAATCTTTGAAGCTTTTGAGTAAAAATACAACTTGCCACATTCCAAACCCCATTAGCTTCATATTAGTCAGGCTTAGTCACAATGCGTGTCAAAATGCAAGAGATATGCTCAGTAAATGTCAAGAGATTTTGCGATCCATATCAGTAATTTTTGTTTTAATGTTTTCTTGTCTCATTGCTTTAATATTGTTGTAAGACAGTAACCTATATAATGTTAAGTGTTCTACATTGTTATAAAAAAATGTCAGAAAACACACAGCCATTTAATTTTGTATTGTATTAAACGTTTAGCTTTTTGATGGATTGTGAAGAATTTGCCAGGGAGGGTCAAAGGCCAACAACAGATCTTGCAACAAATACAGATTCACTGTAGTGAATCCCAAAATGAATTAGGACACAGCCTGCTTGAAAGTAGCGTAGAAAATGTGACCTGAATCACATACACAAACACACATATCTAATGTTTCAAATGCCTCTATTCTGAATAAGAATCAGGCAGACATTGCTGTCAGAATGCAGCATTCAGTCCCTCACGTCTGAAAAATTGCCACTAAAACCTGCATCGCAGGGCAATACAATCTAAAGAATGTAGGCTAATGAGAATGATATAACAAATCATCTCTTTCACATACAAGTATATTTTGAAGGGAAATTAAGCACCTGAACAACAGTCGTGATTCACAAAGATTTTTATAAATGTCTAGCAGAGGACAAGGAGCAGACATGGTTGCCTTTTAAACAGAAATAGCAGTGAATTTGCTCGAACATTGTACACAGATGGTATATTTTTAGCCAGTATAAAAAAATAAATCTGATGAGTTAATTTGTTAGCTCAAAATAGACTACCTTGATCATTCAGGACCCTTTCAGATACATAGAAACCAACCTAGATTTGTTGCTCAGGCCTGTAGACTTTTTTAGAAATGTATTTTCATTTAATGCATTTACAGACTTATTTTACTGTCTTTGCTATTTTAAGAATTAAGTGAAATACGTAGATTTAGTATTAATACCACAAATCTGGGTTTAAAACAAAATACGCTAAAATCATTTCTTCACATTATGCCTAATGGAATGGAAGAAGAGAAAAACAAAACATTGTTCCAAACAGAAAAGTAAAAAAATAAAATAATAATAATAAAAAAAAAAAAAAAAAATAGTCTCAACAAATGTGATTATAAAACAGACATGTAGCAAGAGATGCCCAGTTTTATGGAGGGGCGGGGGATTGTCACCTATTTTTTATCTTCCCTGACAAAGGTTGTCTATATTAATGAAAGGGCAACATGAAGATAGGTCAGAATAAATCATCACAAAGATATGCTTCAAAGGCCCCGAGAAACCATCTTTTATCACTTTTGGTCTACCATTTCAAGGCTAATACTAACAGAAGGAACCATATGAAATTCCAACTGTGACAGTGAAGTGTACGTATTCTTACCTTACTCTTCACACATCTTCAGACCTTCAGACTGATCCTTTGAACGCCACTAGCAATGAGGTTAGCAAAATATAAAATTATATATATATTTAAACAATTTAAAACTAAGAAGCGAAAGTAGTTAATAAAAGGACATAAATTCTCGTTCCTCGTGAGATTCTAGTGGCGGGAATGCCCTGCAGCGCGTGAATATGCATGCGACCATTGGCGCGAGCACTCTCCGTGTCTCCCCTCCTCTTTCATCTCCAGATGTTGACTGATCGCTTTTGAAAGGTATCTTAAAACTGAAAAATAGTATATTACACCTGTACCGCTGTTAATTAAATCTACACGCGTTGTGGCACACACATCATTGACTAATTTGGAACAGGTAAAAAATCGAATATGTGTTTCACGTGAAGCAGTAGAATACTGTTTGCATGATCCACACCGGACTGTCACGCCGTAATATCGATTGTGGATCGTGAGAGGAGGGTTATATGACCTTGTGACGTGTTGCAAATGGATGGGGGGGATCCCTGTTCTATTTTTAGACCTTGGTTGTTGAGAGACTAGCGGGGGTGGATGAAAAGGGTGGGGGCTTGGGGGTTCCACCAACCGCTGCAGAATTGATCTTAGAATGATGCTCGTGCAGCCATCACATATGGAATAAAATGAGACGACTGGGTGAAGCATTTAGACGCACCATTGATGGAGACACCATTTTGCAGTGCTTCTATTTTGCTGTTCTCTTGTAGGGGATATGGTTGTTTTTACACCTTTATGGTCTTTATAAACGCATGAAATAATTATATAATAAATAGCCTACATTTATATTGCACATGGTCAGATATGTTTCAGTAAAAGCAAATCAGAGTAAAGAAATTGGTATTTAACCTTGGAACCAGTGCTCGAATTGAATCAAGTCTTATGGGGGGTCTATAATTTATACAAAATATACAATATATTTATTTGATCATAATATGCATAACTACATACTATTTATTAAAAACAGGCTTACATAAAAGAACAGGCTTTTGTTTTGATAAAGAATAAAAAAATATATACATTTTCAGTCCAATGTTATATAACAAAGAGAGATAAGCTACTATTCTTCTTTTAAATGGCTTACTCCAAGTAATACTGGATTTAGAGGGTGACAAAGCAGCAGACCCAAAAGGGCAACTATGGCAAATATACCAGGGGACTACATATAAGGCACTTGAAGACCCGTAAAAGCACGTGACTTCAAAATACATTGAAATGTCTCAAAAACAGTAGAAAATAATCAGATGTCTTCCAGATTCACTAAGATTTCACAATATTACTGTTTTTACTGTATTTTGGATCAAATCAATGCAGGCTTGGTGAGTAGAAGAGACTTTTGAACTTTTGAACAGTAGTGTACATCCAACAGAATAATTCTAGCATTATTTACCAATGTAGTATTTACAACCCTAAAAACAACTGGATGATTGATGTGACACTTTGTGATAATAATGTTTGTTCCAAAAGACTTGTTTAAAAGCATGATACTAGTTTATTAGATATTAAAAATATAAATTGTGACAAGACAGGCTGTCAGTCTGTGTGTTAGTGTTGGTGGGATGTTTCAACGATTTCAGTGCAGTTACATTGTTACGTCAGTAGGTGGCGGCATGGGACTGTTATGAGTGAGTCAGTTAGCAGACTATTCAACCATTTCAGTCAAAAAGGCTGCTTTATTCCGGAACAAACAATGCTATGGTTATCAATATGCACATTGCTATTTCAAGAGTGAATCCCGTATTTATATACGGATGTAATTCCTGAAACTTTGCAGCGTGTACGTGGCCGTTGGTCCTCCTCTTAGCAGCATGAAAAACAAGTTTTATACAAATTCTGAATGGATTATATATAGCCAGGCCCAGTTCCAGATCAAAATCACTGAGGGTGCTTCTGAAAATAGTGGGGGTGCTCTGTATAAAGTGGAGATGTATCATAATTACAAATTTTTTAATAGATTAAATCATGTTTAAATGCTACTTAACGTAAAGAAAAGTTTGTTTTTTTTAATTTACAAAATATTTATTGCTTCTGGGTTTTTTCCCCATGATCTGATGCTGAAAATGACAGCAAAATTCTGCGCCTGCAGATTAGGACATACTGATTTGCAAAATCATACACATTTATACGTTTTGATGCAGCATTTTGTGCATTCACAAAATGCAAGGATTTTTTGTGTTTGCTGGTATTCAAGAAAATCTGCTTTCCAATTTACAGTATTAGTCTTACATTTTCAATTGAGCATGGGTGTGCAATTATTTTGGTACTTGGGCCACATCAGTCATTTAGTAGAACATGGAACAGAGAAGATAAAACGTTCTGCATAGTTTTATCTTTTAAGCCCAGACATGCACTCAATGAATGATGCACAATTTTCTGAAGTGTATTCTGATGGGACCATTCTGCGATTGCTTGAAGTTTTACTGCTATACTTTCTATCATGTGTTAGTAAAACTGAATAAAGGCTGAATAAAATTATTAATTGATTATTTTACCATTTTATTCAATGCAATGGTAATTTAGTATTCAATTTAACACTCTATATCAGGAGTCATGTTTAAAAGTAAAATAAATTATTTGGGAAAGAGATTCTAAAAGCTTATTTTAATGTTTGCCGCAAGTGGACCCGTTTACTTGTTTTATTCTCAGAACATTATCAACCTGTTTACACGCTCATGGGTCATGATGTGGGTCTCGTCAATGTTTGGCACCCCATTCAGCACACCACTGAATAAAACAGGCTGCATGACACTGATAAATGATTACTGCCAGAGTAACATTCACATACAGGTGTAAGTGACTTCAGCATTTTACAAATAATACAAAGAATAAATATATTCCTCTCTCACTTGGTTTTACTCGTGTGTCCCCTCCGTGCGCTACTGAGCGCTAAGTTGTTGTTTGTTTGTTTGTTTTTTTGCAGAGAAAAAGTGCGTGCACTCGCATGTATGGTTGCCAGACTGCATAAGTTAAGAATGACATAAGGTGAAAAATGTTTAGACAATTTGTGCAAGTATAAATCTTTGATTGGGGTGTTGCATATATTATCTGGCAACCCTGAGCATATTAAAAGCTTGTGGATGCGCTATAGGTCCAAAAGCCAGATAAATGAAAGATCTAATAAAAAACGTTCATGATAAATCGACCCGCGGGCAGTAGTTTGCCCTGGCCTGCAGTTGAGGGTGCTCTAAGTTTCGTTAGAGGGTGCTTAGCACCCTCAAGCACCCCCGTAGAACCGGGACTGTATATAGCATAGAAAGCGCACAACGAGCGCTCTCTTTATAATCACTAAAAAGCTGTCGCTCATCTTCATCGCGATCTCTAGCACCCCCGTAGATCCAGGCCTATTAATAATGAAAAATGAGTAAGCCTAAATGTTTCCAATTTATGCAAGGAATACAAAAGTCCCGACATGGAGTGGATAGATATGGTAGAAAGATATAGAGAAAGAGAGAAAATTACCCCTCAAAAAAGTCAGTAAGAAGCTTTCTCTTCCCGACTGCGAGTGGAGGTTTATTACTCTCCATTTTTTAGCTAGAGTTAGCTTCACCGGAGCGGCGGCAAGCAAGCAGTCATGTCAACGATGTTATGCGGTCTTTAGATGTGGGGTGGGGCGTTTACATTTTAAAGAGACATGATAACTAGCCTATAAACAAACTTAATATAAATTATAGTAAATAATTAATTTATGAAATCTACTGTATCCACTGCATGAATTTAATCAGATTTGTCATTATTATTTTTACTAAAATATAAGTATCTTGGGGACCCCCCTAAGTCTATTTTTTACTTCTTATGGGGGGTCCCTAATGCCTTATGTGCGGGTCCCGGATCCCCCCAGCCCCCCCTCAATTCTCGCACTAGTTGGAACATCATGCTATAGATTTAAATTCTAAAGACTGATCCTGCTACATTTTTTGAGTATCATTTTGAGTCAGTATAATATGAATCTGTGCTTTATAAGCTTTGCAAATAAGCTATTAAGGATCATCTGCTGCAGTTATATACACTGCTGCTAAGTGTCATTCTATTTCCATTCTGTATTGCACATTGAAATGTGCAATTGTGTGTTTTTGTGTGTGTTTGCAGGCTTGAGGGTTCAGAGATGAAGGATGTTTTAAATTCGTTAGACATAGCAATACTTTTTAACTCGAGACAAAAGTGATATGTAACCTCAGCTCAATGGTACGTGAACCATTTCACTGGAGATTAGACAATACACATAGGTTGTCTACATAATGAGAATTCAAGGCCCAGTTATCACAATGTTGTCTCCGAGGTGTAATCAAAGCAAAACACTGCTGTTGTAGTGTCATCTGCTGGATAAGAATTTCTGCTTATTCCAATGATCTCTTGATTGTTTTTCTTTGCTTTCAATGAATGTCTTTCAAAAAAGAAGAAGAAGAAAAAAAAATACATTTCAGGTTAATAGTGCCACAGTATGTATACAGTGGTGATAGGTGCATCAGTGTCAAGAAAAAAGCACACCTCTCTTTTCAATTATCTTTAAGAGGATTAGGAACCTTTGTGCATGAGGTTTGCCCAGGAGGCATTATTTAACATATGAGCAACCTGTGACTTTTAACACAGTTTAATAGGATCCCATTGTTTGTGTTAATCAGCATCAAATTGATTTTAATACCAAAAATTAGGCAAATATTTAGAAGGAAAACAGTGTGGAGGCATTGTCTGAGATTGCATCAGAGAAAAGGTAGGGCCTAAAGAGAGAGAGCAGAATGTTCTGATTTTTATTTGACAACAATACTTGATTAACATCCTTCAGATTCCATCTTCCCGCAGTTCTAATCTATAGGAAGACATCCTTTGGCAAGGATACAATAACTTACTTTTAGCCACGTCTAGCCTTGATACACTGCTTTTGTGTCTGTGTACTCTAATCAAATGCATAGTGAGACAAAGACAAAGACTAATAGGGAGAAGCTTTATGCATGACTTTTGCTAAAGTTGGGTTGTTACTTGTCAGTCTTCTCTAATATCCTGAGCTTAGGCAGAGTTTATGATGTCCTAATTAAGCCCACACCATGACTTTCACAGCACACCTGAAGGAGAATGGGGGATTCAGACAAATTAAAATTCAACTCACTGGAGTGAAAGGCATACAAGTACAGATCTAATGGGTCCAAATTAGCAAGAATGTGTCTTGACAAGTATGTGTCTTTTTCATTAAAGGCATAGTTCATCCAAAAATGATTTTTTTTCATAATGTATTTACCCTTATGCCATCCCAAACTCATATGACTTTCTTTCTTCTGCAGAACACAAATGAAGATATTTTGAAGAGTGTATGGTGTGGTTTTTCTCCATAAAATGCAAGTCAATGGGGTCCAAAACGTTCAAGCTCCAAAAAGGACATAAAAGCTGCATAAAGGTAATCCAACTGATTTGAGTGGTTTAATCCATGTCTTCTGAAGCAATTCAATCAGTTTTGGGTGAGAAACAGACCAAAATGTAATTCCTTATTCACTATAAATGAACACATGCTCTGTGCATGCATCAAGGTGTCAAGGAGACTGCAGATGTCAAGATTTACAGTGATTAAGATGTTACATTTTGGTCTGTTTCTCACCAAAAAAACCCAATCATATCGCTTCAGAATACATGGATTAAACCACTCAAATCATATGGATTATCTTTATGCTGCTTTTATGTGCTTTTTGGAGCTTGAAAGTTTTGGACCCCATTGACTTGCATTGTGTGGGGGAAAAACACCATATATCCTTAAAAATATCTTCATTTGTGTTCAGCAAAAGAAGGAAAGTCATACGAGTTTGAGTAATTGAAGAGAGAATTATCATTTCTGGGTGAACTATTCCTTAAACTTGTATATTTTAAATGTTTTAAATATTTAATATACATTTATAACACTATACTTTGTGTAGTATTACCCTGGCATTATTAAAAAAAAAAATCTCAACACTGCATGGTTGAGGTTTCAACATTGTTGCTGCTGAGGGAAAGAAATTTGGTATCTTTCTCTCTACTGACAGCCTTAATCCATCTCTCTCTATGTTTTTCCTCTTTTAAAAAGTTAAGGAAGCATAATAGTGGATTTTTTTTTCTTATGCTGTTAGGGAATACAAAAATAATATTTGCTATGGTCTCCCATGTACTTTTAAATGTAGAAGTTTACCCCATACCCTATAGAAGTTTACCTATAGCTATAGCCAAGCTAAAATGTAATGTGTTTTAAAGCATTTTTCATTATTATACTGAAAACAAAAAAGCACTTCACTTTTTTAATTCTTTACCTTTTAGAATCATTATAATAAATGAAGTTTCATTAACAAGGTTCATTTAATCCGACCAATCACACTGCCAGAGTAAGTGTATATAAACAGCTGCTTACCTCTTCATGGCATCAAGTGTTTCTGGCATTCGGCCCGCCCATTGCCTACAAACAGACCCATGCGAGAGACTCGATCGTCGGATGCAACTTCACTGCAAAGCATTCGCCCTCATCAGAACAGCTCTTCCATCTAAATCATCTTGTTCCCTATCTGTCACTCACTCGACGTTGTGTCGATGTAGTGACACTAGGGGTCACTCTTGGGAGCCCCAAACACCTCTGCTTTTTGAAAAAAGGCCAATGGAAATTGCAGAGTGGAATTTGCATGCCACTCCCCCGGACATACGGGTATAAAAGGAGCTGGTATGCAACCACTCATTCAGATTTTCTCTTCGGAGCCGATTGGTTCTATTCATTGAGCTGAATTCACCAAGTTCATTCACCTCGTCTGCTGGATTTACAGCGCATTTCAGTGGCTTCTCACCCTCTGCACCCGTGGACTGCAGAGAACACCCCTGGGCGCTTCGGCAGAACAGCAAAAAGAGAGTATATTCTAAAAGAGTATATTTTCAACTCTAAAAGAGTGGCACACACGGAACGTCTTTTTAGAGATGCCTTTCTGTTTGTGTGTTATTCCTGGCCTTTCTGACGGCCACGATCGCTGTCTTACGTGTCTGGGCGCTGCCCACGTGGAGACTTCGTCCGTGGATGGGTCTTGTCCTCATTGCGAGAACATGACCATGGCAACATTGCAGTCGCAGCTTGCCTTCATAAGAAAGCAAGCTACCCCAGCAGCTCTCCGCCTCGGTCCTTCTACCTACGGGTATGAGGCCGCATCTGTTTACACTGGGGGTGATTTGGGGGCTCCAATGGGACCACCTCCGGTCAGGCTCTCGGATGAGAACACCGGCTCGTCTCAGGGCGAGTTCGACCTCTTATTCGGGGCCTGGGAAGATGATGAGTTATCGAGCGCAGCATCGGAGAGCGGGCTTGTCCATTCTGATGCAGAGACCAAGGGGTATTCGGTGATCCCCCAGGTGGATAAGGCGCTCACGGTGCACTTGTGCCTGCAGAGTGCCACCACCTGGCGTGGGCGCCCGAAGCTCCCATCCAGGGCCTGTAGGTTTACGTCGTCTCTAACGGCTAAGGCCTATGGTGCCGCTGGACAAGCCGCCTCCGCCCTGCACGCCATGGTTCTTCTGTAGATACACCATCCCAAGGCGCTAAAAGAGCTGCACGAGGGTAATGATTGATGCAGGAACTGCACTCTGCGACCGACCTCGCTCTTTGGGTGATGAAGGTCACGGCGCGGTCTCTCGGCCATGTAGATCCCCCTCGACGTGGCGCCTAAGGCTCCGCCCCGCCGCGAGGCCCCACTCGCCAGTACATCTGACATGATTATCCCCTTGGTCCCCCTCGCCCGGAGTTTGGACGCGTGGCTCACGCTTTCCAACACGTCGTGATGGCTGACCCGGACCGTCCGACTCGGCTACGTGATTCAGTTCGCCAGGCGCCCGCCCAGGTTCAGCAGCATCTGCTTCACCTCGGTGAAGGGAGAGAACGCCACTACCTTACGTGCGGAGATCAGTACCCTTCTATGGAAGGGTGCGATAGAGCCTGTCCCTCCAGCCGAGATGAAGAAAAAGTTTTACAGCCCCTACTTCATTGTACCAAAGAAAGGCGGTAGGTTGTGGCCAATCTTGGACCTGCGAGTACTGAACCGGGCCTTGCACAGACTCCCGTTCAAGATGCTGACGCAAAAACGCATTTTAGCGAGCGTCCGGCATCAAGATTGGTTCGTGGCAGTAGACCTAAAGGATGCGTACTTCCACATCTCGGTTTTACCTTGACACAGACCCTTCCTGCGGTTTGCTTTCGAGGGCCGGGCGTACCAGTACAAGGTCCTCTCCTTCGGCCTGTCCTTGTCCAGCTAAGGGAAGTGGGCATCTGCATACTCAACTACCTCGATGACTGGCTGATCCTAGCTCACTCTCGAGAGTTACTGTGCGCACACAGGGACCTGGTGCTCAGGTACCTCAGCCTTCTAGGGCTTCGGGTCAACTGGGAAAAGAGCAAGCTCTCTCCGGTTCAGAGCATCTCTTTTCTCGGCTTGGAGTTGGACTCAGTCTCAATGATGGCGCGCCTCACGAACGAGCGCACACAGCCGGTGCTGAACTGTCCGAAGGCGTTCAGACAGAAGACAGTGGTTCCACTGAAAATTTTTCAGAGGCTCCTGGGGCATATGGCATCCTCATCAGTTGCCACACCGCTCGGGTTGATGCATATGAGGCCACTTCAGCACTGGCTTCAGACTCGAGTCCCGAGATGGGCATGGCGCCACGGGACACATCGCGTGGTCATCACGCCGATCTGTCGCCACCTCTTCAGCCCTTGGACCGACCTTGCATTTCTACAGGCAGCGGTTCCCCTAGAGCAGGTCTCCAGGTGCATCGTGGTTACGACGGACGCCTCCAAGATGGGCTGGGGCACCGTATGCAACAGGCACACAGCTGCCGGCTCCTGGACTGGCCCGCGGCTGCATTGGCACATCAATTGCCTCGAGTTGTTGGCAGTACTGGTCGCCCTGTGGAGGTTCCGGCCATTGATCCAGGGAAAGCACGTGTTGGTCTGAACAGACAACATGGTGACGGTAGCGTTCATCAACTGCCAAGGCAGTCTACGCTCCCGTTGCATGTCACAACTCGCCCGCTGTCTCCACCTCTGGAGTCACCGGCGCCTCAAGTCACTACGAGTCACTCACATCCCGGGCGACCTCAACACCGCAGCGGACGTGCTGTCACGACAGGTTATGCTCAGGGGAGAGTGGAGACTCCACCCCCAGGTGGTCCAGCAGATTTGGAGTCGATTTGGTCGAGCACAGGTAGACCTGTTTGCTTCCTGGGAATCCTCCCACTGCCCACTTTGGTACACCCTGACCGAGGCACCCCTCGGTATAGATGCGCTGGCACACAGCTGGCCCCCTGGACTACGCAAATACGCGTTTCCAAGGTCAGGGAGGATGAGAAGCAGATCGTCCTAGTAGCACCCTACTGGCCCACTCAGACATGGTTCTCGGACCTCACACTCCTCGCGACAGACGCCCCTCCCCCCGGCAAATTCCCCTAAGGAAGGACCTTCTTTCTCAGGGACGGGGCACCATCTGGCACCCGTGACCAGACCTCTAGAATCTCCACATCTGGCCCTTGGACAGGACATGGAAGACCTAAGTGGCCTACCACCCACAGTGGTAGACACGATCACTTAGGCTAGGGCTCCCTCTACGAGGCGCCTGTATGCCCTGAAGTGGTGTCTGTTCACTAAGTGGTGTTCTTCCCGATGTGAAGACCCCCAGAGATGCGCAGTCAGATCGGTGCTTTCCTTCCTGCAGGAGAGGCACTTGAAGGTGTATGTAGCCGCCATTTCGGCACATCACGAGGCACTGGATGGTAAGTATTTGAGGAAGCACGACTTGGTCATCAGGTTCTTGAGAGGCGCTTGGAGGTTGAATCCCTCCAGACTGCACCTCATGCCCTTGTGGGACCTCTCTGTTGTCCTACGGGGTGCTCCCTTTGAGCCTCTGGAGTCAGAAGAGCTTAAGGCACTCTCTTTGAAGACTACCCTCCTGACTGCGCTCACTTCCATCAAGAGGGTAGGGGACCTGCAGGCGTTCTCTGTCAGCGAATCGTGCCTGGAGTTCGGTCCGGGTTACTCTCATGTGATCCAGAGACCCCGACTGGGCTATGTGCCCAAGGTTCCCATGACCCCGTTTAGGGATCAGGTGGTGAACCTGCAAGTGCTGCCCCAGGAGGAGGCAGACCCAGCTTTGCCGTTGCTGTGTCCGGTGTGTGCTTAACGCATCTATTTGGATCGCACACAGAGCTTAAGAAGCTCTGAGCAGCTCTTTGTCTGCTTTGGTGGACAGTGTAAAGGAAGTGCTGTCTCCAAACAGAGGATCGCCCACTGAGTCGTTGATGCCATCGTGATGGCATATTCACGGTGTCTTCCCCTTCGGAGTGACACCCCCCCGATGTAGACATTTATGGCCCCAGTCAGTTAACAAATTCCACTCTTTTTGGGGAGAAAATAGAGGAAAAGAGGCCACGGCTGGGCTAGCCTGTCCCTATTTTTTGGGCAGCCGACTTGTTCCCGAAGGACCGTTCGACGCTCATAAGAGTGTTGGGGGAGGTTACGTGATCGGCTGGTGCGCTGGCTATGAGGCACACAGTGGTCTACCCGTCTCGCACCGCCAGTCCACGTAACACAGTTCAGCTAGTAGCTGTCAAGTGAGTGACAGATGGGGAACATCCTGGTTACTTTCGTAACCTCCATTCCCTGATGGAGGGAACGAGATTTTGTGTCCCTCTTGCCACAAGGCTGAAATGGCCAGGACCTTGTCGCGGCTCCTCAGCACAAAACCTGAATGAGTGGTTGCATACCAGCTCCTTTTATACCCGTATGTCTGGGGGAGTGGCATGCAAATTCCATTCGCCAATTTCCATTGGCCTTTTTTCAAAAAGCAGAGGTGTTTGGGGCTCCCAAGAGTGACCCCTAGTGTCACTACAGCAACACAACGTCTCGTTCCCTCCATTAGGGAACGGAGGTTACGAAAGTAACCAGGACGTTTTTCAACAGAAGCTGCCGCAGAAGCTCATTTGTTTTTACTGCAGTGACTGCTACCACTTTAAGTACTTTTACTCTGTCTGTCTTCCTAATCTCTACACGCTGAAGTAGATCATTGCGTGAAGCTGCTTCCGCAACTGGCTGCTTCGGTGCCGTATACATGTGAAACAGCTCCTTACGACTGCTCATATGTTCTCTAATCTAAACTTTCCACCCGGAGCGGTGCGTTGCGTGAAGCTGCTTCTGCAAACTGGCTGCTTCGGTGCCTTATATATGTGAAACAGCTCCCTATGACTTTTCATATGTTCTCTCTTCTAAACTTTCCACCCGGTCCGTTGTGTGAGCCTGCCTTCGTGAACGGGTGCCTCTCATGTGGCTTCATGCCACTTGAGCTCTATTACAGCTTTAATTAAACACAAGGAAAACAAAGATTAACTATTTAATCCAATCATCATCAACGCTCACCAGTGTTTCAATCTGGTTCTCCCGCATAGGTGATTCCTGTCAGCCTCACTACCTCGCCACGCAGCTTGTTTATGGCGTGCTCCATTCAGCGATTCCGTTTGAAGCAATCTTCCAACATGACTATCACGATTGTTCTCCCTTCAAAGCATCCTTCGGAGTGTGATTTATTCCATTCGGAACACAGGGGCAATCGTGCAACAAGCGAACTCCTTCCAAATGACTGTTACTCTAATTACAACATCTTTTCAAATCAACAGCAGCACCCGCTCTGACCATTCTACAGCTTACTACAGCCATAGACAGAAAAAGACAATGACCATACACTAGTAGCAAGACGAGAAAGTAAAAAAAACAAAAAACAAACATTAACAGTAAAAGCAGCCCTCCCTTCCAAAAACAGCCAATTAAGTCAAATCAGGTTTGCAGAAAATCAATGAAAAATGACCAAATAAGGTGGGGTTCTATTGCAGTGTTTTGGATTGAGGTGGATACTTTTTCCATAGAGATGTAATCTATAAGTACATTTTTCCAGTGTGCAATATGTGTGGTGTTCCTTGATTTCCAGTTAATGAGGATAGCTTTCTTTGCAATAGTTAGAGCCACGAGGAGTAATCTACTGTTTGTTTTGTTCAGATTGATGGTTGATATATCTCCTAACAAGCAGAGTGGGATAATGGGATGTGGCAGCTGAGGGATAGCGATTCAGTAATTTCTTTCCAAACAATTGTAATGGGTGTGCAGTGCCAGGTGGAATGAACGTAGCTATCCGGGTTGTTTTGTTCACAATGTGAGCAGATTTCTGATGAAAATCCCATTTTAAACATTTTTTTCTCCAGTGTAGTGAATTCTTTGAAGTATCTTATACTGTATGAGTTGTAGATGGCATTTTTGGATATGATGTAGATGTTTTTGCAAATTTGGTTCCAGAATCCGACATCAGGAGTGATAAGTAGGTCTTGTTCCCATTTTATTGATGGTATAGAGAGTGTTTCGTCAGACTGTGATATTATTCTATATACAGGTGCATCTCAATAAATTAGAATGTCGTGGAAAAGTTCATTTATTTCAGTAATTCAACTCAAATTGTGAAACTCGTGTATTAAATAAATTCAATGCACACAGACTGAAGTAGTTTAAGTCTTTGGTTCTTTTAATTGTGATGATTTTGGCTCACATTTAACAAAAACCCACCAATTCACTATCTCAAAAAATTAGAATACATCATAAGACCAATAAAAAAAAAACATTTTTAGTGAATTGTTGGCCTTCTGGAAAGTATGTTAATTTACTGTATATGTACTCAATACTTGGTAGGGGCTCCTTTTTGCTTTAATTACTGCCTCAATTTGGCGTGGCATGGAGGTGATCAGTTTGTGGCACTGCTGAGGTGGTATGGAAGCCCAGGTTTCTTTGACAGTGGCCTTCAGCTCATCTGCATTTTTTGGTCTCTTGTTTCTCATTATCCTCTTGACAATACCCCATAGATTCTCTATGGGGTTCAGGTCTGGTGAGTTTGCTGGCCAGTCAAGCACACCAACACCATGGTCATTTGACCAACTTTTGGTGCTTTTGGCAGTGTGGGCAGGTGCCAAATCCTGCTGGAAAATGAAATCAGCATCTTTAAAAAGCTGGTCAGCAGAAGGAAGCATGAAGTGCTCCAAAGTTTCTTGGTAAACGGGTGCAGTGACTTTGGTTTTCAAAAAACACAATGGACCAACACCAGCAGATGACATTGCACCCCAAATCATCATAGACTGTGGAAACTTAACACTGGACTTCAAGCAACTTGGGCTATGAGCTTCTCCACCCTTCCTCCAGACTCTAGGACCTTGGTTTCCAAATGAAATACAAAACTTGCTCTCATCTGAAAAGAGGACTTTGGACCACTGGGCAACAGTCCAGTTCTTCTTCTCCTTAGCCCAGGTAAGACGCCTCTGACGTTGTCTGTGGTTCAGGAGTGGCTTAACAAGAGGAATACGACAACTGTAGCCAAATTCCTTGACACGTCTGTGTGTGGTGGCTCTTGATGCCTTGACCCCAGCCTCAGTCCATTCCTTGTGAAGTTCACCCAAATTCTTGAATCGATTTTGCTTGACAATCATAAGGCTGCGGTTCTCTCGGTTGGTTGTGCATCTTTTTCTTCCACACTTTTTCCTTCCACTCAACTTTCTGTTAACATGCTTGGATACAGCACTCTGTGAACAGCCAGCTTCTTTGGCAATGAATGTTTGTGACTTACCCTACTTGTAAAGGGTGTCAATGATTGTCTTCTGGACAACTGTCAGATCAGCAGTGTTCCCCATGATTGTGTAGCCTAGTGAACCAAACTGAGAGACCATTTTGAAGGCTCAGGAAACCTTTGCAGGTGTTTTGAGTTGATTAGCTGATTGGCATGTCACCATATTCTAATTTTTTGAGATAGTGAATTGGTGGGTTTTTGTTAAATGTGAGCCAAAATCATCACAATTAAAAGAACCAAAGACTTAAACTACTTCAGTCTGTGTGCATTGAATTTATTTAATACACGAGTTTCACAATTTGAGTTGAATTACTGAAATAAATGAACTTTTCCACGACATTCTAATTTATTGAGATGCACCTGTATTTTGGAAAGGAGTTTTTTTGAAGATGGAATGTTAATTAAATCTGAAACTGATTGAGGAAGATCTAGGTTGATGGCCATAATATTTAATTTAGTATGAATGGATGACTTAAATTGTAGATATTCCAAAAATTGTTTACTCTGAAAACCTTTGGACCAAGTAGAGAATATGTTTAAGATGTGTGATGCCTTTTTCTGACCATATGTGGAAATTAAGTCATTTCTTGTTACTTAGAAAATCAGGATTATTCCAGATGGGAGTAAGATTAGATGGTGCGATAGTGGTGTTTGTGATTTTATGGAATTTCCACCAGGTTGACAGAGTCGCAGCTATTGTTAAGGTTTTGAAACAAGGATGGTGTTTGATAGTCTGGCTGAGAAATGGTATATCTTGAATGTCTTTGCAAACTGTTTGTTCTAAATCTAACCATGTGTTATCTGATTGATTAGGGTGGAACCATTTATATATGTATTGAAGCTGATTTGCTAGATAATAGTGGTAAAAATGTGGAGCTTCCAACCCTCCTTGTGTTTTTGGTTGCTGTAGAGTGGCCAGTTTATTTCTTTGTGTTTTGTTTTTCCAGTAGAATTTGGAGATACTTGAATATAAAGATTTGAACCAGGTGAGGGGGGGTTGGGTTGGAATCATTGAAAATAGATAATTTATTTGAGGAAGTAATGTCATTTTAACAGTGGCAATTCTGCCCAAAATTATTAGTGGTAAATTTATCCAGCAATGAAGATCATCATTTATTATTTTGAGTAGTGGAGTGAAATTGAGTCTGAACATCTCTGACAGCCTGGGGTAAACACTGATGCCTAAATACGTGATGTGATCTGTACATAATGGGATAGGTGGTTTATGGGCTGCCACATTCCAGCTATTACTATTTAGTGGAAGGATGGAAGATTTGTTCCAGTTAATAGCATAGTCAGAGATATTAGAAAATTATTCAATAAGCTTAATTGTACTTTTAGTGATGAGTGAGGATTTTGTAGAAATAACAGTATATCATCTGCAAAGAGGCTGATCTTATGATGTGTTTTAGGAGTTTGAATATCTTCTATGTAGATGTTCTGATGGATGGCTGCAGCTAAAGGTTCAATGAAAATGGTGAATAGAGAAGGAGAGAGTGGGCATTCTTGCCTAGTCCCCCTGAGCAATGTGAAGCTGTGTGAGGTTTGTCTGTTAGTGATAACCGTGGCTGAAGGAGCAGTGTACAAAATCTTGACCCAATTAATAAATTATTCTCTAAAGCCAAATCTTTGTAATGTTGTAAAGAGACATTTCCAGTTTACTCTGTCAAAGGCCTTTTCTGCATCCAAAGTGGCTACGATGGTACCTGCTTGTTGTAATGATGAATAATACATTAAATTAAACAGTCTGTGTGTGTTACTGGATGCGTGCCTTCCTTTGATAAAGCCGGTTTGATCTGAGTGAATTATAGACGGAATGACTTTCTCTATTCTGTGAGCTAGTGCCTTAGTGATGATTTTTATATCTACGTTGATGAGAGAAATGGGACATTAACTTGATGGCAAGGTTGGATCTTTGTTGGGCTTTAAGAGGAATATTAGCTGGAAATCTTGAATTTGTTTTATTTCAAGTATTAGTTTATTAAAGAGCGGAGAGAGAATAGACCAGAAGTGTTTATAGAACTCAGCAGGGAAGCCATCGGGTCCTGGTGGTTTGTTGTTTGGCATACACTTGAGGGCTTTGGAAAGTTCCTCCTGTGTTATTGGTAAATCCAGTATGTCAGTTTGATTTTTTTTAAGCTGTGGTAAATCAATGCTTTTGAGAAATGAGTTGATATCCTCTTGATTTGGGTCCTTCTCTGATGAATATAGATTGGCGTAAAAATTTCTGAAGATTTTATTTATTTATTCGGGTGAGTTTATAGGCTTCCCTGCTGAGTCTTTAATGATGGAGATTGTTGTTTTTTCTTTATTTTGTTTAATTTGATTTGCCAAGTATTTACCAGATTTATTATTATGGTGAAATTCTTCTTGTCGAAGTCTGTTTATGAGGAATTGAGTTTTCTTATTTATAATTTCATTTAGTTGGAGTTTATATTCTCTAAATTCATTTTGGGTTTCCTCAGATGGGTCACTTGCATTAATAATTTTGAGATGCTTGTTATTTTTCCTTCCTTTTTTTATAGATAGAGAATGAAATTATCTGACCTCTTGATACTGCCTTTCCTGTTTCCCACAGAAGAGATGGTGATGACTTTGAAGAATCATTTATTTCAAGGAAGGATGCCCACTATTTTCTAAAAAGAACTGTCAAACTCAGGGTCTTTAAGGAGAGATGTATTAAAGCGCCATCTAGAGATGGGTTTATGTCGATCGGTTCTATTCCATGTAAAAGATACTGTGGCATGGTCACTTATAATGATGGGGTGGATCTTTGAGTCTGAAATATTCTATATAATTGAATTGCTGGTGAGAAAAAATCAATGCGAAATGAGTGGAGAACCGGTGAGAAAAATGGGTATTCTCTAGCAGTTGGATGCTGCAATCGCCAACTATTGCCAAGACCAAAATCGCTTATGAACTGTTTTATTGTTTCCATGGATTGCCAGTTACATTTATTGTTTGAAATGTTAGATCGGTCTAGTGATGAGTTGATAACTGTGTTGAAGTCACCTCCTATTTTGACTGGGCAATTGGAAGTGTTTGAGATGGAAGAAAAAAATTATGAAAAAAAGATGGGTCATCAGTGTTTGGGCCATAAACATTACAGATTGTTACTGAACTATTATTGATTGATATGTTTATGATAATAAAACGTCCTTCAGGATCTGTGATAGTAGTATTATGGACAAATGAAACTTTTTTTTTTATTAAGATACATACTCCTCTTTGTTTTGAGTTGTAATGGCATTCATAATCATTCTGCAAACGTGCCTCATCTCCCCACAGTATTCAAGCTCACCTCGCCGCACAGCCCTGATAACTATGAAGCAAGCGCTTCTACAAACTTCTACTCATCTCTAGACCATAACATGACATTCTCTCCTCCTGCCCATGACAAACGCTTCACGCAGTTAAAATCAATCCATCGTTTTTTTTTTACAGGGAAGTCCTCTCTACTTTTGCCCAAATCATTTGATTACAAACTCTTAACAAGCTAGACCATAGAACCTAATTGCTGCATGACTTTAAAAGCATTCAACAATCTGTCATAATCTTACATTCCACCCAAGTTTAAAGTAACGGGTTTACTACCACCCCTGGAGTCGCGAGTTCGAATCCAGGGCATGACTCCAGCCAGACCAAATTGGCCCGGTTGCTAGGGAGGGTAGAGTCACATGGTGTAACCTCCTTATGGTCATGACTAGGGGTTCTCGCTCTCAATGGGGCATGTGGTAAGTTGTGCGTGGAACGTGGAGAGTAGCATGAGCCTCCCGTGCTGTGAGTCTCCGCAGTGTCATGCATAACGAGCTACGTGATAAGATGTGCAGATTAGTATAAGACTAATATAAAGTCTCAGAAGCAGAGGCAACTGAGACTTGTCCTCCGCCACCCGGATTGAGGTGAGTAACCGCGCCACCATGAGGAACTACTAAGTAGTGGGAATTGGGCATTCCAGGGAGAAAAGGGGAAAGTAACAGGTTTAAATCGACGTCGGTTGATTCAGCTTTGCACTTTGCTTCATACTCACAATATTTAAGTTTTTCTGTAGAATTTATTACACGTCATCAATATAAACAAGTCATTTTATTCACCACACAACTGCAAATTGTGCCCATATAGTATCTTTTAAATCCTACCCTCAGGCATAAACTCCAAATGATTCCATACGTCCTCGTCAAAATGAGACGAGTCACCCCGTGCCAATAATACAGAGTTCATGAAATTACTCGCATTATGTTGGAAAACAATCTACAAAGCTCCAAACCATACGCTTAAGTTAAATAAACATCAGACTATGGTATTTATCTGGGTAATTAGTTTCAGGTGCCTTCTAATTCCATGACAAACCAACTTTAAATGAAGTTGTACGTATGCACACGCAAGCATATTCCTGACATCGCTTCCCATATGTTCCCGACATTTAATCTAGCAAACAGCTAAGTTTAAGGCGTCCGCAGACCAGGCCCGTTTCCAGATCAAAATCACTGAGGGTGCTTCTGAAAATTGTGGGGGTGCTCTGTATAAAGTGGAGATGTATCATAATTACAAATTTTTTAATAGATTAAATCATGTTTAAATGCTACTTAAACAACATAAAGAAAAGTTTGTTTTTTTAATGTAGAAAACATTTATTGCCTCAGGGTTTTTTTTCCCCATGATCTGTCGCTGAAAATGACAGCAAAATCATTCACGTTTATACATTTTGATGCAGCATTTTGTGCATTCACAAAATGCAAGGATTTTTGTGTGTTTGCTGGTATTCAAGAAAATCTGCTTGCCAGTTTACAGTATTAGTCTTACATATTCAGTTGAGCAGGGGTGTGCAATTATTTTAGTACTGGGGCCACATCAGTCGTTAAGTAGAACATGGAACAGAGAAGATAAAAAGTTCTGCATAGTTTTATCTTTTAAGCCCAGACATGCACTCAATGTGTATACTGATGGGACCATTCTGCGATTGCTTGAAGTTTTGCTGCTATACATTCTATCATGTGTTAATAAAACTGAATAAAGGCTGAATAAAATTATTAATTGATTATTTTACCATTTTATTCAATGCAATGGTAATTTAGTATTCAATTTAACACTCTATATCAGGAGTCTGGTTTAAAAGTAAAATAAAATATTCGGAAAAGAGATTCTAAAAGCTTATTTTAATGTTGGCCGCAAAGTGGACCCGTTTACTTGTTTTATTCTCAGAACATTATCAACCTGTTTACACGCTCATGGGTCATGATGTGGGTCTTGTCAATGTTTGGCACCCCATTCAGCACACCACTGAATAAAACAGGCTGCATGACACTGATAAATGATTACTGCCAGAGTAACATTCACATACAGGTGTGAGGGACTTCAGCATTTTACAAATAACACAAAGAATAAATATATTCCTCTCTCACTTGGTTTTACTCGTGTGTCCCCTCTGTGCACTATTGAGCGCTAAGTTGTTGTTTGTTTGTTTTTTGCGGAGAGAAAGCGCATGCACTTGCATGTATTGTTGCCAGATTGCATAAATTAAGTATGACATAAGCCGAAATATTTCCAATTTGTGCAAGTATAAATCTTTGATTGGGGTGTTGCATATATTATCTGGCAACCCTGAGCATATTAAAAGCTTGTGGATGCACGATAGGTCCAAAAGCCAGATAAATGAAAGATCTAATAAAAATGTTCATGATAAATCAACCCGCGGGCAGTAGTTTGCCCTGGTCTGCAAATGAGGGTGCTCTAAGTTTCGTTTGATGGTGCTTAGCACCCTCAAGCACCCCCGTAGATCTGGAACTGCCGCAGACGCTACATTTACCACGTTACCATGTTTACTATTGGCTAAATACATCCCTAAGCAGCACAAACGTGCTGTCCAGGTGCCGTGCGGCTAAGCCTCCCACTACACTGCAAACAGCGCAAGCACTGTCCAAGCACTGCAACTGTGGCATCATTCGGCCATGTGACAAACTCCCACTACACTGCAAACAGCGCTATGCACTGTCTAAGTGCCGCAACTATGGCGTCATTCGGGCCATGTGACAAACTCCCACTACACTGCAAACAGCGCTATGCACTGTCTAAGTGCCGCAACTGTGGCGTCATTCGGGCCATGCGACAAACTCCCACTTCACGGCAAAAATCACAATGCATCATTCACGTGCCACAATCGTGGCACGTCTTTCAGGCCATGCGGGTAAACTTCCACAGCTCCGTAACCCATATTATTCCACTCGTACCAAACGAATCATTACCCACCTAATGATTGACAACAATCAGGCCGTTTTAGGTCTCCCCTATACAGTTCAACACAAGCCTGCATCTCAGCATCAATCAATTTCATTAGAATATAGCCTACTCTATGCTCTCACGTGGAATGCTGCACTTGACGACTCAACCCATTCGTATCACAGAGCGAGTTATCGTTTATATGCAGCGCAAACTTTTCACATGAAAACCCAGGCTCTTCCTGTTAAATGCTGCGTGGTCCCGTGCTCTAGGTTTCAGCCTGTTCGTTTTGCTTAGGGAGCTCCTCTTAAAATACAGCATATATCACTTCCACAAGAATCAAGTGTTCTACCATCGAATGCCGTGCGGGCCCACGCCTGCTGACTCAGCTGCTCACAGCTCCAAGTGAGCTCAGTGAATACAGCTAAAACATTCCCATGAATCGTAAGCTCCCACTGAACGAGGCTTCAGCCCATTCATATCGCAAAGACACACGCAAGCATGTATCCCCACATTGCTTCACATATATTCCAGACATTTAACCTAGCAAACAATTAAGTTTAAAGCATCTGCAGATGCCACGTCTACTATGTCTCTCTCAACAAGCATTCGTTCAAGCACGTTCGCACGTGTCTTGCAATACCTAATTGTGGGGAAATTCGAAAACACATCTCCTTACATGCAGTCAGCTCACCATCCACCCTCAGAATATTTCACCACTCATACTCCTCTGTTTTCCACGCAACCTATTCTTCCTGCCAACATCCATCCCTCCTCCCCCTCCTATCCATGGGCCACTGGAGCGGATTCCCACATGAGGCTGCCTCCGCTGGAGAACCCCACTCCAGACCCATTCCCTTCTTCTCTTTATCCCCCTCCTTTCTACTATCTTAATCTCCCTATACTCCGGAACTGTTCCCTGTGCAAGGCTGCCTCTGCAAGCGAACCTGGTCCCAAATCCCTTCTCAGCTAATGCCATGCAGGCACACTCACGAATTCAGCTGCTCGCAGCACTGAGCGAGCTCAGTAAATGCAGCTGTAGCGCGGAGGAGGGCGGGTCCGGGCGGAATGACGGATGCCTGGACCCCAATCAGCCTGATGAGGCGAGCGATGGATAAAGGCGACCAAAGACGGTAGCTCGAGAGAGAGAGAGAGAATTATGGGCAGCTGCCTTGTATGTGTTTGTGTGTCTTTTTATTTAATTAAATATTATTTATATTATCAAGCTGGTTCTCGCCTCCTCCTTTCCATTGATGTGTTACAGCAAACTGTTCTCACATGAATCGTATGCTCTCCCATTGAATGCTGTGCAGTCGAGTTTCCAGCCCGTTCAAATTGCAAAGAAGGGAGGGCTCTCGTTTTAAAGCAACTCTAATCACTTCATTCAAATGCAGCACAAGCTCTCCCGTTCGAATGCAGCGAGAGTCACCATGTCCAGGCTGTGGGTTCTCCCGTTCAAACGCAGCATGGCTCTCCCATTTAAACACAGTACGGCCCTCCTGTTCAAACGCAGTACAGCTCTCCCGTTCAGATGCAGTACAGCTCTCTCGTTGAAATGCAGTACGGCTCTCCCGTTCAAACACAGCACGGGGTCTCTCGTTGAATCGCAGTAAGGGCTCTCCCGTTCGAATGCAGCGAGAGTCACCACATCCAAGCCATGAACTCTCTCACTCGAATTACAGTAGGGGCTCTCGTGTTCGAATGCAACAAGAGTCACCACGTCCAGGCCATGGGCTGATGTCTCCTCTGTTCGAAGATGTCTCTTCTGTTCATATGCGGGAAGACCCCCATTTGAATGCAGGCTGGGCTTAGCCATTCGAATCGCCATGCAAACCTTACCTCAGTAGGATGCAGGATACGCAACAGAGTAAATAATTTATGAGAATCAGACCAACATAAAGAGGAAATTCAATTTACATTTCCAACCTGCCAAATTCCGCCCAACTCTCCCAAGTTAAATTCCCTCTCAACAAAGCAAAACAGGCCAAACCAAAAGAGGGCATTCAATTTTCATTTTCAGTCTGCCCACTCCCATCCAGCCCTTTCAATCACTAGCACACTATCTCCATTACAGAGGGTCCCAATCCAGAAACCCTCTCGATCCACTTTTTGTGGACGACAAAAACCAAGCAGATTCTGATTCCAAAAACACCTCAAATCCGTTCTGATTAAATTCGGCATCTCAGAAAAAACATACTCAAGCCATTCCTTCCGTATCGGCGCTGCAACCACAGCAGCTCAAAGGCCTGCCTGAGCATCAAATACACCTACTGGGCCGTTGGTCATCTGACGCTTACCTCAGCTACATCCGTACCAACCGTCTCCATATCAGAAAAGCACAACAAACCCTCATCAGCTAACCATGATGCGTTCACGATCAGGGTCATGGGGAAGCTTGCTTCATCCTTGTCAATCCACCAGGCCGGCCCCACCATTTAGACGCTGCTGGGGCCCCTCTGGCCAGTCCGGGAGCCCCCCATCTCAAATTGCTGGATGGGCCCACCTCAAACACTCAAGGGCTCTCGCGTTCGAATCACAGCAGGGGTTCTCCCGTTCGAAAGCGTGCAAGCTAACTCACATTTATTTGAATTGTGGGCTCCCCATTCAAAGTGCAGCGAGGACTCCACCGTTAGAACGCTGTGAGGGCCCCTCCATTGCGTCTGGAGGGGGGCCAAGGTCGGTTTCGAGTGGCTAGGATTCATGCCTCCCATATTAGGGCATTGGAGACCTCTCCCGTTCGATCAGCAGTGGGATCTCCCGCCCGAACGCAGTGTGAACTTTTCACATTTATTTGTTTTGTGGGCTCTCCCGTTCGTGGCCCGGGATGACTCCCCCGTCGAATGCAGTAAGGGCCCCACCCATTCGTACTCAGGTTGGGCTTGCTTGCTCGAGAGGCCGCAGAGTCTCTCGCACAATTCGCCGCACGGGCCCATCTGTCAAACCAAACAAGCCTTTAGGTAGACTTAAGGTCGGTCCGGGCTGCTAGGATTCACGCCTCCGTCCGGGGCTACCCTACCCTACCACGGGGGTGGCCCCGCATTCGAGCATAACGATCCCTCCAGTGCACAACAGCTCTCGCAGAGCTCATTTCCATGCAGCCGTAACTGCCACTGTCCCTTCATTGTTTCAGTTTACATTCACTCTCCAATCTCTACCTATCCTACACCTCCCAGGTTCCTATCCCCTGACGCAGACTCTAACGCAAGGCTGCCTCAGCTAGCAGTCCCACTCGATTCTATCTTCTTTGGCACATCTGCCCATCTCACACAAGGATAAGCAAGCGTTTCTGTTTCGACTTTTGGGGGAAAAGAGGTTCCATATAAATTTGACATCTCCTCCTAAACTACAAGGCTCCGTAGCTAAAGACTCACTGTCCCATTTACTGGCTTCCTTTGGGGGTATTCGGCTCGGGTCAAGTCTTAGGCCTCAAGCACTTTGCCCCGGACAGGGAGCCACACGTTTACACTATCCTCAACACAGGATTACATTATATTGTGAACTACTGAAATGAAGATTCATTAACAAGGTTCGGGAGGAGCAAATTAATTTATTCCGACCAATCACACTGCCAGAGTAAGCCTATATAAACAGCTGCTTACCTCTACGTGGCATTGAGTGTTTCCGGCATCCCTCCAGCTCCCCATCTCCTATCTATTCCATCGATACTAATCCAAGTCAGGGTGGGGGGAGGTGTTTGAGCTCAGGTCAACTCTCGAGCCTCGAGCCCTTCGCCTCGGACAGCGAGCCACAAATGTTTACACTATCCTCAACACAGGATTACATTATCTTGTGAACTACTGAAACAACTATTGCATCAAGTTCATTTTTCATTGTTATTGCAGAAAGACGTGTATCCCTGACAGCAGTATGGCCAGTCATTTAAAAAGATTCAGTACTGTACTGCAGCAACTTACTGCATTAATATAACTAATGCATGCAAGACAGCATCCAATTAATATTAATGGATTGTGTTCTTTTGATTGCTGAGTGGGACCACACGTGGCAATCAAGTCTCAGTAGTGAAGCAGAGCCTATTAAGAGATCTCCTGGAGGATGTCCCTCACAGTGTGTGCACTATATAATTGTCAGGGTATGAGCCAGTTTGTGTATAACATCCAAATCTTTGCTGAATTCACTGCTATATTATACTGTATAGCATCCTTGCTGAGAAGAAAATAAAAACCCAGCATGACTGGTCACCAGCATGTTGTGTTTTCAGTGCTGGTCCACAATACAAGATGCTGGTGTGCTGGTGTTCCAACAAGGCTTTTTGACAAACTTAACCAGCAATTCTGCCTTGGATAATCAGCAGAAAAACCATACTACCGCCAGCTAGACCAGCACCAAATCATCATAAACCAGCTACTAGTTAAACTGTTCTTTTCATCAGAGAGGAATCTAAACTTTGCTCAGCACAGTTAATCTAATATCCTGCTTGTTCTCTGAACAGCTATTCCACTTTCATGATACTTGTATGGAAGCTGAGATTGAAAATGGAACACATGTATGAAAACAAGGATCAGCAAGCATTGCAGGGGCCCATAATGGTGTTGCAGCTCAGCACCACTGCAGTACACCTCCACTGCAGCCTTAATTATGTATGGCAGCTGTAGTGAGAACACCCACTCACTTACAGCGGAAGTGCAGGGGCAGAAAAGCAGATAAGAAGAGTGGGAGTGGGTGAAATCTGTTTGTGCTGCTGAGGGGATATAGGACTCGGCAAAACAGAGACCAGTGCTGATAAGCTCTTTCAAATACAGTGTAGTTTTCACAATTTAGTCTTCTCCCTTTGATGAGTGAGGCTCAAGGATTGATCATTTATAATTTAAGGGCCCAAAAAATGGAAAATGTGTCATTATTTACTGACCCTTGTGTTGTCCCAGACGTCTATTACTTTCTTTCTTCAATGGAACACAAAGGAGAAGTTAGACAGAATTAAAACCTCAGGCCACATCCACACTAATTTGTTTTTGGTTGAAAACTCTGTTTTCTGTTTCCTAATGTCATCATTTTCCATCATTCAAGTGAATGGTACTAGAGAGTGTTTCCAGAAGTCCTCGATGAAGGAAATGTTGTTCTATTGTGGATGAGAGATGCATAAATACATAAATGTGAGATGCATAAATGTAGCAAAATCAATGCATTTTCTTCCGAAAACGTATATTTGTGGACGTGGCCTCAGTCACCATTTACTTTCATTGCACTGAAACATGAGGTTGAGTAAATGATAACAGAATTATCATTTTTCTAAAAGTAATAAAATAATATAAACAATAATAAAAAATGTAAAATACATTATAAATAAATGAAAATATAATATATGAAATTAATAAAATAAATACAAATAATAAATAAATAAAATTAAATACATATAATAAATAAGTTTTTTAATGAAAGTAGAGAATTAAAAGTTCTCTTAGTTTTCTTACCTTGCATCGTACATGAAACAAAGCACTGATAATACTTGTGTGTTTGCATTGAATGTTTTGATGCAGAGACTACTGAATTCTGTGATACTCTTGGTCAGATTTACCTGATGATGTCAGAGAACAGAAATCCACAGCACTGGCCATGCCAGATCATATCCTATATCATATCTTATTATTGGTACTTGCATAAACATCTAATGTTTACATGCTACAGATCCCTATCTTGTGCATTATTTTTTTCATAATTCCTGTAATTTCATTTGTCCTGGGCTTTTGAAAAAGTGACAGTAATAGCCCAGAGGAGGAAGATGTAGACATGCCATCAAGTGCAGCTGTGGCATAACAGCTGGTCTGACAGTGTGTGTGTGGCCTGAATACACATTTACTCATCTCAGGTGTCAGTAGAAGGTCACTGCTTGTGAGGGTGCATAAGTGTCTCTTAAATATGAAACAGAAGCACAACTGAGTTTGTCTGCCCACTGCAGTCAGTGAGGACATTCACCACATTATAACCCTGTCTTTTCATTGTGCTGATATGCAGTTTTCTGTGCCCTTACAGGCAAATCATCTTGACCTAAAAGTATGAAGATGTGTTCAGACAGTAAGACATTATGATGATGTGTTATAATAAGGGTTATTTTAAAAAGTCTTTTTTTTTTTTTTTTTTTTTTTTTTTACTACTAGTGGTACCCCCTCTAGTGGTTGGTTTGTAATACAGCATGTTTTGTGCACATTAGACCAACTAGAACATACCATGACACAAGGACAAAACTTTGAGGCTCAAAGTTTAATTGTATTTTACAGTGATCAAATCATCTCTACAGTTTCTATAGGCACCTGCTCTTATGTTGAAAATACAGGAAGCCTTTTTTTTCCTGATTATTCACTACAAAGACCAAATATACAAACTTTAAATTCAGTCACTTATCATCTAAATAAGTAATTCGCCAAAGATTAGACAAAAAATTAGCTTTGTCTGTGTCTTTGCATTCACTGCACAGAGGGCCCTCTCACCATTACCTGTCATACTGAAATCCTGGAGTCAAAAACAACTAGTCTATTAATCCAGAAAAGAAATAAGCCACAAAACCTAAAATCTTTTTAAATATATTTAACAACTAATCATCCCTGTGCTTTATATAATTAACATTTACAAGAAGAATACCATCACCAAAGCTTCACCATGCTATATTAAACAACACTCTCCCCGTGAATAATCACAATTTCTTAGATACCTGTATTAACACTCATAATAGCTATGGGCAATGATGGTATGCACTTAAAGGGATACTTCACCCAAAATTAAACCTGTATGTATTACTTTTTTCCGTGGAACACAATAGAAAATGTTAGGCAGAATGTTGACTGCCTCAGTCACTATTCACTTTCATTGAGCAGCATCAACATTCTCCAAAATGTTTCCTCTTGTGTTTCACAGAACAAAAGAAAGCCCTACAAGTTAGGAAGAAGATGAGGGCGAGTAAATGACAACAGAATTTACATTTTTGGATTTAATAACTCTTTAAGGTAACTTTAAAGATACCATGAAGATTTCATGAAGCATAATTTAATGCCACACAGCCTCCAAAGTTCTTTGGGGTAGAAGACATCTGAGCAAGGAGAAAGGGGGACCTGCCATGAGTTTAGCAGTACTGAATCAGTTCACTCATAGTACATCCCGAAATACAGCACACGCCCGCTGGTCCAACATCACGACGGGTCCTGGATGACACGCTGAGATCCTGCACAGTGGTGGAGTGTTCCAGAAGCTCTGCTGGTGGGCTCATGTGGTGGTGGGAGGCTGGCTGCTCTGTCACACTCTCAGGGGAGTCATGCTCTCTCCACTGCTTGTCTTCACCAGCCAAGGTCCCTTTCTGGTATGCAAAGAGATCTCTGTAGAGCCAATTTTGAAGACTCCCTGAAAAAGCACAGACACATGAGATGAACAAGATGTAGTAAAACACAATAAACAAAAACATATATATTACAGATCAATAAATTGAAATAAGGCAAACCTACACTGGGGGTTTGCGAAGAGATGGTAGGAATCAGATGCTTGCCGTTTAAGTCGAGAGCTCCCACACGATGTGACAACCATTCGAATGAACTCACGACCGCAAAGCTTCACCCGTACATCTTGACTGTCAGTCTGGGAACTCTCGAGCAGGATTAAAAAAGCTAAAAATGCAAACCACTTTATGTTCATGTTGTTTCTTGGGATGATAAATTTGGCAAATTTATTTGTTGGAATACACAATATACAAATGTGCTCAAGTACTACAGGGTACCTGCCAAGACCAGTCTGTGGGGTTTTATACCCCCATCATAGGATGCCAGTCAGGCTTTTGGCATGCATGGTTTCAGAAGAATCCATTTGGCCTTGATTGCAGAAAATCATGTTCTGATCTTTGAGTCCTTCAAGGCTGGAACTTAATTCAGATAAAACATGTCAGCTATGATAGATGGAATTGCCTGGGGCCAAGGAAAATTGTGATGGCCGGTCAAATATTATGTATTTTGGTGACAAACACCGCTGTAAAGAGAAGAATTTATAGAAATTAGTCGATGAAAGATCATTGTTTCGTATTATACTTACACAAAATCTTTGACGATAAAGATTGTGCAAGACAATTTGGCTGCTATAGCAATTTCTTGAAGTACAATTTTACATTCACATACTAATTATTCAGTGATTTATTTCTCTATAATTCATCCTTTCCTTTAGGATTCAAAATATAATGAACACAGATGTTTGGCAGAGTGTTAGCCTCAGACACTTTCATTGTATGGGGGGAAAAAATTATGAAATAAAAGTAATTGGTAAATTAGTCTAACATTCTGCCTGACATCTCCTTTTGTGTCCCGCAGAAAAAAGAAAGTCATATGGGTTTGGAACAATATGAGTGAGTAAATGATGACAGAAGTTTCATTTTTGGGTGAACTGATCCTTTCAATTAGAAAAATGCAAAATAGAATCTTTTTACTGTTGGTCTCAGATTTTTGGTTCCCCTAAATAAGCACATTGGTTATTCCAGTGTTGTCTAAATTTACCAGATCATCCCATAATTGACCGTTATGCAGTAATTCCCTGCTGTTAATGGCAGAGGATAACCTTTCCTGTACAACAAAGGCTACTAACATGCAATGGATAAGGGCTCTTGTCTTTATATTCCCTTAATTTGTGTTGAATATTTCACTCATAACACTGGCATCACGGGTTCTCTTGATCCTTAAATCCTATTAGACATTAAGTCAGATCACTTGACTTCTCACTGACAGTAGCTTGCGTACTTGCTCAGTGCTTAGATTGTTTTCTGAGGAGATGAAAAATAAAGATGTTCGTGAAAACATTGAGAGCAATATAAACAAAGATTTTAGACTAAGCCTCAGGAAAGGGACTCCTCTGAGATTCAAATTTTGCATGGGCTAAATACAGAAAATGTTTTGGTTTCATCTACATGTAGTGTCATGTAGCCTAAGGCTCTCCATTAATGTTTATATTGAATTATTTATAAAGTGACATACAAAGTGAACTAGTTCTTTCTTATGAGCTTAAAGAAACAATTTTCATATCCATGTTTTTTTTTTTTTTTATGTTGTTCCACTATATGCCAGTTGTAGGAATAAGAAATATTCTGTTATTTAATACAGAACAAAGAGGATAGAACAGAAGAGAAGAGAAGAGTTTCACATGGTAATATGAATAGAATAGCCAGTTGCGCAAGAAATAAACTTTTTTTATATTAAAGGGCAATATTTGACCCCTAGAATTTATTGTAGTTTTTTTTTTTTTTTTTTTTTTTACATTTATGGAGGCATATTAATTTTTTAACCATATAAAACACAAAATGTCATCCTATTATAATTAATAGTTACATTGAATGAATCAATTTAAATTAAATTTCAGTCTGAACAATTATGTTGTTACCTATAAAATCAAATTAACATCAAATGGAAAAGTAGCTGTAAATAATAAGATTATATCATAAAACAACAATGCTCTGCTAGAATATATTTTAAATAATTAGCCGACTTTGATAGATTATACAACTGTTCCCTGTCTACCATCACAGTAGGTTTTTAGTAATTGTTTAAAGTTTGGGAGTTTACAGGTAGTGTTTTCAGAGTTGGTCATAGTATTTTTACATGAAAACCCACTTTATATTACTTGTACATTCAAAACTACTTGCCTACTTGATACAGATATCTGACAGCTACAGGCAAATATGTTGTTTGCTTTGGATTTAAACCCATAACTAGATAGGTCTAAAGGAATATAATGAAGTAAATCAAAGTTTGATAACATTTAAATCAACTGAATTAACTACAGAGGCATTTTTGCCCCCACATAAAAATGTTTTTTTTTTCTAAAAACATCTGGGGTATTTTGTCACTTTCAGATGCATTTTTTTTATTTTTTTTTATTTTTTTTTATTTCTGACCCTTGAACCCTTGCCATTTGTAAGCCATCTTAAAGCTAATCGCTTAAATTCCTTTAACCTGGCGTTCCCCCATCTCTTAAATCCCTTTTTAATTCAAGGCAGGCTGGGAACCTGAGCTTTCTGTTCAAGGACAATGAAGGCAGGAAAGTGACAAGGACGTTCAGTGCTGACAGTGCTGATGTCTATTGTCCTCATCAGAATCCTCAGCTGGAGGCTCAAAGCAATTTTCAAATTTCCTTTGCAATCTTTTCTTGAGGTGCACGGCCCGTTGGACTTTAGAGTTAGTGTACTCCTGGGCCTTCAGCTTGGCATAATAGTCAGAAAATTTGTTAAACAGGATGGAGATTGGCATTCCATTTAGAATAATGCCAAAGGATATGCACCCAAAGGCCACCACTCTACCAGAGTAAGAGATGGGCACCACATCTCCATATCCCACAGTAGAGATGCTCACCTGTAACAGTGTAAAAAAAATACCTTTATTACAACTGTGTCTATTTTAAAATTGCTAATGAGGGTCAGACGACTGTGAATATACAATAAACAAAGCAGATTGAGTCGGTCGTCCAGTTTTTTGTACATAAAAATTAAAGAAATAAAAGTCCATGGGAGTTTATCAGCTCTGTAATTAAAGTCAAGAATTTTTCATGCAAGTCAACTTGGTAAGACTTAGTAAGCCTCTAGGAAGTTCCAAACTAATCTAACTTTTCCAATCAGCATGGATGCCTCCAATTGAGCGGCATTACAAAGAATTATAAAAGATTAAACGCAGCTGTTTCAGGATAAAGACTAACGTTGTAAAAAACAGAGGATACCAAAGCCAGCGACAGCAAATGATGATCATGATAACAATAAAAAACACTTGTGTTTACTTATTTTAATGGGGAAATACCATAGACTTTTATTGCTTTTATGTAAAGCTAATTTTAATTTATATATATATATTTTATATATATAATTTATGTATGGGTAGTTATCTGAATGAATTGAGAATTTATCAGATTTAGCTCATTTCTGGGACAATTTTCCCCCCAAACTATAGCTAAGTATGTATACACATGTAAAACAGTTGTTCTAGAAATCAAACAACAAAGTCCCAAAACTAAAACAGTTGTTTGAGTAAGCAAGATGATGCTAGCAAGTAACTGTTGAGATATAAGAATGATATTGTTATTCTGTATTGTGCTGAATGTTTTGAGTCAGTGAGGCTTACTAACCGCTGCCCACCACCAGGCATCTGGAATACTGCTGAAGGGGCTTCCAGCAACATCCTGCTCCACTGAGTACATTAGGGCAGAGAATGTGAAGATGCCCATGATAATGAACAGAAACAAGCAGCAGACCTGTTCAAAACACTGGCGAAGAGTGAAGCCAAATGCCCGCATGCCTGTTGAGTGCCTTGCCAGTTTCAGAATACGAAAAATTCGCATGAGTTTGACAATTTTAAGCACCTTGCTGACTTTGCTAACTCTCGCCATTGCCTTCAGGTCATCTTGTACACTTAGATCTTCCTGGTCAGCAAAAGCCTCAAATAACAGCTGGATAAAGTAAGGCATGACAGCCACTAAGTCTACAAAATTAAGTGCACTCTTCAGAAAATGCTTGACATTGCACGTTGTCAGCAGACGAAGGAAATACTCAAAGGTAAAGAATAGAATTGAGGTGATCTCAACACACTCCATATAGGTTCTTCCATAGACCTTATAATATTTCAATTCATTCACAGTATTTAGAGTCATTGCTACAATGGAAATGAGGACAAAGAGGCTGGAGAACACAGCAAAGGCCTTGGCGGACATTGAGGAGTACGGGTTCTCCATCAGGTCCCATAATGTCTTTCGAACACCACCCAAAATCATTGTCTTAAAACCATCCTCATTGTGTACATGCTCTATTTCAGCCATAAGCTCCCTGTTCACTTTTAGCTGGTCTCTTATCTCATCTACTTTCTCCTCATAGAGAATGCGGCAACAGCGGGGAGTGTCCCTCAAATGTAGACCCCAAAACTCCATCTCCTCCTCAAAATTGATGGGACATAGACTTTCCATTACCCATAGCACATTGCTACAGTAGAAGTGGAAGATGTAGTGGAAGAAAGTAGGATCTCGGTCAAAAAAGAACTCATTAGTAAGCACACAATAGTCATCACAGAGTGATAGCTGCTTGACGGGATCATTGCACAGGGCTAGGGTGCCAATTCGGGTCCGGGGATATCTGATAGCCATGTGCTTGGGAATGGTAAAGAGTTTACCACCTACATTAACGCTGATGACATTTAAATGCCGGTGTGAAATCTTAAGTGCTTCATTCACGCTGCCTTTCCTCTTTTCTTGATCTCTTGTGTCTCTTGATTGAGGTGATGGAGTATCGAGGTTGTCCATCGATGTCCATGGTTTCACAGAGCTGTCCTGTGAAAATGGAAAGGCACTCTCTTCCTCCTCTATGCTCTGTGAAAAACTGGCATTAAGTTTAACACTTGCAAAAAGACTTGATCTTCTCTTTTTTAGTTTTTTAAGATGCCTTCTAGGTTGATCCATTATTATAGTTACTTTAAAAAGAAAAGTTAAAAGGGCGGAAAACTTAGATTCACTGTCTTGTTACTGAAAACTAAAAAAAGATTCCACATTTAAAGAGTACACATCCTTGAAAATATGTTTAGGTTTGCAGCTTCAATTAAATTTCCAGACAGATTGAGAAAACATCTTCCACTGCTTCAAGCTTTTTAGACTTAGCAATATAGTTAAAAAGACAGAAAGAAACAGCAACTGTATTTGTTTCGGCTCAACAGAAGATCAAGAGTTGGGGATTTTGCCCCACCTCACTGACGCCGTAATCCCATTGCTGTTCTTTCTGTCCTCAGCAGAGTTAAAAATACAGTCATGAGGATTAGTGTTGTGATTTAAGGATTGAGCTCTTGAGGAGGAATGACAGAGGAAAAACAGCAGTTGCAGGGATGCTATAAGGTTATAAAATGCTCACAGAACATTTCAATTTATGTTGCTTTTAACGAACATATTAATCCAATCTTGTGTTCATCTAATTTATAAAACACATTTTATAAAATCCAATGTGAAAATCCTTTAATCCTATAATTTCCTTATCTTGTTCTACATCCTTCTCTCTACTTTCACATCCTCTCTACATGTACTGTTACGCCCATTTGACCACCAGTGTGATCATCAGATGAAACCAACCATTATAAATTAATCTATGTTTTACTCACACATTCATTCATCTACTGTGTGTGTACACACACTACCGGTCAAAAGTTTTGATACACTTACTCATTCTTTATTATAATTTTTTTACACATTTTAGAATAATAGTAAAGTCATCAAAACTATGGAATAACATAAATGGAACTATGGGAATTATGTTGTGACTAAACAAAATCCAAAATAAATCAAAACTGTGTTATATTTTAGCATCTTCAAAGTAGCCATCATTTACCTAGAATTTGCAGACATGTACTCTTGACATTTTCTCAACCAACTTCTTGAGGTATCACCCTGGGATGCTTTTTAAACAGTATTGAAGTTCCCATCTATGTTGGGCACTTATTGGCTGCTTTTCTTTATTATTTGGTCCAAGACATCAATTTCAAAAACTTTTTTTATTATTATTAAATTTTAGTTTTATAATAAAATAAATTCATATGGTGGCACAATTATATTTTTGTCTACAAAACTAATTTCAAAATGTAAGGGCGTTAGAGTGAAAGGAGAACACAGGGAAGTGGGTTTTCCAGGCTCAGGTAAGACTTTTAATCAGCCACTTCAGTGCTTTACAACTTCACAAACTCATCAGCTTCACAGGCATGTAGTAACTTCAACTCATTAGCTTCACAAACATAACAGAATAAATGTAACAGCTTCAGGAGCCCCGTGGCCTTCCTTGTGCCAGACTCTCTCTCTCTCTTCTGCTGGTGGCGTGGCTGCTTATATGCCACACTCCCCATGCTCACTGGAATTAGAAACAGGTGTTAAACATAATCTAGCTCAGCTGCAAGCGCCCTTACCACTTTCTCTATCTCCGGACGGACGCTTGACCACGCTCCCGCTGCCACATATCCCCACCGACCAACTCAGGCCGGGGAGGCATCCGGCCTGGCTACCACTCCGCCCCCCCCCCCCCCCCTTGAATTTAAACGGCTGAAGAAACAGATACCTACGGGTGATCCGCGCGTTGGTATCTTTCATGCGGTGGAGCCACTGGAGTGGGGTGTGATCCGAGCAGAGGGTGAAGGCCCACCCCAACAGGTAGTACCAGAGAGTGAGGACCGCCCACTTGATGGCGAGACACTCCTTTTCCACTGTGCTGCACTTAGTCTCCCTCAGCGAGAGCTTACGGCTAATGTACAGCACCGAGCGCTCCTCCCCCTCCACCACCTGCAAGAGAACGGCCCCCAGCCCTCTGTCTGAAGCGTCCATCTGCAAGACAAAAGGGAGAGAGAAATCGGGTGAATGTAAAAGCGGCCCCCCACAAAGCGCGGTTTTCACTTGCATAAACACCTGTTGACACTGCTCCGTCCACTGGACCGGGTCTGGAGCTCACTTTTTAGTGAGATCAGTCAGCGGGCTGGTGACGTTCGAATAATTAGGCACGAATCTCCTATAATAGCCAGCCAGCCACAGGAACTGTCTCACCCCCTTTTTGGTCTTGGGCCTCGGGCAGGCCGTTTTCGCCGCAGTCTTGTCAATTTGGGGACGCATCTGCCTGTGGCCCAAGTGGAACCCCAGATACCGTACCTCCACCCGCCCAATCGCACACTTTTTGGGGTTTGCTGTGAGTCCCGCCCGTCGCAGCGATCTCAGAACCGCCCTCAGATGCTGCATGTGCCGCTGCCAATCATTACTGTAAATGATGATGTCATCTAAGTGTGCAGCGGCATAAGCTGAATGCGGTCTGAGGATTTGGTCCATGAGACGCTGAAATGTCTCCAAACAAACTGAATGGAAGCGTCACAAATTGGTGTAAACCGAACGGTGTGGAGAAGGCTGTTTTTTCACGGGAAATTGGTGTCAAGGGGATCTGCCAATAACCCTTTGTCAAATCCAGTGTCGAATAAAATCGAGCAGCGCCCAACCGATCGAACAACTCATCAATGCGAGGCATTGGGTATGCGTCAAATTTAGACACTGCGTTGACTTTTCTATAATCCACACAGAACCGTACAGACCCGTTGCTCTTAGGAACAAGAACAACTGGGCTGGACCAATCGCTGTGGGATTCCTCTATTACCCCCATATCAAGCATTGCATCCAATTCATCCCGGACAATTTTCTTTTTGTGCTCGGGCAATCGGTAGGAAAGGCTACGTACCACCACCCCCGGCTGGGTCTCGATGTGGTGTTGGATGAGGTTCGTGTGACCCGGTAGAGGGGAAAATACATCTGCAAATTCTTGTTGTAGTTTGGCAACCTCTGCAAGTTGGTACGGTGAGAGGTGGTCTCCGCAAGTGAAATGATTGTGTTTCGTATTCACCTCCGGCCTGAGCTCCTCCTCTCTGGAACTACCGTAGCCAGCATCCATAATTTCAGGAGGTTAAGGTGATAAATTTGATGTGTGCCCCCTCTATCAGTTCGTTTTACCTCATAATCTAGATCCCCCACTCGTCATGTGACCTCAAAGGGTCCTTGCCACTTGGCGAGTAATTTGGAGCTCGACGTGGGGAGTAATACGAGTACCTTATCTCCCGGTGCAAATTCCCGCAGCCGAGTTCCCCTGTCATACAGCCGGCGCTGTCGTTCTTGAGCTTGGAGCAAATTCTCCTGTGTTAGTTGCCCCAAGGTGTGGAGTTTTGCTCTAAGATCAAGAATGTATTGAATTTTATTCATACTGTTTGAAGGTCCCTCTTCCCAAGCTTCGCGTATGACTTCAAGCACGTCACGTGGGTGCCGCCCATACAGCAGCTCGAATGGGGAAAATCCTGTGGAGGCTTGAGGGACCTCTCGTACTGCGAATAACAGGGGATCGAGCCATTTGTCCCAATTTCTATTATCCTCGTGCACGAACTTACGAATCATATTTTTAAGGGTTTTATTAAATCGCTCCACCAGGCCATCTGTTTGTGGATGATAAACGCTGGTGCGAATTTACTTAATGCCTAATAATTCATAAAGCTTGCGTAGTGATCGTGACATAAAGGCTGTGCCCTGATCGGTGAGGATTTCTTTCGGAATCCCCACCCGGGAGATTATTTTGAAGAGTGCCTCCGCAACATTATATGCTGAGATGCTGCGTAGAGGCACTGCTTCTGGATATCGCATTGCATAGTCCATTAGGACTAATACAAAATGATGTCACCACAGGGTAGTTGTGAATATCCCCATGCACACACTTCACCCTCACCGTTTTAGTTGTGCCCAAAGCCCCGTGTTGAACCAAGCGTTGATGGATAGTGGTTTGATTACAACCCGTGTCCACCAAGGCTTGGTGAGTACCCCCTTGACTCTTACCGGTATCCGGTACGCTCTGGCCCAATCGGGGGCAGCCTACGGAGTATCGGGGATCTGGACCACCGTTCCCAGCTCCATCACAGGGAATTGATCCCAGAAGTGCCCCAGATCCCTGCAACTCCAGCAGGCTGGCCCAGGCGCCACGCCTGCACTTGTGTCGGCGGACACTTCCACCTACGGGGGAGAGCGGCAGGGCACTGTAGGGGCTGACGGTGGTGCAAATCCCCACGTGCAGGGAACCAGCCTTGGCGGCGTAGCTCCTCGCCTCCGTGGGGCAGAGCTCAAGCAGGGTTTGCTGATGGTTCTGATGCAGGCTAGCGAGGGACTGGAGAATCTCGCTCAGCTGGGAGGGCTCCATGGGATGTACTTCGATCCCATGTTTCGGCACCAGTGTAAGGGTGTTAGAGTGAAAGGAGAACACAGGGAAGTGGGTTTTCCAGGCTCAGGTAAGACTTTTAATCAGCCACTTCAGTGCTTTACAATTTCACAAACTCATCAGCTTCACAGGCACGTAGTAACTTCAACTCATTAGCTTCACAAACATAACAGAATAAATGTAACGGTTTCAGGAGCACCGTGGCCTTCCTTGTGCTAGACTCTCTCTCTTCTGCTGGTGCTTATATGCCACTCTTCTCATGCTCACTGGAATTAGAAACAGGTGTTAAACATAATCTAGCTCAGGTGCAAGTGCCCTTACCATTTTCTCTCTCTCCGGACGGACACTTGACCATGCCCCACACAAACATTTAAACATAAGCCTTCAGATCAAAAGATTTTTAAGATCATGAGAAACATTTCAGTCAAAATTTGATCATATTTTGATTCTGATAAAAGTAATTATACAATAATTTTGTGCAACTCTGTAGAATGAGTGTTATATTTGCTTGACTGGATCTTTGTGCTAAGCGCAGGGGTTTTCAAACTGGGGTCCAGGGACCCCTAGGGGACCACAAGGGGGTGTTAAGTGGACCGCGTAAAGTTTCAGAGAAAAAAGTGTTCAGAATTTGACGTTATTGATGTTTCATTCTGCTTTCAAAAGACTGTTCAAAAATAATGAGATTAATCGTGCTTATTTTATTCTGTTGACAATATTTATTGTGAAAAGCACTATGGAGGGCAAGCTAATCTGAATTAAATTGAAAATGATTTTCTTCATACTTCTAATATTACTTTTAGTAGGTGGGGCCTACAAAAAAAACCCACTTAATACAAAGTACAAATTTTGCGGATATTATTTTAGTCATTTACTTTGGCTTTAGTTCAATGACAATATAAACACCAATAATTTTTTTTTTTTCTCCCCTTTTCTCCCCAACATGGAATGCCCAATTCCCAATGTGCTCTAAGTCCTTGTGGTGGCATAGTGACTCACCTCAATTCGGGTGGTGGAGGTCAAGTCTCAGTTGCCTCCCTGTCTGAGACCGCCAATCCGTGCATCTTATCACGTGTGGAGGCTTCACGCTATTCTCTGCAGCATCCATGCACAACTCACCACGTGCCCCACTGAGAGCGAGAACCACATTATGGCGACCATGAGGAGATTAACTCAATGTGATTCTACCCACCCTAGCAACCGGGCCAGAAGGTTGACTCAAGATGGCGCCGAGTATGGCTGCTGCGTTGCGAGCTCCGACACAACATTGTAGTTTTTTGTTTGTTTTGTTTACAATTCTTATGTTTTTTGTCTTTATGTTGTCTGCCTTATTGTCTACAACAGACAAACACTTTTGGACATTGGTTCTGCAATTACACACTGTAAACCGGACTTCAAATTCTTCAATGCCGACCCGCTGTTTACAAACACGGCAGCGGAGCCCTTTGTCTGGGCAGCCCGGCCGCTGAAATGCAGAAGGAAAAGGGGAAACAGAGCTAGCGTTCTCATCAGAGTAAGACGTCGTGCAAATCGACCCCCACTACCCGGTATTCTACTGGCAAATGTTCAGTCTCTGGACAACAAGCTCTGTGAGCTGAGAGTACGGATCTCTTTCCAATGAGAGATGAGGGACTGCTGCATTATCTGCCTAACAGAAACTTGGATGTCTGCGGAGATTCCAGACTCAGCCATCGAACCCGTGGAGTTCTCCGTGCACTGAGCGGACAGAGTGAAAGACCTCTCAGGTAAAAGCAGAGGTGGTGGTGTATGTTTTATGATCAACAAATCCTGGTTTGATCAGAGGAACATACGTTCTATCAAGTCTTTCTGTTCTCCTGATCTGGAATTTCTCATGCTTCTGTGTCGACCATTCTGGCTACGGAGGGAATTCGCAGTGGTCATTGTCACAGCTGTGTACATCCTGCCACAAGCCGACACAGACCGGGCACTCAAGGAACTGTATGGGAGTATAAGCAAGCAGGAAACAGCGCACCCTGAGGCCGCATTCATTATGACCGGGGACTTTAACAAAGCCAATCTCAAATCAATCGCACCAAAATACCACCAACATATCAGTTTCAACACACGAGGGGACCGGGTTTTGGATCACTGCTACTCTCCCTTCCAGGATGGCTACAAATCCCTCCCCTGCCCACCATTTGGCAAATTGGACCACTCTTCCGTTCTGCTTCTGCCCGCTTACAGGCAGAAACTGAAACAGGAAGCACCAACCCTCAGAACGATCCAGTGCTGGTCGGACCAATCAGACTCTACGCTACAAGACTGTTTTGATCACACGGACAGGGAGATGTTCCGGTCCGCCTCTGATGACGACATCGAGCTTTACGCTGATAGCGTAACATGTTTCATCAGAAAGTGCGTAGAGGATGTTGTTCCGAGCAAAACAATATGGATCTACCCCAACCAGAAGCCTTGGATTAATAGTGATGTTCACGCTGCACTTGATGCGCGGACCTCCACTTTTAATTACGGGAACGCGGAGGAGCATAAACAAGCCAGTTATGCCCTCCGCAAAACTATCAGAGCAGCAAAACGCCAGTACAGGAACAAGATTGAAGGACAGTTTAACACCACCAACTCTAGAAGCATGTGGCAGGGAATTAATATCATCATGGACTTTAAAGGGAATAAAAACTCGGCCATGAACACCGCTGCCTCTCTCCCGGATGAGCTAAATACTTTTATGCTCATTTCGTGGGAAATAACACCGCATTCATGGAGAGAGCTCTCGTGGCCGAAGCTACAGAGGTTAGTTCACTCTCCGTTTCTGTAGTGGATGTAACTCGATCCTTCTGACGGGTGAATATCCGTAAAGCCGCGGGTCCAGATGGCATTCCGGGCCACATCATCAGAGCGTGCGCGAACCAACTGGCTGGTGTTTTTACGGACATTTTCAACTTTTCCCTCTCCTTGTCTGTGGTCCCCACATGCTTCAAAACGTCCACCACTGTGCCTGTACCAAAGCAATCAAAAATCACTTGCTTAAATGACTGGCGTCCTGTTGCTCTGACCCCAGTCATCAGCAAATGCTTTGAGAGGCTAATCAGAGATTACATCTGCTCTGTGCTGCCTCCCTCACTGGACCCATTGCAGTTTGCTTACCGCAACAACCGCTCCACTGATGATGCCATTGCATCTACACTACACACTGCTCTCTCCCACCTGGAAAAAAGGAACACTTATGTGAGAATGCTGTTTGTAGACTACAGCTCAGCATTCAACACCATACCATAGTGCCCTCCAAGCTTGTTGAGAAACTCCAGGTTCTGGGCTTAAACAGCTCGCTGTGCAACTGGATCTTGGACTTCCTGTCGAGCAGACGCCAGGTGGTTAGAATGGGCAGTAACATCTCCTCATCACTGACCCTCAACACTGGAGCCCCACAGGGCTGTGTTCTCAGCCCACTCCTGTATTACCTGTACACACATGACTGTGTGGCAACACATAGCTCCAATGCCATCATTAAGTTTGCTGATTATACGACTGTGGAAGGTCTGATCACTGACAATGATGAAACAGCCTACAGAGAGGAGATGCACACTCTGAAACGCTGGTGTCAGGAGCACAACCTCTCCCTCAACGTCAACAAGACAAAGGAGCTTGTGGTGGACTTCAGGAGAAGAGAAAGAGAACACAGCCCCATCACCATCAATGGAGCACCAGTGGAGAGAGTCAGCAGCTTCAAGTTCCTCTGTGTCCACATCACTGAGGAACTCACATGGTCTGTCCACACTGAGGCTGTTGTGAAGAAGGCTCATCAGCACCTCTTCTTCCTGAGATGGCTGAGGAAGTTTGGAATGAACCACCACATTCTCACGTGGTTCTACACCAGCACTGTAGAAAGCATTCTGACTGGCTGCATCTCCGCCTGGTATGGCAATAGCACCTCCCACAATCGCAAAGCCCTGCAAAGGGTGGTGCGAACTGCCAGACACATCATCGGAGGTGAGCTTCCCTCCCTCCAGGACATATATACCAGGCGGTGTGTGAAAAAAGCTCAGAGGATCATCAGAGACTCCAGCCACCCGAGCCATGGGCTGCTCTCACTGCTACCATCAGGCAGGCAGTATCGCAGCATCAGGACCCGCACCAGCCGACTTTTTGACAGCTTTTTCCCCCAAAGCAATCAGACTTTTGAACTCTTGATCTCTCACGATCAATATAAATCAGCACTGCACTTTATTAATCTTATTATCTCACACTGGACTGTCATAAATTTTATTCTCTCTTAACAACACACTGGCAACTTACTATCAACCGACAGCCTGAATGTCAATACAGTACAATACAACCTACTGTACATTTTATATATACTATATATACTATTTTTTATTGTATAATGTGTATTCTATATTGTTCTATTATTTGTATATTGTGTTGTGTGTAATTATGTGTATATTAGATTTTAAATTGTGTTGTGTAAATCTGATGTTTATTGTAAATTGGTATATGTCTCATCACTGTCATGACTGCTATGTTGTTCGGAACTGCACCCAAGAATTTCACACACTATTGCACTTGTGTATATGGTTGTGTGACAATAAAAGTGATTTGATTTGATTTGGTTGCATGCCCTGGATTTGAACTTGTGACTCCAGGTGTGGTAGTCAGTGTCTTTACTTGCTGAGCTGCCCAGGCCCCAACACCAATTATTTAACTTTGTAAACAGAATGTTGTCTTTATGTTTTTCGGAAGGAGACAATCATATTCAGGGGTCCACTGCACCAAAAAGTTTGAAAACCCATGTGCTAAGGTATCTAATAAGGTTTTAGGCTGCTAACTAGGAGCTTAGGAATGCTATAGAACTTTTTAAAAATTAGTTTACACTTTTCTTGCCAGGCATACAATTTCAAACCAGACTAAGAAAATATTTTACCTTTTTACTACTTGATTTTTCCATATATCATAGGTTCAAGAACTGTCTTTGAGAAGGAAAGAGATTTTTATGAAAAAATTAGAAACATGGCCATTAAAAAATATTTACTTGTTCACTTTTCACAGCATAAACTAGTGATTTTTTCCAGCTTTATACATTTTCTATATATTTTCTAAACACAGTTTATCTCATCTGAAATTATACAGAATATCTAATAAATTAGAATACATATTTTTTTATTGTTTATTAAAAAAACAATATTTAAAAAATACATTTCTTGAAAAAGTTCTTGAAAATTGATTCATTACCTCTTTTGGCAAATCCAATTGAAAGTGATCATCCCTATGCCCAACTCACTCCAAAGAACAGAACTCTTGATGTGGGCACTTTGAAGGGAGCATGGCATTACTGTATGAATGTACCTTTCGCTAACAGTCTTGGGAAGGGGCATTCGTAAAAAAATATATATTTTCTTACTTTCATTGGAACAACCCTTCAAGTGTCATCCCCTTCCTGCAGTCAGTAGCGGTTTTAACCACCACGCAAACCACGCAATTGCGTGGGGCCCCAGATGTCAGGGGGCCCCGCCCTGGTAGGAAAGCTCTGCAAAAAATGCTTGAGGGGTGGCATGTTGTTCTGGCTACACACGCGAATACGCTGTTGTCAGCATTATTACTTTGATGATTTGTTGTATACAATAGTAGGCTAATATATTTCTGTCTTATTTACTTTACTTTCACCTGGATCTTATATTCTGATGCTGCAGGGTATTGTTCACCATGTTGCAAAAGGCTGTATTTTGTGTAAGCATTGTAGGCTACATTCATAACAGTAACCAGTATTGTAATATATTAGCCTACTATTGTATACAACAAATCATCAAAGTAATAATAATAATACTGTATCATTCTGTATTATAATGAAAAACTGGACAACAATTAATAATTGTTAGGTTATAATAATACTAATAAATAACAACTGAATTCCAAAATGTTAGTGAGTGAAGTAGGTTTTGCACACCCTGGTCATAAAAAAAAAGTGTTTTGTGTAAATATGTATGTAGTTAAATATTGCTTTTTTATCACTGTATTGTCAAAAAAACTGGAAAACATGCATTAATTATCTTGAACTAGATTTTTATTTCATTAAACATTTTGAATGTGCTTGGCTGCAAGGGCTGATAGGATGAATTTAAAATTATGATTTAAAATCAATTTTATGTAATTTTTAAGTAACATTTTCGAAATGGGGCCCCGGGTTAATCGGTTGCTTGGGGCCTCAGAATTCGTAAACCCGCAGTGCTCATCAGGGGCCCAAAAATGCCGTTTGGAAAACGCCCTTTATTATGCTCATCTGGTCCTGGATCAGCCGTGTAACAATTTTCCCTCACGATCTCTGAACCGGAAACAGAAATATAATAGCAAATGTAATAACATATATTTTATAAATATAGAGTTTAATTTTCAATTCATTTGAATTTCACATTTAATATTAATGTATTACATATAATAAAAGCTCATAAAATGAAAAAGTTAGTTTTGTTGTGGCTATATAAAACACGTCGAGACCACGTGACTTCCTTTCTGAACGAAGCTGAAATCATGGATGCCAGCCGCGTGCAGCCCATCAAGCTCGCCAGAGTGAGAAAAAAAATGCTTTATTGAGTATTGTCATTCGAAATATATCAATTGAAATGCAAAATAAAGAGCAATATGTCACTTCCAGCCTTATTCGATAAACATCATTCAGTGGGCTGTTTAATAACCTTAATCGCGCTGTACTCGTCGTAGTTCGCATTAGCATCTTGCTTTGCGCCAATGTGATGGCGAACTGCTTTGAGTGTTGTTTAGCGCATAACATGATCATTCAAATACACCGCAGTTGTTTGTACTAATCTTGACTCTTTATTATAGGTTACAAAGGTGCTGGGAAGAACCGGCTCCCAGGGACAGTGTACCCAGGTGAGTTCACACTTGTTCAGTATCATTTGAAGCATGTGGTGCAGCTTAGATAAATCAGTTCGGAGTTACGTTAACACAACTACTTTATTGTAAAGTTTTCACTTCACTGTTATGTCCAGGCATTGTATTAAGGTTTGCTTCTTTGCTTTATATCCTTAATGTCAAAAGATTATATGTTTTGTAGGGGATAAACACCAGATTTGGAAGCCACAACTACTGTGGGTTATAATGCTATTTGATTTTGTCATTATTTGGTTGCTGGACTAATGGGAATAAATGAACATGGCACATAATGTTGAAATATAGCAGATGTTCATGTTTATACAGCAGATTTTCTGCCTCCACAGGTGCGTGTTGAGTTCATGGATGACAGCAACAGATCTATCATCAGGAACGTGAAGGGCCCAGTAAGAGAAGGTGATGTCCTGACACTTCTGGAGTCTGAAAGAGAAGCCAGGAGGCTTCGCTAGGTCAGTATTACTGCACTCAATCGATGGTCGTCATGCAATGGTCACTTGTCATATGGTTTGTTGAAAAGGAAAGAATCATACATATTCTGCTTCATTTTTTAAGAATGATATTGGAAACATTCTTATCACTAATTGTTAAAATTTCCAATATGCCACTGTGCTTTTATTTATATATGAATGTAAATAAAATTGAATTATACATTTTAAAATTGTAAATTGATTTGGTACCTGACTGAAAAGTGTCCAACTATTTGAAAACTAGTCGGCCTCCCACTGTTTTCCCAGTTGCTGAACAATTGTCTCTTGCATCTTGTTGTAATTTCTAATCATATGTCTGTTTTTCTCAGCAGTGTATATATGCTGACCTGCCATGGCCAAACCTGTTCTCGTGGAGCACATCAACACCAGCTCTACAGTTGTCAGTACAGTGTCACTTGTGCACAGTTTGAAATAAAAGTCTTTGTGAATAAGTTGGTCTCTCTTGGTTGAATTCAAGAATTATTTAAATTTATTACCTTGGGTTTTCATATAGAATAAGTCTGGAGAACTAATGGCTCTTTCTCACAGTGTAATGTATTAAGATTTGATGTTCTCAAATTCCTGCTTGGTCTAAACAGTATGATTTATGTTGTACAGAATTTGGATGTGAAAATTCAGGCAGCAAAGGTTTTTTTTTAATTTGTTACCTGAATTGACTTAAGGTTCTGTATGCTTAAAAGCAGTGATAAGTTTAAAATTATACTTGTAAACCCCACAAACTCCTGCATTATAAGCACACTTGGAGAGAAAAGGTGTAGTTTTAATGTTGGCTAGTTACAGTACTGTGCAATTTACTTAAATGTATGTGTTGTATGATATGCAGTTATGTTCATATTTGAGAAGAGGCTCAAAAAACAAAGCATTCTAATTTGGTGTCAAGATGATAAGACCCTTGTCCAAGTGAAAAGTAAAACAGGAAAGTGAGAATGGAAGATTTAGGCCAAGAGCATCACTGCCTAATTTTACCATTCTCCTTGTTGAAATGTATTTCTCAGATGTAATTGCAAAGGAAGGGGGGAAAGAGTGTTTTGATTGTAGTTGTATTTAGTTTTATTTTCATATGGTGTAGTATAGGGCTCTCTGACTCCAATGACATGGGGGGTTGGTGGTCTTTGAGGGGGGTCATTTGAACAAATGCAGCTGTTTTTCGAACTAGTTATTTTTCATTTTATGCTATAATTTGCTTATTTCTTCAACAGTTACTGACTCAGCATACAACTTGTCACATGCATGTAACCAAAGGTTTTTGAAGGATATGAGCATGCAGGCTTGTTTGTTGTCAACTACGCTACAATGATCCGTTTACATTTGGTGTTTTAGGCCTGTTCTAAGGAAGTAAAAACTGGTTTGCCTCCTAAAATTAAAGGTGCACTCAGTAAGTTTTTGTTCACGTTGTCATGGACTTATACTGACGCCCAGGGGCTTGGATGCAGCAGCATTCAAATGCAATAGTTTGCAGTTACAGATACCATTGTAGAAATTCACAATTCACAGTCAGTCATATTTAATTTAAGGAAAAGTGAAAGTGTCCAATAACGGCGGTGCCTGAGATTAAGCAAGTATTATTTGGTTGGTCATGTGATCCTAACATGGCAGCCCCCATGAGGGGATCCTCTTCATGTAGAATAAACCACCTTTTATAAGATTTCTGATGTGGCTGGAGTCTTAATCTCATGTGAGTCCTCATGATTTTATACATATGTTTAAAAATTTCTTTAAAAGTACAACTTTTTTAATGAGGAAAAATAACCGAGTGCACCTTTAAGGTTAAACTAGTAACACAATGATAGAACAGTTAATAACGGGCTGTATGATCTCGCGGATCGGTAGTTTGATACCCCTAGTTAAGTATGTTATGAATAAATTAATGAGCAACATGTGCTCAGATTTCTTCAAAGAGTAAATATTCATAGGCTGTGCACGAGATGGCGCTATTGATTCAAAGTATGTTGACCTGTTACAGACAGAAGCCAGAAACGTTTTTGTTTTTACTGTGTTGAAACAATCTTTTGAAATTTCTGATCTTGCTTTAAGGATTTTTCTTTTTTTTTTTTTTTTTTTTTTTTTTTTGTAGATGTTTAGGTCAGAGGCACATGGTTTGTTTTGATTACAGTCTTCTTGCCACCCCCTGGTGTCCTTTGTCACAAAATAAATAAATTGTTCTGGACCTCAAGCAGGTGTATTCTCAAAACTCAAGAGTAGCAACACATAGTCTTTTCTATTTACTTTAAAGGCTGCTCTTTGTATTTTATGTCAATCTCAACAGCTAATACTGTAGTTAATTGGGGCAATAGGGTAGTTTACAGGTAGAACCACATTACAAAAGTTTTGAAGTCAAAACTTATTAAATAATCGATATTACAAATATCACAATTATTTAGTAAATGGGACATTGAACATGCCATGTATTATTTTAATCAACAGCACTTTTCTTTCTATGAATACCAAATATTGGGTTTATTCTTGTACAAACTAAGGGTGAATCAAATCTAAGCCTTTGCTAACATTTACACAGATGCAAATTGCTGTTAAAACTGGGCCAAAGTACTAGGTCATTTCAAACTGCTTTGTAGAGCTAAGAAGAAAACATAAGTGTTTTTTTTTTTTTTTTTTCTCAAAGCTGTGTTTGCTAACACTGTTTTGGTTTCATTTGCATTTTTAATTCTACATCTAAGAATGAGGCCTGCATACACAATTGTTACTTATAGTACATTAAAAACAATGTTCTTCTTATGTTATGCAAAGTGCTTTTAAATAACTATGCCTTACACATTCTATAAATTATGTTTTGAAAAATGGACTGTATGTTTCAGCAAAATCTGAATTATAGTCTTACCACAACAACATTTCAATTACTCTAATTAGGAGTGTCATACTACTTGAACAAATGACATCAAAGTTTCTGCTGAATAGCCTCCAACAATATTTGAAAAGGAGTAAAAACAAGTAACTTTTTTGCATGTAGTTCTGTATCCCGTTTATGCACTGTGACCTAAAATGAAGGTGTCTTCATAGCAGATAAGTGCATGGCATAGCAATAGTATTCTGGGTAAATGATTTACCAGATACAAATCCCCCTCCCTGTCTTGATGACCCTGAGTTCTCATCTTTCTCTCAGAGAAAAACACGGGTGTGACTGTCGGCCAAACTCACCAGAGTTTGTCATCTGCAGTAAAAATCCTGATGGTGTACAATGGATGAATACAGGAGAAAAGGGACAAACATGGATAGAACGGTTTTATTATATTGTCACAGAAATTTGAAGATCACATCTTTTGCAGAATGTCATTTATTTTCTATTATCACATAATTCTCTAAATAATTTATTCAGATTGGTCAATCACACTATTCTGCAGTGAGCAGTCACAATTTCTCATAATGACCGCTAAACTGTAAATTGGCTGGGCATTTGATTTGATTCTGTGTCACTCAGTGGAGTGGTCTCTTTCTTCCCACTTAATAATTTCAGCTTAAATCAGTATTGCACACCCATTTATTTATTGTTGACTGGAACCTTATTCTAAAGTGTTACCAGATTTATTTTGCCATAAAGACGACTGACTGTAAATGCTTGCTTAATTATTAAATAGGCTTATGCAATATATGCAGAATGCAGTGGGGTTTTCCAACCATGATATAAAATGTAATCCCCAACTGAACTCTGAGTTTCAATTAATGTTTTAGTACTACTTCTTTTAAAAGAACCAATTATAATGTCAATGTAAGAAACAACCCTGACCTGTTACATCATAGACCCGTAATCTTTGTGCAGCCTAAGTAGGGCAGCTGTGCCTTACAGTCTACATCCGTTGAATAACAGCACTGTGCCACTGGAGCATTGAGTTTCACTTGGGTCAATGAGCAGAGAGGCCTGACCCTTCCCTGGTTCCTTTGTGCTGGCAAGGTGCATATTGTAGTGGTGCAGTACTACAGGAAACCACAGTGATTTACTGGCTCTGCGACTGACCCTTGTTTATGATGTTCATTTTGAGCAGTGGAGGCCCCAACGACAGTTTTAATCATTTTCACAGAGCACAGAGGTTACTGTAGGACATTTGGAGCACCCTTTGACCTCAGTAATGTGCCCAAAAAGACCTTTTGAATAAAAGACAGAGCTTTACAGCAGCTGTTCCTGAATGAATTGGTTTGGTTAATGTGATCCTTATATGTATTGGGCCCTGATCTTTGAAGGCTCATGCAGCTACATTAACATTTGTGTGTGTGACACAACGTCAGGGTTCGGGTGTGGAAAGGAGGAGACGGGGAGCAGTGACACACTTCAGGTGCGGCTTTTATTTTCTTTGCCTTTGTGTGCAGCGTATGCACTCTTTTCAATGTTTTCACTTAGTTCAATAATCAACACTCTTCAAAATAAACATAAACTTCTTCACAATACTCAATAGATCAAACACTCAATGTAAACAGATGCCAATGCTGCACACTCGTTCTCTCTGTGTCTTCTCTGGTGTGTTTGGCTGCTTTTAAGGGCTCTCTCCACCATCACTGTAATGAGAAACAGCTGTTAGAAATCATGTCAACTGGGGCCTGGAAAGCTCAGCTAGTACTGACGCTGACTACCACCCCTGGAGTCGTGAGTTCGAATCCAGGGTGTGCTGAGTGACTCCAGCCAGGTCTCCTAAGCAACCAAATTGGCCCAGTTGCTAGGGAGGGAAGAGTCACATGGGGTAACCTCCTCGTGGTCGCGATTATTGGTTCTTGCTCTCAATGGGGTGCGTGGTAAGTTTGTCATGCACAACGAGCCACATGATAAGATGTGTGGATTGTCTGTCTTAGAAGAAGAGGCAACTGAGACTTGTCCTCCGCCACCCGGATTGAGGTGAGTAACCACACCATCACGAGGACCTACTAAAGTAGTGGGAACTGGGCATTCCAAATTGGGAGAAAAGGGGATACATTTTTTTTTTTAAGAAATAAAAAAATAAATAAAAATAAATCATCCCAACCAGCTTGACGAGCCACACCAATCCCTCTCTCCCGCAAACAGACACACGACCATGCCCCCATCCCACAGTGTGCAAGTTCATTTCAGAAACAAATATTTTATTTCAGTAATGTAATTTCATGTATGATATTTAAATTAGAGGAACCAAATATGCTGCTCTTCAATTGAAGTTCTTGTTTTGTCTTTCAGCAGCAAGACTTTCAGTGTGTTTTCAAATACTTGGGAAATAAGGCAAGGTTCAAGGTCAATTCTGATGTTGTGGTGAGCCTGCTAAGGTTTTGAATTGCATTCCACAAACAAGCCTGAGACGATACATGGCATTACAAAAAAGAAAATAGTACAAGCGACAATGCTGCTTTTATCTGTGAAAAATAAGTCTGTTATCTAGACTTGACTGTTACTGTTATTGCTTTAGATCACAGAGAGTTTCTAACTTTATGCACAACTCTGTCTATTTAGAAAGAGATTTAAAATGAGTTATACCATGGGTCAGTTGAATGCTTGATTCTGATTGGTTGACAGATGTTCTAAGGTGTGCAATTATTTTCCAGTAAACGCATGAAGTAGTTCCAGGTCTAAACCGCATTACAGTTCCATATCACTTCGCCAAATTATTTCAGTAATTTCAAAGAGCCGTACAGGCTACCACAGCAAAATAACTAACTAAAACAAAGACACTGGTTAAGTACATCGGATAAGAATGACAAACAATGTCTATAATATCCTATATTTATTTCAATTTCAGCTGAAAAGCACTCTTGCGCTCCCTCTCTCTCTTTCACTCTCGTCTCACCCAGACCAACACTCAAACACACTGACACATACGTGCTTACACACACACACACACACACACACACACTTTGAATTTTCATTTGTGTATTTTGTCAAATGCTGGGCTGAATCTTTACCGAGACAGAAAAGTTAAAGAAAATCTTACACTGTGCACCAAAGGCTAGCACAACATTTCCATTCGTAATTCATGTCATTTTTACACAATCATAATTTGGGGACTATGTTTTGTGCATATCTATAAACTTGTCTTAGTGCACTTCACCCCTTTCTTTCCTTGTTGAGTATGATTGACTCACATGCCGAACTAAATTAATGACATGCCTCCTCTCGTTCAGTCAGTCAGCAGATCTTCATTCATTAAACGAGATGACCAAGTAGTTCATTTCATTCGTGAGCAAGTTTACCAGTACATTCAGTTCATTCATGAATGAGACGTCTTATCTCGTCCAGACTCCGTTCAGCTCCTTCACAGCCCACACTTGAATGCTATAGGCTCGTGCTATAGCAGAGACTAATTAGCAGAGACGGTCCACTTCTATCAAATTGAATGGGAGAAATTGGAACGCCAACGGTCAATGGATGTAAAAAGGAAGTCCTGCTTTTCAGGTAAAAGAGCCAATCACCTTTTAGATACAGATGTCACCTGTCAATCAACTCGAGAACGTGCATGTGCATTAGCGAAATTTCATTTTTTAGCGTAATCTGAGCTAAAGAAGCACAATTTATTATACCAGTGTGTGGCAGCGGGGGCATGGTCAAGCGTCCGTCCGGAGAGAGAGAAAGCGGTAAGGGCGCTTGCACCTGAGCTAAATTATGTCTAACACCTGTCTCTAATTACAGTGAGCACGGGAAGAGCGGCATAAAAGAGCCACAACTCCAGCAGACCAGAGAGAGAGCCTGGGTCCAGAAAGTTATTATTGTGAAGCTGAAGAGATTATTATTGTGAAGCTATGAATTTATTATTGTGAAGCTGAAGAAATTAGTGGTCATTAAAAGACTTACCTGTGAGTCGAGCAACCTGCCTCCCGTGTCCTCCTTATCGACTGTCGTTACACAGTGTTGTCAGATTTTACTGCTGATTTGAAATATGTTCTTTGATCGTAATTTTGACCAACCTTTTTGGAGTTTTTGGACTTTCCCCATTCAAGTAGATAGGAGCTGCATGTGTATGCCGCTTGTTTACATAGAAAATAGCTGCCCGAGAGAGTTCCAAAAATGGCTGCAGAGTGAACTGACTTGCTAAAAAGTTTTTGGCTATAGTCATGCATCCGAATATCTATACTTCCCTACTATATAGTGTGTCAAAAACAGTATGCCAATGGAGTAGTATTTCTGAATCCACAGTATTCATGAAGCAGTAAGCGAGAAGTACCCGGATGACCTACTATTTCCAGTGAGATTCTGAAGTGCGGATCGACTGGACACTTAACGATCCCATAATCCCTCGGGAGCTGAGGCGACATCACGTTCAAAATGCTGGATTTAAAAGAACTGCGATAAATTGCGAGTCGTATGGCTCTTCTCAACTGTAAGTGCTATATATACCAAGATAATTGTTCCTGACGCTTAAATTTAGCTTATTTAACAAAACCAGAGCAGACAGTTTTCACGGTTGTTGTTCTTACGTCATATATTCAGGTCACAAGACAATGCCCACATCCCTGGATGAAGTATGTCCGAAATCTATTCATACTACTCGCATGCGTACCTGAAAGAACGTACTGTTTTGCCAGCAGATAAGAACGTCCTTCATCAAATACTAGTACATAATGTGACAGTACGTGGTTTTGGATGCAGCATCAGTCTTTACAGGCAAGAAAAGCCACCAAAGCAGCCTCATGCTTCAGCTCATTGGCTTTAAAAGATAGAGACGTCAGTGAACAAGAAATATGAGTCAGTGTATGGAAGTGAACAAGAACGATTCATTCACTTAAAAGATTCATTCAAAAAGACAGATTTGTTCACGATCGAAACATCACAAATACGCACGCACACACACATACTTGGGAGCAACAAACAGACGCTTTATGTCAGCGCACCCCTGCGACTCAGTGGGTTTGTAAACAGTTGTTTAGCAACAGGAAAGCTATATACAAGAATGGTGACACAACCACGCTGCTGCTGAGAAGTATACTTAAACGTACATCTTGGCAATTTGAAGCGATGTAACTGCTGCCAAGAGCCGCTGCAAAAACAGGTAATTCCTCACGCGATCTCTCTTGATCCCACACACACACACACACACACACACACACATTCACACACACTGCTCCGAATATAATCATGTCACAAAAATAAAGATAGCAGTTCTGTATGTCAAACTCAAGCTCTTAAAAAAATAAAAATAACATGAGCTTGCTTGAGTTCAAATTGTAATGTGTCCCAGAAAAGGTTAGTCAGAATAAGGAACTATTTCACTAGCTGGAAACCACACTGGATGTTGCGTTCTCGTTCTTGACCTAATTATGACATACTGAGTTGATAACAGTACTCTCTACAAAGTTATGAGTTCGAGGCAGTAAACATATAGTCATAGGAAATGGTGATTGAATAGTTGTTGCTAAACAACCGTTGTCTTTTTAAAATGTTGTAAAACCAACCTATATAACAGTTGGGTACAAAGAGTGGTCAGTTGCATTTAAAGGTTATATTCCTTCAAATACCTGACTGTGCATAACTTTAAGTAGGTTTTATTAATTTTGTTAGCTTTATTTCACTCTTTTTATATCAAGCAACAGAGATGCTGTGAATACAGTGCATTTTAGTATTAAAACTCTTCTACTCAGAGCTGAGAACCAGTAAATGTAGACAGAAATAATTTTAGAAGAGATTATCTCTTAAACTTTATCCGAAAAGTACCCCATATGTTGTTTATGTGAGGCTCTAAGGAACATTTCATATCATTGGTCATGAGGTCATTATGGTACAAGATTCAAGTTCCCAAAAAGTAAGAAATGTGTCCGCCTCTGGCATATGTAAAGACATGGCATATCATCTTTGCAGATCATGGAAAAATGCACTGTCATAGTCCCAGCTCTCCATGTGTTTTGCCTGTTGTCTAAGACTCTTAAGGGGCTGTAAGGTTAACAATTCCCTTATGTTGTTTATTTTTAAAAGTCATTGGGGGTTCACTATAGCAGATGTTCAAAAAAGTTAAATACTGTAGGTCCAAACTATGGAAGTGTTTTAAAACATGTTGAAATCCAATCAAACTTTAGTGACTGGAAAGTTACAGGTTGGGCTGCAACCTGCTTCTAGAGTTGACAGAGCACCAGGGGGTGGATATGCAAGAAAAATAATGTTTACAGAACCAGGGAATCTATTAATTATTCTATCAGACTGAACACCAAAGTCAAACGTGGGCTAATTACCCACTGAAAAACAAATAATTTATGTGACTACCTGACTGTGTCACTAGAGAAACACAAGCCGTCTGTTTCAAAGCAAAACCTTTCTGAACGTTTCAGAAATGACCAGAGAGAGTCCTCCATCCCCACTAATTTGAAATAAGTAATTTTTCCCTTTACTGCATTGAAAAATTATGTTTTCTAATATTACTCAGATTCTAACATCCTAAAAGTGATACATATTTTGAAAACCTTTTTTCTGTGCTGGTAGACCTACTTGTCTTTACGTTTACTCTAAAGACTTTTATGGTATGCACAAACCATATCTTTACAAATGACTGGTTGAAACTGGTTTTCAGAGAGCGCACAATTCATCCTATAAAAATCTCAGGATTTTAAATATGGTTTATTCTTGAAGAAAGCAGAAGCGAAGCTTGCATATAAACAGTATCTTTGTCTGGGTAAGTGCAGAGGAGTGAACAACACCAGCTTTCCACAAACATCAGACTTAACAGGTTTTAACATCTAAATGCAAGTTTATAGATTGTGTAACTTTGAAGCCATGCATACAGTATGACCAGTTTTTTTCTTTCCAACAGATTGTGCCTATATATATTTTTTTCCCAAAATAAAGTTGTTTCCGACAAAAGAAAAGTGTCTTGCTTTCCAAACAACATGGTTTAGTACAACATTTCATGTGTTTATATGTTTATGAGTGCCCACAGCTGCAGTGGCAGGAAAAAGTATGTGAACCTTTTTGATTTGCATGGATTTTGGCATATATTAGTCATAAAATGATATGTGATTTTCAACAAAGGCCACATCCACACTAATCCGTTTAAGTTTGAAAACTCAGTTTTCAGTTCCTTAACATCATCGTTTATCAAAGTATGCGATTCCGGATAGCGTTTTCGATGCTGTTCCAGTCTGGTTGAGTGCTTTCAAGCAAAAATGTAATAGTGTCAGTCAATGTGGCTTAAGTCACAACAATAGACAAACATATAATGCTTAAACTAAAAACACAGGGTGGCTCTGACCAACACCTCGAATCTGATATCATTGATTGGACTCCAGGTTACAAAAATCAAGAGTTCTGGCAAACTTGCAGAAAACTTGCTGCAAACGTGCTGCAAATAGCAACTTATTGTTTTCACATGCAAATGAGCAAGTTTGCGGCATCTCTAGATTTTTTGTAAGGGTGACCCCCTGACTCCTGTTAGCTTTTAGAGAAGTCATTACCTAAAGGGATTGAGATCGTCTTTTTCCACCCTGCACTGTGAATGTTTACACTGTGTGTTCAATTAAGGCATGAAAACATATCATTGAGTATTACTTAAGCAGTCTGTGTTTGTCTATTGATGTGATTAGTTCACAATCAGATATAATTTTATGACCAATACTTGCAGAAATCCATGTAATTTCAAAGGGTTAACATAATTTTCTGCACTTACAGATTCAGCTATACACGATGGGAGAAAGGTGCCTCAGATTGTTCCTGGCAGAATTCTCAGCTCCATATGGTTAGGATTAGGGTGGGGGCGGGGTTAGGGCATCTGCAGCCTGCCAGGAACAAAAAGAGGCACCTTTATACAATGGGCTTCAGCTATACCTTGCTTACTTCTGAATGAACAAGCAGACATGAAGACTACTTGATAATTGCATTTTCAGTCAATTTTCAGTTATATTATATGTACACTCTACCCAAACACATCTTTGCAGAATAATACTATATTATAATTGTATTATTACTACAGTTGCAATCAAAATTATTCAACCTCCCTGACCAGCAATACATTCTGGTGATGTGAATGTACCACTCCTAAACGGTACATTCACTAAAACCTCAGTAAACAGTCAAAGTAAGTTTTTAATACACATTTGAGTGATTTTGAGAACAAAGAGTTCAGTTTACCCAAATTTTAAAATAAAAAATAACTAATTCTCTCCACAAATGTCATGTCAAAAATATTCAACCTTGAATATTGGAGCATCCTTTATCCTTAATAACAGCAAATAAATGTTTCAGGTAATTGTTCTCAGGCTTTGACACCTCTCTATTATAATTTTTACACATTTCTCATGAGCAAAAGCTTCCAGCTCATTGACATTCTTTGGTTTCTGTGCTGCCACCGCTTCCTTGAAATCCCAACAAAGGTTTGCAATGGGATTTTAATGATGGACTGAAAGGGCCATTTAAGGACATTCCACGACCTATCCCTGAACCAGATTTTGGACAACTTGGATGTATCCTTGGTGTTATTGTCTTGCTGGAAAGTCCAGTGATCACCGAGCTTCAATTTACACACTGAAGGCATCACATTTTTCATGCCAAAATGGCCTGATACCTGAAAGAATCCATGGTGTCAGTCACATAGTCAGGATAGCCGTTTCCTGCAGCCACAAAACACCCGCATAACAGGACTGACCCACCTCCATGCTTGACTGTGGGGATGGTGTCGTTCTTGTCATCACCTTGTCATGTTACTCGACATATTGCTGACCCATGGGTCTAAAACTCATTTTCAGTTTAGTGTCATACGTCTATAAAACCTTCTTCCAGGACTCCACAGGTCTTTCCTAATTACTTCTTGAATATTCAAGTCAACATTTCCCTTGGTGAAGTTTTGCTTTCTTCCACACCCCAAGAAGGTTGCTGTTGTACCATATTTAAAAAAATGTATGAATGGTGTTCCCAACTTTGTCTATTGGAAATTGAAGTGCCTTGGAAATGTACTTTTAGCCATGACCGTTCTTGTGTAATGAAATAATCTCCTCTATTAGCTTTTGAGACAGCTTATTTTTAATTGCATTTTTTTGCATAGAAATACATTTTTGCTTACAATGCTAAACTTACATTTTAAAACTTAAATAAGTGCCATTGCAGATTGATGACTTAATTTAGTTTTAAAACAATTACTTGTGTAGCCTTACATATTTAAATAACAGCTACATGCAATAGGGGTTGAATAATTATGACATGGCTGTATTTAAAAAAAATCGTGCTATTTACAAATATTAGGTATATATTCACACTATGACTTTGAATGTGTCACTCAATTGATATAGATATAAAGTTTAAAATTTCTGGGTCATCAGAAAAGCTTACCTTTGTAAATCCTTTGTTGGGGGGGGGTTTGAATAATTTTGATTGCAACTGTATATTATATATTTTATGATATACATTATTGATACTATAATATATTATAATATAACACAATGAATACACATCCAGCATAACACCAAGCAGAAGAGAACTGAAAGGGCACAGGGAATATCTGATGCCTGCATGAGTTCTGAATGTGAATGAGCAAAGAAACAGCTGTTGCATTTTGCCATATTAGAGTACAACATTGGATGAACCGGATACTTTGCAGCATCCTTTTTGTACTGATACCAAACTGATGTTCTCTGCTGATTAATCTTTAGTATTTAACTGTTGACACAATTTGCACAGTCACTCAGGTAGCACCTAACTGGAAACAGAGCTGTAACAGAGTTATACAGAAATAGGACCTGATTTATGGGTTTGTCTCATCATTTCAATGCAAAATGGTGATGTGAAACTTAAAGGGATAGTTTACCCAAAAATGAAAATTCTCTCATGAAAATTCTCTCACCCTCCTGGCAGGTGTGTATGACTTTCTTTCTTCTGTTGAACACAAATGAAGATTTTCAGAAGAATATTTCAGCTCTGTAGGTCCTCACTATGCAAGTGAACGGGAGCCAAAATTTTGACACTCTAAAATCCACATAATCCAGTGGTTACATCCATATGTTCAGACACAATATTATAGGTGTGGGTGAGAAACAGGTCAATATTGAAGTCATTTTTATCATAAATTCTCCTCCCTGCCCAGTAGAGGGTGATATGCACAAAAAATGTGAATCAACAAAAACAGAAGGAGAAAGTGAGAGTGAAGGAAAAAGGACTTAAATATTGGTCTTTTTCCCATCCACCCCTATCATATCACTTCAGAAGATGGATTTAACCAGAGTCATCTGGAGTATTTTTATGTTGCTCTTATGTGGATTTTGGAGCTTCAAAATGTTGGCACCCATTCTGTTGCATTGTATGGGCCTACAGAGCTGAGATATTCTTCTAAAAATCTTCATTTGTGCTCTGCAGAAGAAGGAAAGTCATACACATCTGGTATGGCATGAGGGTGAGTAAATGAGAGAATTTTCATTTTTGGGTGAACTATCCCTTTAATGTATTTGGATTTTTGACCATTTCTTTCTGACACTGTTTATTTAATTAAATGCTTTATAAAAATGATGAGCAGCATATTCTTTTCATATTTTCTGGATGGCTGTATATTTGTTGTGAGAGATAAATCATTATACTGTTAAAAGGGTAATATGCCACACATGTGTGGAAGGAATGACTTGAGGCTAAATATTATTTTATTGCCCTAGAGAGCTCAAGCAGTAGCACTGTGAATGTAAGAGAAGGATGTGTAATACAAATCACAGTAAGATTAGTAATTTGAGAATTTTTACTTTTAAGAAATATAGAAATTAAATACACTACCGTACAAAAGTTTAGGGTCACTTACTCATTATTATTATTATTATTATTATTATTATTATTCACATTTTAGAATAATAGTAAAGTCATCACAACTATAGAATAACATAAATGGAACTATGGGAATTATGTTGTGACAAAATCCAAAATAAATTAAAACTGTGTTATATTTTAGTATCTTCAAAGTAGTCACCCTTTGCCTAGAATTTGCAGACATGTACTGTTGACATTTTCTCAACCAACTTCTTGAGGTATCACCCTGGGATGCCTTTTAAACAGTGTTGAAGGAGTTCCCATCTATGTTGGGCACTTATTGGCTGCTTTTCTTTATTATTTGGTCCAAGTCATCGATTTCAAAAACTATTATTTTTTTATATTAAATTTTAATTTTATAATGAAATAAATTAATATGGTGGCACAATTATATTTTTGTCTACAAAACTAATTTCAAACATTTAAGCATACACCTTCAGATCAAAAGATTTTTAAGATCATGAGAAACATTTCTGGCAAGGGACCCCAAACTTTTGAACGGTAGTGTATGTAAGGCAGGAGCTGATTCAGTCTTATGTGTATATTGGGTGTATCGTCCATAGTGTATATTGACTATATTGTCTAGATAGTATATATGTTTCATGCCTTGCACCGTGGCTCCAATTATCACTGTATTTCGTTTCCTCTCATGCCACATAGGAGATAAATGGCAAAAAAAAAAAAAAAAAAAAAAAACTTCACTTTGATAATATAACATATATAATAGTTAATGTTAATAATATTCCTTTTTTATTATTGATTTATTTTTTTTATTGATTTATTTTTTTCTTATTTGTTCAGGGAGCATTGCAAGCAGAGACAAGGTTGCTAAAAATAAATATTTCCCAGCAAATCAATTTTTATATTAAGACCCTGTGTCAAACTGTTGAAGTAAGCAAATTGGAGATAAGTAGTATGGATTACAGCACATATTTTAGTATGCTATGCATCAAAGAAAAACTGAGGAAAAGTTGATATATAAGCAAAATGAGGAGGAAACACAAAACAATATTCCCATAAACAGAAATATATTTGTCCAGATACAGAAAAACGTCAGAGACAGGATTCACAGCAGGCCATTTCCACCCCATTTGTGTTCTCACCAGAGAGGAAATTGGTTGTTTTTCAGTGCTACAGTAGTGTCATGGAAATAAGCATTCAGATTGTTCGACCTTGGGGTGATGATGAAGGCCATGCATTGATGAGTCTCAGTAGGATTTGGGCTGTGGGAAGATAACCCTTATATTTGACCACAAGGAGGCAGGAGAATGTACTCTCTGGACAAGCAGGCCCCAAAACTCTCTCCTTACAAGCACGTCCGCAGCCAGCCAGAACAAATTGTTATGGAATAAATGAGTTCTGTTCTGAGTCAAAGACGTGTCATCCTCAAAAAAAAAAAATAATAATAATAATAATCTGTCATTATAATGAATTGGTCCCAATTATGTAACATTTAGTTATCAACTGTAGAAAAAGCAACAAATTGGCCCCAGCTCTGGAGAAGTCTGAATGGACACTTATCTTAAAGATTTGCCTTCCGCTTAAACAGGTGTCATAGTCCCACTGCTACTGCTTAAACCGGATGTGGTTTCACACATAGCCTTCAGCATCACGTTTACAGAAATACCACAATCCTTACATGCAGAAGAGGATAACCGTACTGTGATGCGGTTGTATGTAGATACCTTCCTGCAAATGCACTGTTCAGTATTACACATGGCAAATCAAAGTGATTTAGATCTTGGCCAACAGAAGCATGAAACATTTATGGAAAACACCTTATTCAAAGGTAACTGATGCACTTTTGATGTAACTGAACTTTCTTTCATCAACAGCAAGATTTAAGATCAAATTTATATGAATGTTTAAGGGTAAATTTTAAGTTCTATATCTGGTCACCATTTTGAAGTTTTTCAAAAATTTTCATCACCTTTTTGCCTTCCCTAGTTCATTTTAAATGGTGCATCATTGTGTCAAATTACTTTTTAAATGGACAAATATTCCATTTAGTTCCATGAAGGTAATGAGGTTCTTCATAATACAGGGTTCCCACAGTAAAATTAAGATATTTAGGTCTGGAAAAGTAGTGGGAATGAAAAACAATCTTAAAAAGTCAATTTCTATAGTGAATATAATTTTTGTAGTTATGCGCAGCTCTAAAACATTTTATCGGTTTGAAATTTCTCTGTGTGCACTCCCTTTAAATAGATTTTTAAAGATCCAGTAATCACACACAACTGGAAAGCTCATAGAAATGTGTTGGTAAAAAGTTTGGGAACTCTGATAATGATGAGTGAAATGTTTTTGCAAAATCCTGTCTAAAATTTAGTTGAAGGTAGAGCATGGCATATATAGCAATGGAGTATTGTACCGCAGGACATGTCAACTTCCCAAACGTATTTCATGTCAACTACCCTCAACGGAATAAGGAAGATCCAAAGAAGTTAAAGGATTCATCTGTTCATGTGACAACTAACAAGGGCATTATTTGTGTGCTGTCCATTAAAATAAGGCCTTAGTAATGTTTCTGGTAACTACTGGATTGAAGTCAATTCCTCAGAAGAAAGCAATTCAGTTTGAAAACCTTTAAAAACAGGATTTTATTTTGTATTTCCTCAAGACATCCATGGCTTTTGCAGCTATAGTGCCTTTTACACATAAATCTGGGCTTTCCTCTGTGATGCAGATGTTGCGCATTTAGAATGTGGGTAAAAGGTCGTCCTGCTGGGAGTGACACCGTATTAGAGTTGGAGATGCAGCTATTTCCTGTGGTTCCGGCAGCTGGATTGTGGTGGATGACTAACTGCTGTCATCAGTGTTTCTGGGAAACTCGCAGAAAGGCCAGATACTGAATATCTTTTACATTCATATGCTAATGGCTCTGTTTGGGCTATTCAGCATCTGAAAAGACTTGAGCGATGAAAACTGCATACACTGTGCCCCGCAGATTATGCGTACATTAAGATCCCATACTGATGATTAAATGTTCTGCTTCTGACCCTTCATTAAGAAGAGGTGTGGATCATTAAATAATCAATAAAGGGATTAGGATATCCTTCACTGCCTTTCTAACTGTAGCTATCATCATGACTATGCAAGCAAACTTTGTCTTCCTTGGTTTTAATGCAGGCAGTTACTAAACAGCCAGCCAAAATATCACAAGTGATGTTAAAACATTAACAAGTACCAGGATTAATTTGGTGGGTATTCCACCAAAAGGTCTCCATGGCATTATGTGACCAGCTAAAATAACTGAAAAGTGTTCATTTTTATTGTTTCTTTTTTTATTTTCTTGTTTCATGCCATTGGCATTGAGAAAGCGGTAACACCCTGTGAGTTAAGTTTATAAGTGCTTTGTCCCTTTACTGTTCATCTGTATGCCTGAAATTCATGTGAAGTGTTTTATCACCCGCATGTAGATTATACATGCATTTAAAGCCATTTAATTATAAGTGTGTTAATGACATTTTCTGCATAGTTTTGAGTTATTAAGTCAATTTAGGGACTGTTTGTAAAATAGCCAACATATAGGTCAATTTGATGTCTGAAGTCAGTTCTATTAGACATATAATTCCAGACATGACCGACTTTAGTTTCACAAACAATAAAATCTTGGCTCCTGCTCCACAAATACAAATAAGACTTCAAATCCTGTTTTGACCAAGTCTGCAAAGTACACTCACTGTAAAAACATGCAAATCTCTCTAAAAACCTGAAATGTTGAAGTATAAACTCTGTAACACCTGTACTTTGATTTCACCCTACTGGAACAGACAACTACTCCTTTGTATCAGAAGACGACAACTACTCCTTTGTATCAGAAGACAAAACAGCTAAAACAGAGGGATATTGACTTTTAATGAGCGAGGCAAATTCTCAGGCATCACCTGTGTGATACTGAGAGGTGAGTAAGTCCAGTCTTCAGAAACCTCCATTGAATGCTGTCTTTCTGTGAGCATGAACTTTCCCCTAATTCTCACACTGTTCTGTGCTCACAGTGGAACACGTTCTCCTCGTCTCTCCACACAAAAGCCTCTGCACCACAATGACTTCATACCAGGAAAACCCAGAAGTTCATTCTGAGCAAATAAACAATGTATCTTCCTATAGACATAATATATTTTCTCTTAATCCCATCTATTTGAAAATATAAGAATGCACCAAAGTGAAATGAAAACCTTCACAATTGAGAACTGTTAGATATTTAGCATTTACAGCATACCTTAATAGTTGGACTGTTAGACTCAGGCTTTGATTAAATATCAAAAGTGAAACTGCTAATTAATGACAATCAGGCTATCAACTACTAAAAATCAAATTGTTTAAGCACAGAAATGGCAATTTAATAAAGATCAATAAATTTTCTTTATATTCATTGTTGCTGTTTGGTAGTTAAACCTACACACTTATTAAATCATAAAAATAACGAGAAATTAACAGGCTATCTGGTTGTAACCGGGTCCATTCTTACATCATGGTCCACATTAGAAGCAAATATGGTTGGGGGGGGGGGGGGGTGAAACCTGAGCAGACTCACAAACTCCCTCCAGATGGCCAGCCAATCAGAACGCCCTAGACTGCACTGGGAGGGTATAAAAATGAGTTAGCCTTCAACAGCATGAGCTTGTGCTCTTGTGAATACTGCGACAGCTGACTGGTCACCACAACAAGACAACCACAGACACAAAACAAGCAAGATGAAGGTATCACTAGCAAATCTGCTTTGCATCACTGTCTTGGCTAGCTCTGGGACAAGCTTCCCAATGGAGAGGAGAGGGGCTACCACTGGTAAAGAGAAGAGAGTTCAGTATGCAGCATGGGATGATGTCAATGTGCTTGCACATGGATTGCTGCAGCTCGGCCAGGGTCTTAAAGAGCATGTTGACAAGACCAAAGGCCAGATGAGAGATATCACCATCAAGATGAAGGTCTTCAATGTCACCGTATCTGAGCTTGGCAAGCTGACTCAGCGGCTGCATGAAGACAGCGAAGCTCTGAAAGCCAAAGCCCAAAACCTAGAAGAACGTGAAATTCTGGTCCTAAATCTGTCCAAGGATCTGCAGGAGCAGACAGAGGAACTGCTTAGAGACAGACAGAAGGACCATGAGAAAATGAATAAGCTGGAAGAAAAAGTAGATGGCACGATGCAAGGAGAGGGTCCGGAAGCTGGAAACGGCAACCACAGCGATGCACGGATCATTCAGGTATGTGAAAAATCATATTTCAACATTACATTAAAGTGAAGCTACAGTGTGTGGAAACATTTTATCTTGGACCAATTTAAGTATGCTAATGTTTGTTGGTTGTGTTTTCGCATATATTTTGATAAATGCCTCTACTAAATCCTGAACCAAACAAGAACGATGTGAATATTTAAATATGTTTAAAAAGCGTAGAGTTCTAAAATAATCTAGAACACGATGATACAGCAGACACGTGTGGCTGTGAGTGCGCTTTGTGGTATGGGCTCAAAACCGTGCTGTATGTGCAGGTAGCAGCTATTCGTGTACAAATCCAGAAGGAAAAAAAATTACATACTGACCACATGGGAAGTCTGTTTTGAAGTCCATTTAGACTGGTCCCTTCATACATGATTCAGGAAAAAAAATACTTGAACAAACTTGAAGTATTTCATACACATGCAGACGTTTCTCGTTCACAAACTCGTGCACAAACGTTGCAAGTTTACCCAACTGTTATATAACACAGTACAGAATAAAGGCTCTGTCGATTGAAACGATGATACATGTGGCGATTTAGAATTATCGTATCGGTCTATTTGTGTTTGAAAAAGTCAGTTGGGAAGACTCAGAAAACTAAATGTAATCTGATATTCCAGTGGATGCTGGAGGCGCAAAATAAGCGCATTGATGACCTGGTTGAACGCATCAAGCAGCAGCAAGAAAAACTGGACAAGCAAAATATTCGCATTCGAACACTCCAAAACCAGGTAAATATATGAACATACAGAAATATACGAAGCAGTGTGATATTCATATTAGGTCTATGGCTGTATATCCATAATATTTAATGTTATGTGCACTAGATTCAGATGAAAAATGAACGATCTTCTCTGAAACGGATTGAGGATGAAATCCATCTGAACACGAGCTCTGAACAGCGAGACTCACCTGTTGGTAAGTCGGTCTCTTTATTACACGACACCTACAATTTACAATAAGTATGATCTTACACTTAAAGTTTTTTCACGATTTACGCATTTCAATTTCATAAAATTCCATTTAATTGAACTGAGTAATCTTTATTTAAAAAATATTTTTTTTTATTAATTTAATTCTGTTAAACATTACACCATTCAATTTGATGGAATTCTGCTATGAAATTGAAATGCGTTAATCTTAAAAATAGGTAAAAAAAAAAAAAAAAGCCTTGAAGTCAGTAACATTGTTGCTGTAGTGACAAAAATACACAGGGGAAGGTGGTGCCCTTTATTAGTATAAAAAGCATGCTCAAACTTGTGCCACTTGTTTTGCACCTATGCTATTATGACTGTTATTGAGACGTAATTAAGGTGGAACATTGACAGTTAGGGGAAAGATCATGCTCAGTGTTTCCTAACACACACACACACACACACAGAGAGAGAGAGAGAGAGAGAGAGAGCGAGAGAGAGGAAGTGCTGTTTTATAGGAAGTGCCTAATAGAAAAATAAATAGCGTTAAGAACATTTTACCTACTTTTAAAAGGATGAAATGGTAGATTTAAAAGAAACTCCCTATTTCAGAGAATCATGGTCGTCTCTAAGTAGGTGAAAGGTAAACCTGGCTAAAACACATGGAATGAGGGAACAGAGCATTCATCCAAAAGAACACAATAAAGCCTCTCATGGCGAGTTCTGACATCAGTGGGATCCAAGGAATGCTTTAAAAGAAACAGTTTCCCTGGACGGCTTCCAATTGTGAGAGTTCAGCAGTCTCGGACTGTGTTAACACAGGGTCACAAAAAGGCACGAGCTCACAGGGATTTTTTGCAAATCTGGCCAAGAACTGGGGGAGTTTTTCTTTTTTCTTCTTCTTCATTTTTTCAAATATTGTATATCCTGTATCTTAGATTAGATTTCTTGGCTCTAGTCCAGTGAAAACCATAAAGTAGGGAGTGCATATTTTTGGACTGTGAACTTTGTATAGACTTTCCCTGTCGTGTGGAGACCACTACGAAAAACATGTAATTTCCCTTAGAAGACATGTAACCTTTACCCTAGATCTGTCAGACTACCCCCCCCCTTCAGCCCCCCTTCTTCAGCACATCCATGCTTTGTAGTCAATAAGAAGTGTGCCAGACTTGAGAAGACCACAGACACTTAATGCCATATGGTTTGATTTGAGCCCCTGTTTGGCTTAAATCTGTGCCATTAATTAGTTTAGTGTTTTTGGAAAACAAATAAACCACATACAGTTAGTCTATTTTATCTTGCTGTATTAATTAGCATTACTGAACATATAAATCCGAACATATACAGTATATATATGATATACGCAGAGGACTGTTATTGTTCACGAATGTAGGGTGTCCTATTTTATCAGGTTAAACAGCACAGGAGCCAAACACATATATTTTTTGGCATCTGCCTTGCATCTGAAACAGCCCCTCGAGGGCAATGCAGTATAGCATCTCAAATAGCAGCAGCAGCCACGGCATTACTGGATCACTCGCTGTCCATGCATTGTGATGTCAGCAGAGGGGTGCTGTGCATGTGAAGGATGCGTGGAGGGCTGAACAAGAGGGGGCTGGGAGGGAGGAATGCTCACAGAGCTCTGTGTAATCTATTGCTCTGAGGGAAATCTCTGCTTGGGAACTGGGGGAAAGGTCATGTTTACACCCTCAATTGTTCCGGCCAGGTCAATCCTCACATGTGGAACTGCCTTTGTTAGGCAAATGTTTGCAAGGTGATAACTTGGCTGAAAGAGGTAAACAGCATAGCGCCCATATTGCACTTTGTAACTGAGTGAGCCACATACCAGCAGCTGACCAAGCTGAGAGAAATATTTGTCAATGTGCACTATTTTGGACAAAGATGGTATTTGTTTTAGAACAACACGTCAAAAGATTTGGACTATTGCCCTGGAATTCAAAACAATCTCCAAGTGGGTCTCTGGGTACTTGGAAGTTCAAGGTTCTGTGTTCAAGATAAGAAGTTAGTTTACTATTAAACAATAAGATAAACACTTATACTGGTCGCGAGAGTAATTTCCAGCCCGTGCCAACTATGAAATCTCTATTTGAATACAAGCTTGGATACAAGTGATTTGTAGATGAGTGAATGTGTTTGTTTTGTTTTTGTGTCTTTCAGCAATGGCCTCTGACTGTCATGAGTTGTTTCTAAGGGGTGAGACCTCAAGCGGGCTTTACACCATCCAGCCACCTGACTCGCAGCCATTTGAGGTCTTCTGTGAAATGACACCCGGTAAGTGGAGCACCTCAATGCCATTTCACTCATCCCCTTAGATGCCCTCTCAATAAAGGAATACTTTAAGCATGACTATTTAGAATGACGTCTTTGTCGGTAAAGCATGGGCTAGACATTGCAAATGTCCTCCCCAGCCCCCAACATATGACTCCGAACATTCTGTAATCCTCTTGCTTTGTGTTGTTGTCTATAGAGGGTGGATGGACAGTCATCCAGAGACGCCACGATGGATCTGTAAACTTTGATCAACTTTGGCAGGCCTATGAGAGTGGCTTCGGAAGCCTGAATGGTAAGAATCCTGTGTTATTTGTGTTTATTGTAGGACACAAGAAACTGCCCGAACTTTGCATGTACCACAGAGACTCTTTGCCCTCAGCACAGTGCACTTTGATTAAGAAGAAGTGATTTAGCCACTTATGTAGGGATGTAGCCAGTTTAAGAATAGAGGATCTGATCAGTCCGTATTGGAGAGGAAACACTGACAAATCCCAGATCCTTAATGCCCTTAAATTGTTTAATTACACAGAGTGACTAAATCTCCTGTCCTAGACTTAAAGAACCAGAGTACAAGTTTGAGTTTCAATAACATTTCTAAAAAAATGTCCTTGTTACTTTCAGGTGAGTTCTGGCTTGGTCTAGAGAAGATTCACTCTGTGTCTAAAGGTGGCAACTACATCCTCAAGGTTCAGTTTTCTGACTGGAGGGATGAGAGTCAGACCATTATGTACCCATTCCATCTGAAAGGTGAGAAGAGCAACTATTCTCTGCACATTCTGGAAAGGCGAGCTGGGAACCTGGAGAGCCCTCTCTCCACTGAAGCATCCGGAGTTCCCTTCTCCACCCGCGACAAAGACAACGATCAGAAGAACGACCTCAACTGTGCCAAACAACTGTCAGGTAATATTTTTACATATATATATATATATATATATAATTTTTTTCTTTTTTTGGCTGAGGAATATTTATGGTATATGAACATGGGCCATAAAATGTGTGTGTCTTCCTCGTTCTAATATGTTTCCTTTTTGCTTTCTAGGTGGTTGGTGGTTTAGCAACTGTGGTCACTCTAACCTGAACGGCAGGTATTTTGTAACCCCTGCACCAAAGCAAAGGCACCAGAGAAAACAAGGAGTGTTCTGGAAGACTTGGCGTGGTCGTTACTACCCACTGAAAACTACCACAATGATGATTGCGCCCGCTGAGATTGAGAACAAGTCATAGGTTCATCTCTGAACCAATCACTCAAGAGACCTTAACCAATGATATGGGTGGAGGAAACTGCCATTCATAACCAGCCAAAATAACTGACTGGTGCTGAAAATGTCTAAAGCTCTATTAGGAGTGTCTTCCAATCTTCAGATTGTTTGTTAGAACAGACCGTTGAAGTCTGAAGTATGAATGTCTATGAAGATATGAGATGGGTGGACACTCAAATCCCAGTCTGAGCAAGAATTTATTCTGTTATCTAATGAGATTGGGAATAATTAAACATGCCTGCAGCTCTGCAAGAAGCAGCATGTATTATAAATTGCAGGCCACTGTGAGGATCTGCAACATGTTTAGACATTTCTGGTTGGGAGGCTAAAAAGAGCTGATGGTTTAGCACCATTGTGAGCACTACCAACAGCTAAAAGAGCTTGGGGGAAAAATTTGACTCACAAAAAGAACCTCTTGCCTCTAAAAATGTGGACCATATAAGCTAAAAAAGCTTAAGCCAGTACTTTTGAAAATGCTTATTGTAAAGACACTGTTTATCTTAAGGCATCATCCACAGACAAAGACATGCATTACTAGATCTGCAGAACATTGAATGATTTTTTGCCTGTCAGTCATTTCAAGTATTCAAATATGCAAGTTATTTTCTGGAACACATGCTATCTTTCAAAAGCTTAAATGATCTGAGACTACTTGTGAATTTTCCTGTTTTGAAATCAAATCTAAAGAGGAGTATTTTTCAGTCACATTGACTGCCTTTAAATGTCTATAGTTGTCACTTCTCTGTAAATAACTGAAATATACATTTAGCATTACAGCTGTATTCTTGCCAACTTCAAAAGGTCATGCTTTGATTCCCATATTATTTAAATGTTGTACAAATCATTATGTATTTCTTTTTCTTTTGCTTATAATTTATGTTTCTCAAAAAAGTTATACATTTTTTATTGTTTTTATAAAAATGTTGGTCTTAATGAAGAGGCCAATAAATATTGATTTTATAAAAAAATTAATAAAAAAATAATCATTGTCATTAAAGTTCACATCTTGCACCAAATATTTCTGAACAGCATTTAAAAAATGGTATACTATTAATGCAAACTAAATAGGTTCTGTCTCAAGTATAAAGACAAAGATTCAGCAGATGTACATAGTTCTAATCAGACCTAAGGTTTTAAGTGCATTTTAAACACTGTTGAGATGGCAGGTGATAGTGGAATGTCTTGACAGTGCTCAAGCTTGCACAGTGCCCCAAAGCAAAGTAATACAGTCACAAATATAATTTACCAGGTGGCTGCAAAATATACCCATAACTCATCCATGCAGCAGTGAGAAAAGATGCCACACATGAACTTTGCTTTACATAAGTACTATTTCTTGCTTTTCAATACTTAATTTCCATGGAAGTGTAAAGTTTGTTATATTCCGAATGCTGTAGAACATTTCCTTTACTTCTAATGGCATGGGTGGATCTGATATAAAATAAGCTCCATTAAATCCCTATTTGCATTGCCCAGATAGAGGGTAGAGATCTTGTTACCAGTCAACACTTATAAAACCAACTCTTAAATCACAGGACAGATGATTCTCTGACTTTTTTGTTTGAACTAAAGTAACAACGACGACTGTGTCCTTGAATGTTCCTTAAGTTGTAGTGCCATGTGGTCTTAACTACACGTGAACCTTACTTAATGAGAATCAGCTTATTCTGCTATCTCAACTTTAAGTAATCAAGATGCATTGGCTTCCGAGTGTCACACTCAATGCTTCACACCAAAGCGAAATTCCTAATGTGCCAAATCGCCACTAATGTGCTTTCAGTAACTTATTAACAGGCAAGTGTTTGAATGGTTTAAGAGAAAAACAAGTGTGGACCTCTTTTTACTTCAGAAAGAAAAAAGTAATCTTTTCTACCTATAATAACCTATCATACCGATATATCAGAAAATAATTGTGGTCTACATGTGAAATCTGTCTTTATAATAAAATATAGATGCTGATGGCCTTCACAGGCTTAAAGGCAGAAGATTATGCACATTATCCTGCCAAAGCATACAAATAGCCACATGTCATTTAGCAAAGCGGAACTGATGTTGTGAGGCAAGGTCACTGCATACTCTATAGTTTCTGTATGTACAGCACAGAACTAACAGAAAATCAGACCATTTCACAAACATAAAGACTTGTGTTTCATAATATAACATCCATTATGTTTAGCTATTATGTTTCCTAAAGCTTGCTTCAATAGTAATTCTTTCTATTTGCACCATTAATGTACTGTTACTCTGTTAAGAGCCAGTGGGGCAGAAGCATTTATGAAAAAAAAATCAAATAAATAATAATAATAAAAAATGTAATTCACTTCATTCAGTTATATTTTAACTTTGTCATTAACCCTCATTAATCCCAAAGGCCCCTCAGTATTTCACCCTTTGTTGTTTTGTATTGGGTTTCCATGTTTGTTTTGCATTTCACTAAAAGCCACTGAACAATTAGCTTCCCATCTCTGAAGTCAAAACTTTCTACTCCCTCAGAATAAAAAAATAAATAAAAAAAAGAAGAAGAAAAAGGGCCTGGCATGGTTTTCTACTCATAGAACAAACTAATAAATAGCAAACACATTTCACTTTTGGATAATGAGACATGTTGAGACATTTTGAAATTATAGATATTTTTGCTGTTTAAGGAGAACCCTGAAAAGATGACATGTGTTACAATGTTATCTGTTTCACAGGCTATGCTAAAGTCTACCTGCTTCGACAGGAGTCTGGATGATAAATCAGTCGGAGGCATGAGGGAGAGGAAAGCTGCACGTCAACATGGAATGCAGGATTTCAGTTGCATAGAGAGATATTATCGTTTTGAGATAGTGATCTTGACAAGCCTGTTTGTGAAGAGGCAAAAGTAAGCCCTTAAAATTACAAATTTGCACCTGTGATGACAAAACCTAGGCCGCCAACAACATAAAAATCGCAACCTCAGGCAGTACAAATATATCGGAGAAATGGTAAAACAGCGCCACCTGGTGAAATCTACAAAAATATCTTATGCCTGACTATCTGTCTAGGTTCAAGCCTTAGATGCTGAACCAATCAGCGGTGAGTAAAATGACATCTCTGTCTCTTAAAGCACACAAATAAAACCTTAGAAATCCACAAAATCGACTATTCACGATAAATTATTTGAGAATCTAATGTAGATTTTCAGCAGATAGAGTGTTTACCCTCTTTAGTCATAGCAAAACATATCTTTGAAAATATAAACATAATATATTAGGCTATCTATAAAACAGCCAGTAAGATTAATATGATACCTGTAAAAAAATTAATCGTTTTAAAAAAATTAAAAGCTCAAGATTGCTATGGAAAGGGGTATTTTACTTGGAAGTTATAATAATATAAGCAGCACACAAAATACGTCTTTTTATAACACATCTTTTATTATAAGCATATTCTTTACTACATCCATCGTATTCCATGAAAACAACAACAGATATTTTCATTTATTTATGTGATCTGGGTAGACTTTAAAATGTCCGTGTCTAGTACAAAAGGAAAAGGTTTTTGACTGGTTTATATGGAATGATAATAAGTGTCACTTCTGGCATTTATAAAAATATTCAAATACTGTGGAGGGAGAAAAGTAGTGAATCCAGTTCATAATTTGGAATGTTCAAGGCTCATAATGTTGTTCTTCAATTTCCTTTCACAATACTATAATGATAATAATAAAAAAAGAAAACTCCAGTTGATCTGGCTCTATAAAGAGAGAAATATTACATAAAGTTATACAATATCTAATAGAGACAAATAACAGTGAGGGTAAAATGACCTCTTGAAAATACATTGTACAAATGTCATATTGCATGTGAGACTTCAACGTCTAGGACAATAACTGTATTATAAAACATAAACCACATTCACATTTCCTCACATCAACTGAGGAAGTCAGTGGCGGATTTAGGCATGGGTGACATGGGCAGTTGCCCAGGGTGGTATCTTGCGGGGCGGCAGCACGAGGCACCCACACAGACCCCCGGTCAACAACTTTGGGGGCGTGTTGAAGCGGGTTTTGCCCAAGGCGCCATACAAGCTAGAACCACTACTGGAGGAAGCATAATATTTGGGACCTCAAAAGCAGAAATGACTCAGAAATGTTGCTGAAATGACAGGTAAAACATTCCTTTTTAGTACATCTCAGGAATGTGTTCTTACTTTTCAACTTAAAAACACAAGATTAAATACCGCTGGGGCAATAGGCTATTAAAATAAGACAATGGATCACATAACTCCAGAAAAAGTTCACCAGAACTCGGCACTATTATAAAACTCAGCCTTTAACTGTAACTGCAAAAATTCACCTTCACATGCTCAACTGAGCAAAAAAAAAAAAATTTTTGCAAAATGATTTTGAACCCCTGAGCATGTTCTATATTCAATTAATGAATCAAGCTCCTATGACGCTCTTTGTAGTCAATCCTTAATATCAAATTTCTTCAGAACAGCTAGATTATAAAAAAAAAAATACAATTAAAAATTCAGCATTTTGAGATTAAGTGAATATAACTGTACAGTAACCCCCTTTCATACTTGTGTTTAACATCCAAGCAGGGATCATCGTTTTGAAGTAAATAAAAACTAAACTGACAATTAAGCAAATACTAAATATTATTATAGCGATTGTGCAATTAAATGACTGTCATTCGAACCATATAAAATACAAAAAATATCAATGAATGCAACACTTAAGTGATATGTTTTGTAGGCCTCTACCTTAAAATGGACAAAGCATACTGTTTTATAAAAAGAACATCATTATACTTAAAACAAAAATGATATGTTCTATATTGGTCACTTTCATAGAGCAACTATATACCACAGACACCACATTTATTGTGGTGTAATGGCATGTTTTGGGTCTTGTTTGCAAGGAAGTGCTAACTTCCATTTAGCTTCATATTCGGCCTTAGAGCCTGTGATTGGTCAATTCAATAATCTTGACCATCATCCTGGTAACCCTGGTACCCCTCATCTTGGTAATCCATGTAGCCACCAGCATCAACCCCTTCTCCAGTTGCACTTGGCACACCTTTGGGGCAGTATTTGGCATCGTAGATTTGGCGGCCTAGCCCGAAGTTTTGCCCGCTCTGATTGGCCCCTTGAGTGTAGCCCATTTGCAGAGACATGGTGGAGTTGTCACACTTGTCAGTGCCACTTTTCTGGTCGTAGATGGCACGACGGGTACCTGGCGCTGTCATGCCGGCCTGAAAGGAACAGATAAAAAAATTAGATACAAATAATTCATTAAAATCTCATACATCATAAATCATAGGCCACATGGATGGTGGTACTTACTTGGCTCGCACCCTTGTTTGTTCCCATTTGAAGGCTGATGGTTGAATGGTCCATTGGTGGGAGAATGTGTGCCTTGGGATCATAGAGGTGCCTTCTGGTACCATAGGCATTCATTCCAGCTTGACTTGCACATTTATTTGTTCCCATCTTTAGAAAGACATTCATACGAGTTACGAATGACCTTGTGTAGGTGCATGTTTATTTTCCAGCTGTACTTACATCAAGCTAATTAACTTGTATTCACACCCTACTAACATGGGTACTATATTGTGATTCTGATTCATATGGTGTAAGATTATTTTTACCTTTGGTAATGAGAGAAACTTGGTTGTACATAGTCACTCCACCATTCAATACAGATCATACCTGTAGTCCAATAACACATTGCCCAGCTTTCATTTTCTCCTCATCAAATGCCCTCTCCTGCTTCTCTGCATACTTCACTCCAATGTCAACACTTGAGTGACTACCCTTGGTTTTAGCCTATATACACATGGTAAATGCAAGAGAATCTTTAAGTTCCAAATTCATATAAAATGTCCAACTTTGAGAGGGACTGTTGAAAAGCAAAATATTAAGGTTAGGTGGTTGTTCTTTGAAATTATATCATTTAGAGGTGAAACACATACCATGCCAGCAAGAGCCAGGAGGGTGGTCTGAACCTGCGTCATATTTCCATTCTCAAAAATATCATTGGCCTCAAAAATATCATGGGGTTTGAGACCATATGTGGTGATTGCTTTGATGAAGTTTGTCAGGTTCTCCAGCTGCAACAGAAAAGCAATAGCTAACTGAGAACATCACACACATCATAACCTTATACTGGAAGTGATTTTGGTGCTTTTGTTTGTGTGTTTTCAAGTAATGGGAAAGGTCAGCTCACCTGATGCCAATTTTGGGATGATTGGTTGATCTTTTTCACAGACCCTGGCTGAAGTTTGTTGATGAGCCTTTAAGGAAAGATCAAGAACTTTCACTTAAGCAAACGTATATTGTAAAACTGCCTTTGAAGACACATGATGGGCAAAAATCATAAATAAACATAAATAAATGCAAACACAACACTAAACTTACTCGCAGAGTATGACACCATTTTTTAAGCCCTTCTGGAAGTCATCTCCGATTGACCGTCCTGTAATGTCTTCAATCCAAATTCGTAATTCTTCCTCTTTTTGGGAGTCATACTTCTGTGCAATCTAGTGGAAAGATGGATATGACAGCAGTTAATAAACATAGAAAGCAAGATAGCATATATCATAGTTCTACGGTTCTCTATGTTGTACCTCCATTAGAACATCCGCTCAACATAAGATTATTTCTTTGATTTTCCACATTATATAAACAAACAGGGTGTGGGTAAATAAGATAATTACATTCATGTCTTAAATTATCAAAATATATGATAGTGTAGGCCTATCTAACACCATTTATCTATCAGGCTACTGTATGAACTGTTAACTTAACCGATACCAAGTGTTACTACACAATATCCGTGAAGAGAAACGTGAACTAACAGCAGTATCGCCAAGCACAAACTGTCCAAATGTCCCAAGGATAGTAAAACCTGAGATCACCTACGTTGTGAGGACCAGCCAGCGGTCCTCACAAGGGAAATGTTATATTAAATGATGTTTTTTTGAAAATGTAAAAATGCAAAAAGGTTTCTGTGAGGGTCAGGTTTAGGGTTAAGGTTAGGGGATAGAATCTATAGTTTGTACAGTATAAAAATCAATATGTCTATGGAGGGTCCTCATAAGGATAGCTAAACCAACATGTGTGTGTGTGTGTGTGTGTGTGGGCAGGTTTAAGTGATTTACAGGGACTTTTTTTTTAGGTTACAAACTGGTAATTACAAGGGTATAATGCTATAAATGTGGTTTATGAGGACATTTATAGTGTCCCCATAATTTAAATCGCTTAAAAAACATACTAAACGATGTTTTATTGAAAATGTAAAAATGCAGAATGTTTTTTGTGAGGGTTAGGTTTACGGGTAGGGTTAGGGGATAGAATATAAAGTCTGTACAGTATAAAAATCAATATGTCTATGGAGGGTCCTCATAATGATAGCTGCACCAACATGTGTTAGTGTGTGTGTGTGTGTGTGTGTGTGTGTTTTCAGGCCAGATTACAATGACATATTTTAGCATCGAGGCAACGCCCCAATAATTACTTGAGAACTTTCTTAAATGTTTCCTTGACATTCTCAACGAATATCCCCTTTTCACTTGCTTAGATTTGGTAATATTTTAAGAAATAATCATAATTCGATATGCAAGAAATTAAGCGTGCATAGTTACACATGTGTCACATTTTAACACGACAGGAAGTTTAGTAAACATTCCATGAAATACTTTAGCTTGATCGGAATGACACTGGTCGACTCTCCGGCTAAATAATAGCTACAATATCCCAAATACAATACATAAAATCTGTTTTAATGACTGTTTTAAAATATTTTGTAAATTATTACACATACCTTGCTTTTCACTTCCGCTGAAAACCCGTACGCGGGACCTCTGTTGAACGTGGACATTGTCAGCAACAAAAACAGCCAAAGTTTAAAAACAAATAGTTGCTAGTCGCGTTTCCTGAACTGAAAGAATGACTTCGGGAAAATTTGTTAAATTTGCTTTCTTTACTGTTATAACTTATGTAGATCCTGTACTTCCCCTGATGTATCTGGCCGTCAATGAGAACAGACGTTCGATACATACCCCGCCCATTTCTTTCTTGGCCGTGATTGATATCAAAAACTCCATATATGGCACTAAAGTACCGAATTCCTTTACATGGGAGTATCCCTGTGTCCGTCCTGGAATTCCAGACGCGTGGAAGCTGAGGAATGAGTCACCTTTGGAAATACAACAGCAGGCTACTGAATGATGTCACTAATTTTCATGAAATATTTATCTGGAATGTTGAGAAAGCAACGCAAATGAGCGAGGAACGCAATTATGCAATGAAGTCATACATGGAATCAATGATTTGAAAGATTGCTTAGTATAACACACTTTTATGCCACTCAGCGACGAACATTAAAGGGATAGGCCTAGTTCACCCAAAAATGAAAATTGAGTCACCATTTACTCACCCTCAGGTCGTTTCAAACCCATTCAACTTTCTTTCTGTAGAACACATAAGAGAAGAAATTTAAGAGAATGTAGACAGTGCTCTTTGATTTTTTTTGTTTTGATTCTACACTCTTTTTTTCCATCGGTTCTCTTTGTAAACATGCACAAGAACGCATTCAGAGCACTGACTCCATTCTTCATAATATGTCCTCTTGTATACCACGAAAGGAAGTAATAAGAGATTAGAATGATATGAGGGTGAGTAAAATGATGACAGAATTTTCATTTCTGGGTAAAAAAATACTAAGTCATTTCTAAAATAATAATAAATATTAAGTATATTCCAGTTATTATTTTGGGTTCTCTGCAAAGTTATAATAAGACAGAAGATGAAAGATGACACAAAATTTGATCTATATATACACAGCAAACTTAAAGGTGTTGTTCACCAAAAAATGAAAATTCTCTCATTTACTCATCCTCATGTCATCCCAGTGTATGACTTTCTTTCTTCTGCAGAACACAAATGAAGATTTTTAGAAGAATATCTCAGCTCCATTGGTCCTTGCAATGCAAGAGAATGGTGATCAGTCCTTTGTTCCTCCAAAAAGCACATAAAGAAAACATAGAAGTAATCCATACGTTTCCAGTGGTTAAATCCATATATTCAGAGTGATATACACCAGCGGCCAAAAGTTTGGAATAATGTACAGATTTTGCTGGTTCGGAAGGAAATTGGTACTTTAATTCGCCAAAGTGGCATTCAGCTGATCACAAAGTATAGTCAGGACATTACTGATGTAAAAAAACAGCACCATCACTATTTGAAAAAAGTCATTTTTAATCAAATCTAGACAGGCCCTCATTTCCAGCAGCCATCACTCCAACACCTTATTCTTGAGTAATCATGCTAAACTGCTAATTTGTTACAAGAAAATCACTTTCCATTATATCAAACACAGCTGAAAGCTATTTGGTTCATTACAGTGCATCCGCAAAGTATTCATAGCGCTTCACTTTTTCCACATTTTGTTATGTTACAGCCTTATTCCAAAATTGATTAAATTCATTATTTTCCTCAATTCTACAAACAATACCCCATAATGATAACGTGAAAGAAGTTTGTTTGAAATCTTTGCAAATTTATAAAAAGAAAAAAAAAAAAAAAAAAAAACACATGTACATAAGTATTCACAGCTTTTGCTCAATACTTTGTTGAAGCACCTTTGGCACCAATTACAGCCTCAAGTCTTTTTGAGTATGATGCTACAAGCTTGGCACACCTATTTTTGGGCAGTTTCTCCCACAGCCATTTTCAGATCTCTCCAGAGATGTTCAGTCGGGTTCAAGTCTGGGCTCTGGCTGGGCCACTCAAGGACATTCACAGAGTTGTCCCGTAGCCACTCCTTTGTTATCTTGGCTGTGTGCTTAGGGTCGTTGTCCTGTTGGAAGACGAACCTTCGCCCCAGTCTGAGGTCCAGAGCGCTCTGGAGCAGGTTTTCATCAAGGATGACTCTATACATTGCTGCATTCATCTTTCCCTCAATCCTGACTAGTCTCCCAGTTCCTGCCACTGAAAAACATCCCCACAGCATAATGCTGCCACCACCATGCTTCACTGTAGGGATGGTATTGGCCAGGTGATGAGCAGTGCCTGGTTTCCTCCAGACATGACGCTTGCCATTCAGGCCAAAGAGTTCAATCTTTGTTTCTCATGGTCTGAGAGTCCTTCAGGTGCCTTTTGGCAAACTCCAGGCGGGCTGTCATGTGCCTTTTACTGAGGAGTGGCTTCCATCTGGCCACTCTACCATACAGGCCTGATTGGTGGAGTGCTGCAGAGATGGTTGTTCTTCTGGAAGGTTCTCCTCTTTCCACAGAGAAATGCTGGAGCTCTGTCAGAGTGACCATAGGGTTCTTGGTCACCTCCCTGACTAAGGCCCTTCTCCCCCGATCGCTCAGTTTGGCCAGGCGGCCAGCTCTAGGAAGAGTCCTGGTGGTTCCAAACTTCTTCCATTTACGGATGATTGAGGCCACTGTGCTCATTGGGACCTTCAATGCTGCAGAACTTTTCTGTACCCTTCCCCAGATCTGAGCCTCGATACAATCCTGTCTCGGAGGTCTACAGACAATTCCTTGAACTTCATGGCTTGGTTTGTGCTCTAACATGCACTGTTAACTGTGGGACCTTATATAGACAGGTGTGTGCCTTTCCAAATCGTGTCCAATCAACTGAATTTACCACAGGTGGACTCCAATCATGTTGTAGAAACATCTCAAGGATGATCAGTGGAATCAGGATGCATCTGAGCTCAATTCTGAGTGTCATGGCAAAGGCTGTGAATACTTATGTAAATGTGATTTTTTATTTTATTATTTTTTTTTTTAATAAATTTGCAAAGTTTTCAAACAAACTTCTTTCACGTTGTCATTATGGGGTATTGTTTGTAGAATTTTGAGGAAAATAATTAATTTAATCCATTTTGGAATAAGGCTGTAACAAAATGTGGAAAAAGTGAAGTGCTGTGAATACTTTCCAGATGCACTGTAAACGAAGCTTAACATTGTCTTTGTGTTTGTTTTTGAGTTGCCACAGAATGCAATAGACTGGCATGTTTTAAGGTCAATATTAGGTCAAAAATGGCAAAAAAAGAAAAAGCTTTCTCTAGAAACTCGTCAGTCAATCATTGTTTGAGGAATGAAGGCTATACAATGCTTGAAAATGCCAAAAAATTTAAGATTTTATTCAAAGGTGTACACTACAGTCTTCAAAGACAAAGGACAACTGGCTCTAACAAGGACAGAAAGAGATGTGGAAGGCCAGATGTACAACTAAACAAGAGGATAAGTACATCAGAGTCTCTAGTTTGAGAAATAGACACCTCACATTTCCTCAGCTGACAGCTTCATTGAATTCTACCCGCCCAACACCAGTTTCATGTACAACAGTAAAGAGAAGACTCAGGGGTGCAGGCCTTATGGGAAGAATTGCAAAGAAAAAGACACTTTTGAAACAGAAAAACAAAAAGAAAAGGTTTGAGTTGGCAAAGAAACACAGACATTGGACAACAGATAATTGGAAAAGAGTGTTATGGATCTTAACCTCATTGAGCTGTTGTGGAATCAGCTAGACTGTAAGGTGCATGAGAAGTGCCCGACAAGACAGACACATCTATGGCAAGTGCTACAGGAAGCGTGGAGTGAAATATCACCTGAGTATCTGGACAAACTGACAGCTAGAATGCCAAGGATCTGCAAAGCTGTCATTGCTGCACATGGAGGATTTTTTATGAGAACTCTTTGAAGTAGTTTAAGAAGTTCTGAGCATTTTTTTCAAATTGTAATAGTAATTTTTCACATTATTAATGTCCTGACTATACATTGTGATCAGTTGAATGCCACTTTGGTGAATAAAAGTACCAATTTCTTTCCATAAGAGCAAAATCTGCACATTATTCCAAAATTTTGGCCACCAGTGTAGGTGTGAAACAGAGAAAATTTAAGTCCCTTTTTTACACTAAATCTCTACTTTCAATTTTACATCTGAAAGTCACACGTGGTGCCTGTTTATTTTCACTTTCCCACGTGAACATGAAAGTGGAGTTTTAGAGTATAAAAGGACTTAAATATAGTTCTGTTTCTCACCCACATACTGTATATTATATCACTTCTGAAGATATGAATTTAAACACTGGAGTCTTATGGATTACTTTTGTTTCCTTTATGTGATTTTTAGAGCTACAAAGTTCTGATCACAATTCATTTGCATTGTATGGACCTACAGAGCTGAGATATTTTTCTAAAAATCTTCACTTGTGTTCTGCAGAAAAAAGGAAGTCATACACATCTGGGATGGCATGTGGGTGAATAAATGATGAGAACTGCCATTTTGGGGTGAACAATCCCTTTAACTTCATTCTTCTTTTGTTTTTGGCAGTTCACATTCTTCATGCATATGGCCACCTTCTGGCCAGAGAGGAGAATTAATATTATATCCCTTCTAAAGACATGGAGTTTCCCATTCATAACAAGCTGGAAACACATCAAATGTGTACTAAAAGCTATATGAACAGTATTAAACTATCAGAAAGTGCCAACAGAATCGAGCAGGACATTATTATATCTACCCCAGGACCATGTAGCAGACATACATCAAACAGCTAACAGACAACATGTCATGTGGATTACTTTTATGTTGTCTTTTGGCTTTTTTGAGCTTCAGAGTTCTGGTCCCCATTCACTTAAGTTGAATGGACCTACAGAGCTGCAATTTTCTTTTAAAAATCTTTGTGTTCTACATAAAGTCAAACACATTTGGGGTGGAGAGAATTTTCATTTTTGAGTGAACTATTTCTTTAGTAAGTGTCTAATGCAACCGCTATTTGAAACATGGTAACGTAAGCATTGATAAGTTCATTTAAAAAGTGGTTTCAATGACAAACCAATCAAACAAATAAACCAAGTAGACTGAAATACTTCATAAAATAGTCACCAAGATAAATTTTATGGTTTTACCTGCGATTCATTGCGTGGTTTAAAGAATTTCTTGAAATGTAACAGAAGAAACAATTAACCAAAATGAACCTTTTTAATTTTATCAAGAACACCTCAATCATGTGGGTTTAGGGAAAAACTTGATGGAAGAAAGGGTACCATGATGCAAAGAGTTTTGATCATTTTATTTTTCAAACAAATGAGTGGTGTTAAACACTGAACAAATATACTAATAAAAATGATCAAAATAGTCTCTCCTCTAGTTTTAAATTGCAAATTATATTTGCAATACCCTAACCAAGCATTGAGCTCATGGATGGCCTTTGCTTCAGAAACCATGCATATCCCTGGAACAACTGACATGGTTTTGAGAAAGCATATGCTGTACTTTTTAAACCAAGTGAAGCTTGCGAAAGCCTTTCCAAAATTTGTACATCAAAGGCACATTGGTAGGACAAAGGTAGCAGAGCACACAGTGTTGCAAGTCGGCAGCAAATTGGTTTCACCCCTTCACAAGACATCTGTCTTCAAAACAATGGCAATGGCATTAAAAAAAAATATTAGAGGGTGGGGGCACATGACCAGTAACCTGTCAAACTTAAAATGCTGAATGAATAATAGGACAACCTAAATATCTAGGTCTATGAATGTCTGTGAACAGCAATTCAAACGATTGGGTCTTTCATTCAAAATGCTTATTTTCCTCCCAGATTAATTACATTCACACAAAACAGAAAAATTATAATAAAAATAAATTAAAATGAAGACATAGCACAGTTTTACATGGATTGCAAGAACTATGTACAGACAAGCAGGATAATGCGCATATTTATTGAAACATTTATAGCACAATGCGTCGATTTGAAAGAGGAAAAAATAAAAAAAGAGACCAAACGATAGATGCCAAAAGAGGTGTTTCCTTCTGTACCACCTGAACAAAAGTCTAAATGCCATACATTCACTAAGGCTCTTCAAATAACAAAGTCATTGTTTAATGATGTTCAATAAGGCAAACGATATCTAAAGGAATGGTAACAAGTATATTTCCAGCATATTAACATTTTCCTGCTTTCCTGTCCTCACAGTATGATGAAAATTAGCACCCTCTGTGACCATTATATGCATTCAAATATTTGCAAAAATGAATACTTTTTTTCTCCTTTGACATATTTAGCCTTTTATTTTTTTTATTTTTTTTTACAATTATCTAGGCAAACAGATGTGTTTAAAATATTGTTTTATTTAACACTTTTAAAAATAGATTGCTTTATTCTCTCATATGAAAATCATGTATTTTAGATTAATTGAGAAAGAAATGTTAAGCAAGAAATGATGTTTGGTACTGCATGGAATGTCGATATCAACTGCAAATAGCACACACATGTAAAAACCGATGTGGGAAAAAGGTATTTTTATATGCCTCACGTACATCACAAAGAAGGGCACAGTTATGTGATGCCAACAGAAAAGCCTCAAAGATATTTGCACATCTTAGTGAATAAACTTCTGATAGGAAAAATGTAAAAAGAAAATGGTCAAATAAATAGATGCATATATGATAAGAAACTTTTATAATTTATTCTTTGCCACAAAGCTTTTTTTGTAACTGCCAAAAAAAGCTTCTCGACATGCTTTCAAACATATCTGTACTGCTCAATGCTTGCTCTGGCCCTCCTATTCACACTTTGTGCAATAACTGGCCCAGTTAAATCCCTGCGAGCCATTATATACAACCCTTGTTTGCAAATTCTTGTTGGTAGCAGCACATTACATACAGGACATCTTCTCGGTTCCTTCTCATGGCAAACTTGGAACAACCCCTGTTCATTCATTACACCTGTAAGAGGAACCTAGTACAGAGCAACAAGGTGAGAAACTAACAGTTCAGTCTCCCTAAACACAGTGGGAACATTGAAAACTTTTCCAACTCAAGTCAGCATAACCCCGTTTCTCTCAGTCTAGGCAAACATATGGCAGGATGTTCAATTTGCTCTCATCACCATGAGGATCCAACGATATGCATTCTGTCCAATCAAACCAGTTTCCCTTGGTGTCGTAGCAACCGTTCACCCCTGGCCAGTGTTCCTTGTGTATTCTGATTAGGTCCTCATTGTTTAACTCCCGAGTCACCCCGGGTAGCTCAGCATCAGAGCTGCTAGGTACTAAAACGTGCATTTTTCTGGACTCTTTAACATCATGTTCCTCTCGTTTTAAATATTCAGTCATGAAAAAGTGTGCCCCATGGGTCTGTGCTCCAGAGGATGTGAGAACATTGCTCTGAAGATTAAGGTAAGATTGAATAATTTCATTTCTGGACAGCTCCTTCCAGTTCGTCTGTTGAAAGGGGTTGGGGACTGATGTAGGCGTTTTTTGTTGGGGCATTTCAGTTCTTGGGGGCTCTGAAATCGGCAGCCCTTGGCACTCTTCCTCGTGGTGAGATTCTTTTGGAGTGAGGGGCTTAATCTGTCCTGTCACCGGGTCAAACGTCAATCTACGTTCTTTTAATCGGACAGGCTTTGTTCTGTCCTCTAAGGACTGCCCCAGAACATTTACCTTGTAGTCTCTGGGCCTATACTTCTTCCTCTTTTTGCCCTCTGAGTTAGATGTTGCTCCATCTCGCTCACCTTTGGTCTCTGTGCCCTCTAAGCCGTGTGTGGCTTGATGGGAGATGAGCAGGGAGTCAGGTAGCGGCTCCAGTTTTGCAGTGCTGTGTGTGGGCTGGATGACTCTTTCTGTTGATCTGTGCAAGTGCACTGAGCCTTCAAGCCCGACAGATGACGGACCGTCACCAATGCACACTTGGGCCGGGGAGTTTAAAGGCTGCAACGTAGGCAAAGGTGAGGGCACTTGGGAAGAATTCTGAGATGGACTCGACGGAGTCCCTTTCGGTGCATATGTTGAAGACCTCTTGGCCATGGCCTCGTGTGTTACACTGCGTGGACTCGAGGAGTACCGAGGGCTTTTAGGTTGATGCTGCCCACCATCCATTCTCGCATGCTGCTGTAACACTGATGCTTTGAGTAAGGAAGAAGTGCTAGGTAGTTTGGTAAGCCCAGGCGAGCTCGGATGAGGCTTCACAGCATTGACAGGAATTTTGTTTTGCCTGTCATTCTCAAGGTGCTCTGTGCGGATCCTGTCAGATGGTGCATCATCTTTTTCCACGAGATGCTGAGGGCTCCCCTTAATTCCATTTGATGGTGGGGAAGAAGAATACATTTGCTCATAAAGGGACGTTTTTGAAATTTTGGCAGGCAGATGCGGGCTATCCTTTTGATCGCCCCGCCGTTTTCGACTGCTAGATTTCTCTGCTTTTGGGGAGTATGTGTTGTGGATGTCATTTCTGGTTTTGAGCTCCGGAGCAACCTTGCACGGTGGGGGGACCGCTGGAGGTGTGTCTATCCGGCAGGGGTGAGCACCTCCATTGGCAGAGCCTGGGACATTTGGCACTCCTCTCGCTGGAGTGTCACTTTGTCCAGGATCAATAAGCTTCTGCCAGGTCCGCAGGAGTTTCTTGGCACGTTTGGCAAGGTCTTCATCCTTTGTTTTCTTTCTCACATCATTAATCAGCTTTCCTAAGCGGGTTTCCTGCATTTTTATTAAATATAGAGAAGTCAACTAAGATTCTGTTAATGTTGTGGTTTACGTGTCCATTGCATATATTATATGTGAATTTTGAAATTGACAAAGCCACCAAAACTAATGCAAGGTAAAAAGGTAAAAAAAAAGGTAATAAAACCATTTTATTCAGCTTTTATATACAACAGTATTTTCACTTAAAATTTGCTTACTAGCAAACACATGCAACACTATGGCTATTTATTTCAAGCTCTAGGCAAAAAAAATTGAAGAGCAAAAAACTTTTTGACCAGTAAAATCAATACCAACCTCAAGTGCTTCTTTGGTGATAGGGTATTTCTCCAAATTGGTAATAACATCAAGAACTGCAACCATGTTACAGATCTGTTCAAGAAGAGAAAATACTTAAAACAAATCCAATATGAGGCAATAATTACAAGTGATTTTCATAAACTAAAGGTTTAATACAGTACTCTGCATTCTGATTTTCAGCATTCTGAAGTCATAAGAATTGAGACCATACTCAAAAGTCATGAAAATTACTGCAAGTCTTACAGTATCAGATATACGGGCCTGAAGTCTAATATGAAGAACTAAAAAAAACAAAACAATGCCACAATATTTGGCAGGCACCAACTAAAATGATTAAAATGTGTTTACACTCTCTCGCAGTTGTCATACATAGAATACTACGTCAAATATGATACATTGATTGTGTGGTTTCAGTAACAATATGGCGTCAAACACATTTCGTCTCTTACAAACTCACTGTGAACCCCAGTATGTTCATGAGCTTTTCAATTAATTGAACGGACTACAGAAAAGTTAACCACTATGTACTCTAGTAGAGCCCGACCGATATGGGATTTATTAGGCTGATACCGATTTTAGAGAGGGAAAATTCACATATTACCGATATGGTGGCCGATATATTTAATTTTTGAGCTGGAATGAAAACAGACCTTTGCTATGTGGATTGTTCACCGATTTTGCACCAATATGACTATGCAAAGGTACTCAGAAGGCTGCTTTCTTAAACAAATATCTTTATCAAAGAATATTTGACATTATTATTATACATTGTCAACAAATTCTAGAAATGAACATTGAGAAAATAAATAAATAAAAATACAATAAATAGCTAAATAAACATCAGTACTGTATGTTTAGTATCAGTCAAATGCTGACCATTAAAATAAAGAATAAATAAAAATATAATAAATAGCTAAATAAACATCAGTACTATATGTTTAATATAAGTCAATTGCTGACCATTTACATAAAGAATAAATAAAAATAAAACAAACATCAGTACTGTTTAGTATAAGTCAATGGCTGACCGTTTAAATAAAGAATAAATAAAAATACAATAAATAGCTAAATAAACATCAGTATTACTGTTTAGTATCAGTCAAATGCTGACTATATTAATACTGCCGAGTCAAGATAAACAGATAAGCAGCGGTGTTACACTGTATTCTGCTATACAAGTTCAGGGGAAACTTTCAACGGTGGAAAACCAGACTTTTAAATATTACATTTTATAAATGACACAACTGGAATTGTTCAGTTGAAGGGGGTATCAAACTGTGAATCCTGAACAAAACAGTTTGGTGAATACATGTTTACACATTAGCTTCCACTCAGCTGACAACAATGAAAGTAGCTACGTGATTAGCTAGTTAGCTATAAGCTCGTTGTCACGGAGAGTAAAAGACAGACGTTGTTTATTTTACTTTACAGCATTGTGTCTCACCAACTAGGTAACGACATAGCATGAAATCAACACTCATCAGACACAATCCACCACCGCACCGTTGTCTGCTGAGATGCAAAAGATGCTCTGATTTCAATCTGCTACATTACTGACTGCACTGACAAACTACAGCAAACAGACATGAGTGACATGGTTGTCAGGGACAAGGTTAATGTTATATTAGTTATATTGAAAAGGGAAATTGATGGGGTCATTGTTTATTAAGTTTCCAGTATGTATTTCACAAACTAGTTAACTTAATGACACACTGCTCAACTCACTCTGCCCTGTCTGCAGAGCCACCATCAGTTCAGAGTCAGCTCTGTAAACAATGGAGTCGGAGCGCGATCTGCTGGACAAGTTGTAGTTAAAGTTTCAAGATGTGTTTAGCTAGTACTTATTTTTTCATAAATACTATAATTTGTTATTATTATTACCATCACCTTTACAAAGTTGATATAAAATGAGGTCTAATAGATTCTACCTTTAGATTATTTCATATGAAACTATAACATTTTGCCAAAACATAACAGTTACTTTTACTCATGTAAAATCGTGAAACTTTGTAAAGGTGATGGTGTGTAACGATTTTATTTTTTAGTGCGTAACACAGTGTTGCTATTTTCCTCAGTGCTGTTTGGCATGTCGGGGCTGACTGTTTGATGGGTTTGACTTGACTTCCTCCGTAATGCTTTAAACTAGAAGTCTTACTAAAAATTGAAATGGGTCACATCAGTTTTGAGGTCTGCGTGCCGCAATATCGAGGGAAGGTAGAGGATATCATTAGCGCGAGCTGGTAACATTACACTCACTCGAAAGCGCAGTGCAAATGAGAAGCCTTTAGCTGAATGCGAGCTTATCATTAAATCTCTTCATTATATATTATCACTAAATAATCTCTATCTATTAAAAAACAGTAAGTAACTCTCAGATTCAAATAGTGCCCGACCGATATATCGATCAGTCGATATTATTGGCCGATATTAGCCTTTCACCGATATATCGGTATCAGTGTATATTTTACCGATATGCGCCGATACGAAAAGGTTTTTTCAGAACATATAATGCAGAAAACAATGCTTTAGAATTGGTGTCATTACGTAGTTTGTCCAACAGAGCGCACTCCGACTCCATTGTTTACAGAGCTGACTCTGAACTGACGGTGGTTCTGCAGACAGGGTGGAGTTAAACGGTGTGGATTTGAGCAATCTCTTCTCCTTAAATTGCTAACTAGTGTGTGAAATACATACTGGAAAGTTAATGAAAAATTATCCCATCGTTTTATATAACTAATATAAAGTTAACCCTGTCCCTGACAACCATGTCACTCATGTTTATCACATCTGTTTGCTGTTAGCCAGCTATAGTTTATCAGTGCAGTAAGTAATGTAGCAGATTGAAAGGTAAACATCAGAGCATCTTTTTGCAGCTCAGTAGACAATGGTGCGGTAGTGGATTGTGTCTGCTGAGTGTTGATTTCACGCTTCGCTGTTGCCTAGTTGGTGAGACACAATGCTGGAAAGTAAATAATGTCCATCTTTTACGCTCCGTGACATCGAGCTTATAGCTAACTAGCTAATCATGTAGCTACTTTCATTGCTTGTCAGCTGAGTGGAAGCTAATGTGTAAACATGTATTCACCAAAATGTTTTGTTCAGGATTCACAGTTTGGTACCCCCTTCAACTGGAAAATTCCAGTCGTTGCATTTATAAAATGTAATATTTAAAAGTCTGGCTTTCCAGACATTAAAATGGCAAACGTAATAAAAGTAGATTTAATAAATAGTATATTTGCCCTGTGTAAATAATAATATATAGGAACTGTATCTAATATAAATGAGGGGTGATAAAAACTAATACAACAGGCTGGAAAAATACACATTTATTCATTTTAATATCCTATATATATATATATATATATATATATATATATATATAATGTGTTGAATCTTGACACCGGGCGACGCACCCTAAAAACGGCACCGTTAGATCGGTTTCACGCTGAAGGTAAAGTTGTTTTTTTTCTCTCTCATAAATGTAAATGAGTGTAAATGCCAACACCATCATATATGTCGAAATGACTGATGCCTGTCAACCAAAACATGAGTTCATTGATGTCATTAAATGAGTCTGCTTTTTTTATTCCATCAGTTACTCCTGGTCGGAGGCTGCCGTATATATTTAGTTTATACGTAGGGTTACGTCCTACATAAATTTAATGGTGCAACGCTCAAATATTTAATAGAGTGTAAATTGTGACTTAGTGCCCATTTACGCCACAACTAGGCTGTTGTAACATATGTATAGCTGGTGCAACCGGCCCCTGATGTTTATTTAGCTATTTATTTTATTTTTATTTATTCTTAATTTTAATGGTCAGCATTTGACTGATACCAAACATACAGTACTGATGTTTATTTAGCTATTTATTTTATTTTTATTTATTCTTTATTTTAATGGTCAGCATTTGACTGATACTAAACAGTACTGATGTTTATTTAGCTATTTATTGTATTTTTATTTATTCTTTATTTTAATGGTCAGCATTTGACTGATACTATACTGATTTTTATTTATCCATTTATTTTAATTTATTCTTTATTTTAATGGTCAGCCATTGACAGATACTAAACAGTACTGATGTTAATTAAGCTATTTTATTTTTATTTATTCTTTATGTAAATGGTCAGCAATTGACTTATATTAAACATATAGTACTGATGTTTATTTAGCTATTTATTTTATTTTTATTTATTCTTTATTTTAATGGTCAGCATTTGACTGATACTAAACATACAGTACTGATGTTTATTTAGCTATATTGTATTTTTATTTATTCTTTATTTTAATGGTCAGCATTTGACTGATACTATACTGATTTTTATTTATCTATTTATTTTAATTTATTCTTTATTTTAATGGTCAGCCATTGACAGATACTAAACAGTACTGATGTTAATTAAGCTATTTTATTTTTATTTATTCTTTATTTAAATGGTCAGCATTTGACTGATACTAAACATACAGTACTGATGTTTATTTAGCTATTTATTGTATTTTTATTTATTCTTTATTTTAATGGTCAGCATTTGACTGTACTATACTGATTTTTATTTATCTATTTATTTTAATTTATTCTTTATTTTAATGGTCAGCCATTGACAGATACTAAACAGTACTGATGTTAATTAAGCTATTTTATTTTTATTTATTCTTTATTTAAATGGTCAGCATTTGACTGATACTAAACATACAGTACTGATGTTTATTTAGCTATTTATTGTATTTTTATTTATTCTTTATTTTAATGGTCAGCATTTGACTGTACTATACTGATTTTTATTTATCTATTTATTTTAATTTATTCTTTATTTTAATGGTCAGCCATTGACAGATACTAAACAGTACTGATGTTAATTAAGCTATTTTATTTTTATTTATTCTTTATTTAAATGGTCAGCATTTGACTGATACTAAACATACAGTACTGATTTTTATTTTATTTATTCTTTATTTTAATGGTAAGCAATTGACATACTAACAGTACTGATGTTATTTATTGTATTTTTATTTATTCTTTATTTTCTCAGTGTTCATTTCTAGAATTTATAATAATGTCAAATATTCTTTGATAAAAATATTTGTTTAAGAAAACAGCCTTCTGAATACCTTTGCATAGTCATATCGGTGCAAAATCAGTGAAAAATCCACATAGAAAAAGTCTGTTTTCATTCCAGCTCAAAAACTAGCTATATTGGTCACCACATCGGTAATCTGTGAATTTTTCCTCTCTAAAATCGGTATCGGTCTCAAAAATCCCATATCGGTTGGGCTCTAGATTCAAGTTTTAAAGGTTAGGCAAACCTGAACAAAGGTAAATGGTTCACTTATCATCAAACGATCCATACAGTGAAGGCAGAACCTAGAAACTTAATGTTAGGATACGCTGTACAGTCTTGTAATGACACCTCGGTCTTCAAATTCGTTCATTTGCCCCGCTACACTGATTACTTTCCTCACGTTCTTCATTTGAAGTCCTTTTCTCCTCCCTGGGAGGAAGTGCTGTTGGCGAGTTAGCCTAGGAAAACTTTCAATGTGGCTGTCACCTTTTCCAGCTAACCAGCGGGATCTAGTTAGGTCTGCACACTGAAATACAGCCACTGACTCTGTCAGTGTGCTCAGGTTAGCTGACCATGGGCATTACTTCCACGGTTTACAAAACAGTTTCAATGCATCAATACAGATTTAATCTGTACAAACTGCTGGTGTTCTGAGTTCAGACACAGAATCAAGCAAACATTCAAAGTTAACTCGATCCAATTCATCTGCTAGCTCACTGCTAGTGCTACTGGGTGAGCTAGCCACACACATCGAGCTTGTTTATCCTATAAGATGCCATTAACAAGCTGGAAACACATCGAATGTGTACTAAAAGCTATATGAACAGTATTAAACTATCATAAAGTGCCGACAGAATCGAGCAGGACATTATTTATATCTACCCCAGAACCACGTAGCAGGTAGCTATACATCAAACAGCTAACAGACAACATGTCACGCAAGCTTTACACAGCATGTCATCTGTGTCTGATCACATGGTGTATCTTACACTTAGACGGGTGCTTAAATAAAATCACTGACTGCATATGTTTGAAATCTGGGTTTAACTCGTGCCTGTCTAGCTGTTCAGTTAGCACAGAGCTGAAAGCAAATGTGCCTCTCGTCAGTTAGCGGGCTGGCTAACGTGAGCTAAACTTCAACTCTGTCGTAAAACAAGGGGCTCAATACGGTGCTCGGCGGCTCGAAATGTGGATTTAAATGTGTATGTGGTGGGGAAAGCGACCACGGTGGCGGGAGAGTGAGCGGGCTACTCACATTGCTGTGGCTATCGATGGCCTGCAGCAGCCGGTCTCTCATCTGCTGCGGGGTTTCGGAGGCCGTTGTCATTGCCTGCTCGGTGCGAATCGGCCGACGGGGGAAAAATCCTCCGACTTCAAGGGCTTAATGGATTGCGGGAAATCACAGGCCTCTCAGGAGGATTGAGAAGTGGCGGAACCACATGTTTTCTAACGTGCTTGTTGGCTTGAGAAATGGTGTGTTGTGTGTTCAGTTGGGAGATGAAGGTTCGACGGTTGTCGTCTCTCTCTCCACCTCATTGCGTCGAGCGCTCTGCTCTCGACGATCTCATGCACTCCACTGGAGCAAAACCCCAGCAGCGCTGCATTGTGGGAGCGTGCGACGCCGCGTGACGTCATTACGCCGGTTCAAATAAATAGTGCAGCCAGACAAACAGATGATGCAAAGGCAGACAGGCAGTTATTAGGGCATGTCAACAGCCTATTTCTGTTATCAAAGAGAATTTGTATAATATTAGTTTTTACCATGGTGGAAATGAGAATGAGAAATCCTGCTTATGGATGGTTTGGCCAGTGGGTGATTCTCACCAAACCTGTCAAGAAAATGTCCTGGTCCTATTTTTCTCCAAAATTTGAGGAGGCAAATAAGATATTATATTATTTTTATTTTTATTGCATATATAAAATGAAGCCTGTTTTCAGGGCCATTCAGTGTTTTTGCTTTTTTACATTGTTTCCATTGTCATTACCGCAATGCAAAAACAAACCAAAAAAAAAAATTGGTAATTAAGAGATTCTCATTAACACAATGTGAAAACTGACATAGTTTTTTTTTTTTTTTAAATAAATTGTAAAGTATTTTTATGCCATGATACTGCCTTTAATTTGTGGTAATTGTAATAAAAAAATGTATTGTACAACAGCATCTTTTTTTACTGTAATAAAATGACTGTTGTGGTCATGAGAATCCAGACAGGTTACGGTAATAAGAAAATGTGCCTGAAAATAGTGTCACAATGCTAAAATCTCAATGGTCCTAATTGTTTTTTATGCAAAATTATAATTTATTTTATTATTATTTTTATTTGGAGTTTAAGGAATATTCCTGGTTCAATACAATTTATGCTCATTCGACAGCATTTGTGGCATATTGTTGATTACCTGAAAAATTATTTTGACTCGTCCCTCCTTTTCTTAAAAAAAAAATCAAAATCAAGGTTATAGTGAGACATTTACAATGGAAGTGAATGGGGCCAATCCGTAAATGTCTAAATACTCACTGTTTCAAAAGTATAGCCACCAGACATTAACCATGTGTGTTAACATGATTTTAGTGTGATAAAATCACTTACTAAACTTTCTATGTAAATGACAAATTGTTATGACAACGTAAAGTCGTAAACCTTAAAACAAAAATTTAGAACACTTTACAGTTCAAATAATACACAAGTTTTCACAGGATTAATGTAAGTGCTTTTAGAAAATTATAAACTTCACATTTCTGTCTTTAAACCCTACAAAAAATGGCCCAATTCACTTTCATGTTTGTTTGTTTGTTTGTTTAAAGAAAAGGATGGACGATTCAAAATACATTTTTGTGGTAATCAACATTATGCCAGAAATGCTTTTGATTGAGCTTAACTTGTATGGAACCAGAAATCATCCTTTAAATATGACCAGGACATTTTCTTGACTGGTTTTGGGAGAATCACCCCAGCACACTGTGAATTTTTTAAACACTAAGCAATGTTACTCCAACAGATATGGATAAAAAGGATTAGTTATAAGCACAGGTAAAACAACAAAGAGCATAGAGGGAAAACAGAGCACTGACAAATAGATAAGCTTTTTTTTACATTTTTATTCAATTCAATAAACAAATATTTATGCAAAGGTACAAAGACTTAAGCTTCCACACAGAAAAATACAGTAAGGACAATGGAATTTAAGCTTGAAACATTTTGTTTTAAATAAGTAGCACACTTACACAGCCCATATTGTTTTATAATCTCTTTTGTTTTTATATATATTTCATAGAAAACATTTTGTATGAGGAACATATTTTCCATACATTTTTAAAGGGTCGGATAAACAAACACCACAAAGCTGCAAAGCTATGTTCCTGAAAGCTAGGTTTGCATATTTGGTGAGTATAATCATGTCCTGTTGCCAATAAAATAAAATAAAATGTTTGCAGTCAAATGTATGTGCAACATCTGAATTATATTACATTGAAAAAATAGAAATTAGCTGCCTTTGTAGAGATGTGAACCATAGAGACTGTTCACATTCTTTAGCACATACTGTAAGAGGATTTTAGAGTTTTGTTGTGTGTACATTTCAATCCTGCACTGGGTTGCATTGTCACCTCCCTTGCACTATAGCATAGTGTTTTTTTGTTTTTGTTTGTTTGTTTTACTTAATGAAAACAAACAAAAAGGATTCAAAACCACTTTTGAAAAAAATAAAAAATAAATAAATAATATATCTCTATCCAGTTGCATGACTTTCAGTAATGTAATAAGCAGAGAGATCTCAGAGCTTGATAACGGCACAAAAGCAGGACATCACATCAAAATTTATGGGTGTTTTAATATTCAGTACCATGCAGCAAATGTCCACCAAACATAAAGCAATTTTTCAGTATTAAAGGCTGAGGGGATTTACTGCAGTAAATGGCTGGTCAGGGAGATATTTTACATCAAGATAACTTAATTTTTTAAAGGTACTCCTAAAATATCTTTAAGTGAATTTTTACTGTAGGTCAACAAAGACTAGGGAGAGCCAGCCACTGTTGTAAAATGACAATTAAAAAGCATCTACACACTATCTTTAAAGAAAATAACTGTAGCTAAAAGTATTCAAAAGCATTATATTTAAAAAGGTAAAATTAACAAACTTTGGCTTTTTCCAATGGCTTGTCCATCACAGAGAAAAGTAAACAAGCACATTTGTCACAATTTATTTGTCTTGCACTTTGAACTGGGCATTTTGGCAAATGATTGATATGCAAACTACTTTCCTGGAATTAATTAAATAAACAAACTAACAAACAAACAAAAATGATTAGGACTTATCTTTTAAAAAGAGAGAAAGAACAACCACCACATGCACACACAAATGATTTTGAAAAGGTAAGATATGAATAAATAAAAATCTATTGGCACACTCAATGAAACAAGCATCACAATTAAAAATGACCAGACTTGTTATTGTTTGGGAAAACAAACAAACAAACAAACACACAAAAATACTATTGTATACTGCCATGCAAAGGCAAAACACAGTACCTTTTGTTAAAACTGAGTTTTAGTCTTAAGACTGTGATCTGCCCTGTGACAGACAAATCTGACAAAACTTTATGCTCAGATTCATGTCTAATCTGTGCATTACTGTGTGTATGTTCAAAACATTTGGCTGGACAACAAAAACAACAAAAGAGAAAATAAAAGGAAAAGGAATTTCTTAGTTTTAGTGTTGGCACAGTTATTGTGTTTTGCTTTTATAGGACAATATATTTAAGGTGTGTTTATCAGTGCAAATTAGGGGAATATAATACAGCCCAATAATTGTAAAAAAAAAAAAAAAAAAAAAAGGTAGTTTTTACAATACGATATATTTCCATTAATACCCAGATATTATATTACACAGGATAACCATCAAACTATCATTCAGATCTTAATATTTCAAATATAAATGATCATTTTAACTTGGTTTACTCCTTACTTGCAGAACCAAGAGTCGGTTTTAAACTTGACAGGGAAGTTAGAGAAATATTTTTAATACTTTCATTTGTTGCAGTTTTCAATTGTAAATACTGTAAAATATCTTATTTTTTCTTCATTGAGGACACTTGTGAATTAATTTTTTTTTTACTTTAACAAATCTACAGTAAACTTTCAGATATTTGGAAATCTAGGAAATGAGTGGATAAAGAAACCATAGCAAAGAAACCATACATCTACAACAATACACTGCAGCAAACAGACCTTGAGCTTGTGAAGACATTTACAGTACGTAAACATACAATTTTAAATGCACATACACAAGATAAACAAAAATCAAAGAACATCAGCCAGAAACAAATAGGTCTACTGTGCATAGTACAAAACAAAGACTTAAGAGGATATTGTTTCATAAAGCTTTGATAAGGTTCAGTGTATAGAGGCTGAAAAGCAAAACTGAATGTATATTTGCAGCAGGGATTTTTCTTTTACAGCTTGGCTAGAAATGTGAGCTCACTTTATAATGAACACATATTTGATGTGTATTTAAACCATGAGTTAGAGGAGTGTGAAACCCCTGAACAGTTTAGCATCCACTTCAAGCATTTTATAATGTAAAAACATACGGTTCCATATTGTTCAATACTTTATTTTTTTTACATACTCCTGATATTTAAGCTTTAATGTTTGTTTTTTAAAACAGAGAAATGTATAAGTGTAGCATTTATGTACATGAAGGCTGCATAAAAAAAAAAAAAAAAAAAGAAATAGCCTATTTTTAAGATTTACGCATTTCAATTTCATAACAAAATTCCATCAAATTGAACTGCACAATTTTTTACAAACTTAAAACTTGAATACGTTTTAGTTTAATTTAATTAAAGATTGAATTGTGTAATTTAAAGGAATTTTGTTATGAAATTGAAATGCGTAAATATTAAAAAAAGGCTAAAATATTTTGTGTACACATTATATACTCAAGTTGTGGTTTACAATGATTAAGAGCCTTTTCTTTTCTGCATGCTTTCATTTTTTGGCCAGAAATTCTCTGGACTTGTTCAATTCATGGTAAGGATATACCTCAATGCACAGATGAAAACTTAATAAAAGGTGAAACTGGTCTATGGTAAATTGAGATGCAGAACAGTAACCTGCCTTCATTGACACATTGTTAATATTGGGGAACTTTAATACTTTTCTAATACTACATAAAAAGTTATCTATTTTGCGTTGACCAAGTATAAAATCATAAATTGACAACAAATACTTTTTCCTTTTCAAAAATACTTGTCTTAGAGAAGGCAAAGTTGGCCAAACATAGGGGGAAAATAGACCCAGTGCACTTAACAGTCACTCAGAGGGGTATGAAAAATGTAGTGAATATCGGTTAAAGTGCCAAGTAAATGTAGAAAGTGATATTATGTAGTAAGTTCACGTAAATGCAAAGCACAAAATTAAAGATGAAAAAATGTCAGAATTAAAAGTGCACAGCTCATAATCACCAATACTCGTGATGGTAAGACATGCACACACACACAAAAAAAAAAAAAAAGAGACATAAGCGTTTGTACAATGCAGCCTCTTGCAAGTGAAATGGAATGATCACAACAATGCAGAGGGCAACTACTAAACACATGGAAAGTATACAAATGTCACAGTAACAAAAATAATGCTAGTTTCATTAATATGTTTGGTCCTACATAAAGTGATCAAATACATTCTGGTTTCAGAATGTATTTCAATGTTCTTTCAATGAGGCAGTCAAGTCAAGGAATATAACAGTAACTGATTACCTGACACATCCTTCCCGTCAATTCTATTACATTTTGAAAATATTTAACATGAACTTCATGACAATAGTCAAAGCACATGTTGGTCATGCTTCTGTGACAGAAAATGTACAGGATACAATCAGATCCCTTGCGAGAAGAATCCCTTTCCAAAATGGGGAATTAAAAACTTTTTCATGCACAGACTGCTTCTCTTTTGTCCTCTTTGCTGAAAATAGACAAAGCAGTCCATACAATATAATTAAAATGCAGCTGCACGGACTCAAGACCCACAGATGCTTTAAAAGCCGTACTGTTCTTTAAACAATTTCTTTAGTATGTCTGTGTTCTTGTATGTTAAATTATGCTTTGCATAGATATTATTCCAAATCTGATTATCCCCTTTTATGGAGTGAAATTTTACATGGATAACAATTTCTTAATATCTTTTTATATTTAGCATTTTGTTAGTTAATTTATACATCAAGATTGTATTAATGTTCTTTTCAAAAGGTTTTGTAAACAATATTCTCACACTTACAAAAGTGGTACAAGTATACAATATTCAGAGGAAATATGAGAAAAGATGAATGTGACAGAATTAAAAAGAGTAGTAAACCTCCCCTTTTGGGCATATGATATCATGAAGAAACCAGAAGACAAGTATGAGTGCAAAGACAACTTTTGTGATGAGTAACAGCAAATTTTACAGTACCAAATTCTTCTGTAAACAGAAAACAAACCTTCAATTGACAAAAACTCATCTTCTCAGTGTAAGGCAGATTCTGGTTATCACAGTGACTAGTTTTGATACATATATGCAAATGACCATTATGATCTTGTACTGTGGCTTCATATTTCTTTCCAAGTAAAGCAAAGAAATCTCACCTAAAAGTTTGCAGCATCATTTTGATTGTACCATATACACTGCATATTTCAGATGTGAAAGTGAAAGTTGAAGTGGAGATTTAGAAAAAGAAAAAAGAGACATCAATTTTGATCTGTTTCTCACCCACACCTATTATATCGCTTCTGAAGATATGGATTTAACCACTGGAGTCTTATGGCTTACTTTTATGTTTCCTTTATGTGATTTTTGGAGCTACAAAAAGGTCTGATCACCATTCACTTGCATTGTATGCACCTACAGAGCGGACATGTTCTTCTAAAAATCTTTGTGTTCTGCAGAAGAAAGTCATACACATCTGAGATGGCATGAGGGGGAGTAAATGAGAGAAATTTCATTTTTCGGTGAACTACCCTTTAAATGTGTGGATGTGTTTTTTTGTTGACAACCACATACAGTACAAATCATATTAGAATTTCCAATTGATGCAGATTAATTTGATCACAATCCTTACACAGTGCAAGCACTGTCATCTTTAGCCACATTAGCAGTGTTTAAGCTGTACCACTGCATTTAAGTATGAAAAAAAAATAGACATTTAAAAAAACATTACAATCATATGTTCAGACCAGACATACCGAAGAACTATAGCTGTCTTCGAGTACATAAGTGTTCATGTGGAAAGTTAAAATGTGTTGCATGTAATGCATGAGGACTATAATACTGCCCTTAAAACGGGGAGGATTAACACTCCTTTTTCACCATTATTGGTTTTATGAGAAACATCTGTTTAAGAAAACAAATTAGACACAGCTCATGGCAAACAATGCTTTTGGTGGCATATGCATGTATAAAAGTGCGTAAATAAATATTTGTCATAAAAAAAAACTGGCATGTAACACAGGCATGTATGACCGAGTGATAGGTGAGCCGACAGGCATCAGAAACAATGTGATTGGTGCTGCAGAGGAGTAGGAGGAGGATCTTATACAGTAAATGAAATGGAAGAACACACGATAGGGAGCTTACATAGTGTTGTCGCATTCACTCATATAGAGCTAAAGGAACTGCAATTGCTGAGGTGTGAGTGTTAAGAAATTATGGGCTGCTTTCTCAAAAGGTTGATTCGTTAGATGCGGCAGCACTGCTTACCATACTGTGGCAACATTCTCAGCAATGTCAGTGTCCGCCCGCTTTCCAGTAGGGAGGGTTTTGAGAAACATGGTCAGGTGTTCCCCAGACATGCTGTAGAGATGACAGCTTCTCTCCCACTTAACCACACCAATCTCAAATAAGGACAAATGAACATCATATACCCAAAGATTACAGCCTGTCCATCCGGAAAGCGTCTTCTGTTGCAGGGTCAGCAAGAACCATGTCAGGATCGTTGAGCATGTGCAAGCCGTCTAGTGTTAGTGGGTCAATTTTCAAATCATCCAGGGGGAACTGGGAATCTGCGTCAAAGCTCACATCACCTGTCAGAGAGTCAGACAACTCTTTGGATAGGATTGGATCATTTGAGGGAATTGCATTTATTATTTTATCTTGTGGAATGTACTTAAATATCTATCATGCAGCTTCTTCAGGGAAGTACTAAAAAAAAAAAAAAAAAAAAAAAGAATTTTGTATATCTTTAATTTTTGCAAAATGCTAAATTCTGAGCACTGGAACTGGCAACTGGAAATGAAATCTAACATACGCAAAGGTACAGGTAATATAATGCAATATCTAACTTGGTCAGATGCAATACCAGTGAGAATGATGTTGGGGATGTTCCCATGGCTGCTGTAGCCTAGCTGCTGCGCGTCCTGCAGGTTGCCGTGGATCCCGGTCAGGTTGAGCATTGCAGCTTGAGAGTAGTTAAGAGTGGAACACTCACTGTACAGACTGCTTGAGCTGATGGGATTCTCAAACATGTTGAACTGCTCCAGCTAAAGAATCACAACAATTGAATTACTATCAGAACTGTGCGCTGAAAGAATCTGTTTCATTCAAACAAGTGAGCGACAAGCAAAAGAAAGAAAAAAAAAGAATCTCTCAACTTGCATCTAACACTCCAACTCTCTGAATACTTTTCTTTTTGGCACTCTGAACTTGGAACAGCTTATATGCTTGGTTACCTGAAGCAAGCAGTTCTCACAATCTCAATATGCTTTAGTCAAGTTGCCCCCAAATCATTTATGAAAGAAAATATACATTTCATTAAGACAATAGTATTTCTGAATTATTTACAAAACATTAGTCATTATATTTTAATTATTATTTATTGACAGGCTTTTTGCCTTTGTTGTGTGCAGTTCTCACACACATTTGACCAAATTACTTTGATTATAAGGATTTTTCTAATTCATTTTATAGATATTGCATGCACCAAGAGCAATTTCTAGCCTATGAAATATTTTAGAACCTAATACCTAGTTTTCCGTGACTGTGCACTACTCTTGTATAGGACATAAGAGTAAATAAGAAAGCAGAGGGAGAAAGTAGGGGAATGGGATCCAGGTCGAATTTAAAGCTACACTAATTTCAGCCTATTTTTAAGACTTGCACATTTTTATTTAATAACAAAATTCCTTCAAATTGAAGTGTGTAATGTTTAACAAAATTACATTGCTACAATTATTTTTTTAATTATTTTATTAAATATTACTCAATTAATTTAGATGGAAATTTGTTATAAATTTGAAATGCGTAAATCTTAAAATCTTTTCTGTCATATGCGCGTGCGCTTCCCACTGTACCACAGCTCCATATTTTAAAGGCCAACCATTAAAGTATTATTTAATTAAGAGCAAAGTCTTTAGGACTCTTATGCTGGTTTCTCTAAAAGCTTTCAGCTGCCATCTAGTGGCTGCCACATGTTAGGGGCAAGGAGAAAATTCTTCCTGGACCTGTTCTGCCTTCTAATCTCTAAATGAATCACATAATAGGGGTTGGGGTGTTCCTAGAACTACACTTAAACTTTACGATTATACGTGATCTCTGGCCACAAAAACTTCTGAACGGGCTGTAACAGTTAAGGTACTTAAGTTGTTTTTTTTTTGTTTTTTTTACACAGGGTATAGTGTTCTTACCTGCTGAGACAAAGCACTGCTCTGCCGAGGAGAAAGCTGCTGGTCATAAAAGGCATCAGCAAAGACACTTCCGAGAATGGAGGAGTGCTAAATCAAGAACATATTAGAAAGAACCATTCATGATGAGGCTAATGATAATCAGTAGAGAAATTACTACTTTCACAAAGGCCTTAAAACAACATACTAAGCCCATGAGAGGATATTAATCCCCATGTAGACTACACATTTCACAAAGTCAAGTTTTGTGTCACAATTCATGATGCAAGAAAAATGACAACACCACTTGTGTTTAACCATGTTTGATGTGAAGGCATAACATGTCGCAGGCTGCAAGCATACTGTATAGAAATTCAACATCTTGTTGAAATTTCATAAAGCATATATGAACAGATGATCAAACAATCTCAAATCACAAATTGCACATCACTGCAGTCCTGTGTTCATCATTGCTGATCTTTTGTAGAGGCTGTTACCAGAAGAGAGCACAGCAAATTTCTAATATTTAGAAGAGATCAACTAAATATCTCTTCCTGAACATAACACAACAAATAGGAAACAAAAATAAATCACAAAAATAAACGTTGGTGCATTCCATCTGGCTTCCAACTAAAGCTTACAAAGCAAAAATCTGTGAATGTTTAAGAAAACATGTCACATCTATCACATCAGTGAGAGGGATTTGATCCAGCTTTTCAGATTTTCAAATGATTGAAAGACTTCTAGAAACATCATGTGATAATATCAACTTGCAAGTACACAAATGTCTATTATATGAATATTAGTTTTCAGCCAATCTGTAATTCACTCACATTTTCTTACAATCATTTTTAAAGGGATATTCACCCAAAAATGAAAATTCTCTCATCATTTACTCATGCCATCCCAGATGTGTATGCCTTTCTTTCTTTTGCAGAACACAAATGAAGATTTTGGGAGAATATCGCAGCTCTATAGGTCCATACATTGCAAATGAATGGTGGCCAGACATTTGAAGCTCCAAAAATCACATAAAGGAAAAATAAAAGTAATCCAAATGACTCCAGTGTTTAAATCCATATCTTCAGAAGCAATTTAATAGGTGTGGGTGAGAAACAGAACAATATTTAAGTCCTTTTTTTACTCTGTTTCTCACCCACACTTATCATATCACTTCTGAAGACATGGATTTAATTACTGTTGTGGATTACTTTTAGGTTACCTTTGTGTGCTTTTTGGAGCTACAAAAGGTCTGATCACCATTCACTTGCATTGTACTGTATGGACCTACAGAGATTTTCTTTGTTTGTGTTCAGCAGAAGAAGGTCATACACATCTGGAATGGCATGAGGGTGAGTAAATGATGAGAATTTTCATTTTTGGGTGAACTATCCCTTTAACATTTCGAAGGATTACAATTATGTTCCAAGCTTCAAACTGACAATCAAAAAAGTTGCATAATATGCACATGGTTCAGTGAGAGGATGTGTAACAGGAATGGTAATTTCACGGAGAGTATGGCGTACATTACAATTATATCGCTACTCAGAATGATACACAAAAGACTAAGGTGGTGCTCAGACACATGGTGAAGCAGCTGGGATCAGAGAGACTGGTAGACACGACTGGACTAGGACACACATAGCGGCTAATAGCACAGGCTCCAAATCGGCTCCAAACAAAACAAACTACAGGGAGGAAGCAGCAGCTGCTGGATTCGCCCTTACTTGAGGCGAGCCCCCTGGAGAGAAGCCTTGATTGGAGACAGGAGAAGTCGGAGACTGATTGGCTGAAGACCCCACCCTACAGCGGTACTGCTGGAGGGAAGCAGCCTACATGGGACAACACCAAGTTAGACCAACAGAGCCCCTGTAGGGGACCTCTGAAAGGCAACCGTCATGTATCGTTGGAGACTCAGGTTACAAGGCCTCTCAAACAACAGTTACAAAATTTAGTCTTTTATTACTTAACTATGTAGTCAAAATTTTGCAGCCAGCACACTTTAATCAAGACATTGACTTTATTAATAAAGAAAATATTTTTTTTCCTGCTTTACTTGATAGTACCAATATCCAGGTCTCTTCATTAGGGTATTGTCAAGACTAAGAAAAATGTTAAAAAGAACAAGTCGAGAACTGAAAAGAGTAAGCGTCTTATTTATTAGGCACCATAAACACTGCTGTTGAAACTCATTTTAAGATCATTATCTTTATAAAAATGATTTTATCGGTTCACAATCTTTCGGACAGACCTACATGACAGAGTTCTAGAAAGCCACTGGAGACCTAAGGATCTACAGATAGAGATGTGATCTTACCGTGTTAATATCAATGCCCACAGAGGTCTGTGTCTGGCTTCCAGAGACAGGTGGCAGCTGAGTGTTCTGCTGGAGCTGAGGAAGTCTACTGACCCCCTGTGTCTGCGTGGATGGCTGACTGAAGAAAGCATACTGAGCCAACTGCTGCTCCAGCATCATGGCATCTATTGTCTCCGCCTATTTAACATGGATCAAGATAGAGACAGTCTTTCAGTATCTGAGTGAGTTTATTATTCCAAACCTGCTAGACAGGGTTCCTACACTTTTTGACAAATTAATTTTCATTACTTTTCCATGACCTATTCTGTTCATTCCGGGAACCAATATTTGGAATTAATGGTTTTAAACGACTACATTTTCTAGTGTACACATGTCTCCAGTAAGACCCCAAAAGGAATAGTTCACCCAAAAATGAAAATTCTCTTCATTTATCATTACGTATCATTTACTCACCCTTTTGCCATCGTAGATGTGCATGACTTTCTTTCATCTGCTGAACTCAAATGAAGATTTTTAGAAGAATATTTCAGCTCTTTTGGTCCATACAATATAAGTGAATGGGTGCCAACATTTTTAAGCTCCAAAAATCACACAAGACAGTGATTAAATCTATATCTTCAGAAGCGATATGATAGGTGTGGGTGAGAAACAGATCACTTTTACCTTCGTGTGTTTTTGGCGATTCACATTCTTCATGCATATCGCCCACTACTGGGCAGGGAGAAGAATTTCAAGCAAAAAATTACTTAAATATTGATCTGTTTCTCACCCACACCCATCATATCACTTCTAAAAAAAATTGGATTAAAACACTGGAGTTGTATGGAACTACAGAGCTGAGATATTCTTCTAAAAATCATAATTTGTGTTCTGCAGAAGAAAGTCATGCACATCTGGGTTGGCTTGAGGGTAAGTAAATGATGAGAACATTTTCAGCTTTGGGTGAACTATCCCTTTAACAGACAGACTGATTTTTTTCAACTTGCGGGCAAGTTTTCCTCTGCACAAGCACCAACAAAGAGCAATTCCCTGAAATTTCCAGAAACTCCATGGGAACCTTGCTGGATCAATGAGGGTAATTGCAGACCTACTCAACAGTGCAGGCAGAATTCAAGTTGGTGTGAATTGAATGAGCAAAATTACATTCCAGCATCCTTTTACTTCTCATTTATCCAAACGCAACCCACACAACCTACAGCCACTTTGCACTTCAGCACCTGCTCCACTCTCTTTCTCAGTGGGACTCTGGAACTGCCAGTCAGCTGTGAACAAAGCTGACTTCATTCCAGCCTTTGCCACACAACCCACCCTCAGCAACCTGGCACTGACGGAAACATCGATACATCCAGAGGATACAGCAACACCTGCTGCTCTCTCCAACAACTTCTCTCACACACCTCGACACACCGGTAGGGGTGGGGGAACAGGTTTGCTCATTCATAACAACTGGACTTTTTCACCACACTCTTCACTATGTAACAATACTACTTTTGAATTTCATGCTATTACTACAATGCAACCCACAAAAATACATGTTGTTGTTGTTATCTATCACCCTCCAGGTCAGCTGACAAACTTTCAGGAGTTGGATGTCCTGCTGTCCTCCTTGCCGGAGGATGGTAGGCCACTTGTGGTTCTTGGTGATTTCAACATACACCAAGACAAGCCCCAGGCCACTGAACTGAATACTCTTCTGGCCTCATTTGACTTGGAAAGACTACACACCACAGCAACTCACAGATCGGGCAACCAGCTGGACCTCATTTTTACACATAACTGTACCAACTCAAACATTCTTGTTATTCCGTTACATGTCTCTGATCACTACTTTGTTCAATTCAACATGACTCTCCCATCTACATTAAAACAGACTCCACCTTTGGTTCTCTTTCACCCTCTCGCCTTTCCACTGCTGTCTCTACCTCTCTTCCCACACTAAATGTATTTTCCATGCTTGATGTAAACACTGCCACAGACACACTAAGCTCTACTTTAACAACCTGTCTAGACAACATCTGTCCTCTCTCCTCTAGCCCAGCATGTACTACACCACCTACCCCCTGGCTGTCTGATGTCCTTCATGAACATCGGACTGACCTCAGGGCAGCTGAGAGGAGATGGCGGAAATCTAAAGATCCATCAGATCTAGGCAAGTATCAGTCTCTGCTTGCAACTTTTTCAGATAACGTTAAATCTGCAAAAACCTCCTATTACCAGAACAAGATCAACAGCACCACAGACACTCGCAGCTTGTTTAGAACATTCAACACACTTCTCTGCCCTCCCCCTTCACCACCTGACACATCACTGACAGCAGATGTCTTCACCACATTTTTTACTAATAAGGTTACAACCATCAGCAATACATTCTTAGCACCACACCCTGTCAAACAACTGTCTCCTGTATGCAACTCTTCTGTCTCTATGTTCTCTCCTCTGACTGACACGGAGGCCTCTAAACTCCTCCTCTCCAACCACCCCACCACCTGTTCCTTTGACCCCATTCCTTCTCACCTTCTCCAGGCCATCTCTCCATCCATCCTACCTGCACTCACACACATAATTAACACGTCTCTACTTACAGGCACTTTTCCCAATACATTTAAGCAGGCTCAAGTAACCCCGCTGCTGAAGAAACCCGCACTTAACCCCACACAAATACAACACTACAGACCAGTCTCTCTCATACCATTCATAGCAAAAACACTTGAAAGGGAAGTTTTCAATCAAATATCTGCCCATCTCTCACAGAACAAGCTGCTGGATGACAATCAGTCAGGCTTCAAAAGTGGACACTCCACCGAGACTGCCCTGCTGTCTATCACAGAGTCACCGAGACAGGCGAAAGCTGAATCCAGGTCATCCATCCTGATTCTGCTGGACCTTTCTGCAGCCTTTGACACAGTCAACCATCAGATCTTACTCTCCACCCTCTCTTCACTGGGCATCACAGGAACTGTGCTTGACTGGTTTAATTCCTCTCTCTCAGGTAGGTCCTTCAAGGTAGCTGGAGTGGTGAGGTATCCAAGCCACATCAGCTACTTACTGGGGTACCTCAGGGCTCAGTGCTTGGGCCACTCTTCTTCTCTATATACACACTATCACTGGGACCAATCATTCAGGCACATGGTTTCTCTTACCACTGCTATGCTGATGACACGCAACTCTACTTGTCTTTCCAGCCCAACGACACCACAGTGACTGCTCGAATCTCTGCCCGCCTGGCAGACATCTCTGCCTGGATGAAGGAACACCACCTGCAACTCAACCAAGCCAAGACCGAACTCCTTGTCTTTCCAGCCAACCCTGCTGTTGAACACAACATCACCATGCAGCTGGGTGCAACTACAGTAACGCCTTCCAAAACGGTCAGAAATCTAGGGGTAACCATCGATAAACTAAATCTCAAAGACCGCAAGATCATGTAGATTTACACTACAATATCAGGAAGACCCTTCCTCTCTGAACATGCCACACAACTGCTTGTTCAGTCACTTGTCATAACTAGATTGGACTACTGTAACACTCTCATTGCAGGCCTCCCTGCATGTGCAATTAGACCCCTGCAAATGATCCAGAATGCAGCAGCACGTCTGGTCTTTAATGAACCAAAGAGAGTGCATGTTACACCACTACTTGTCTCTCTCCACTGGCTGCCGGTTGATGTACGTATCAATTTCTAGGCTCTGATGCTGGCATACAGAACAGTCACTGGGTCTGCTCCAGCATACCTAAAATCATTTCTGCAGAGCTACGCACCCACTAGAAGCCTGCGGTCGGCTAAGGAACGTCACCTTGATATACCAACACAAAGAGGCACCAAAACACTTTCCCGGACTTTCAGCTTCATCATACCACGTTGGTGGAATGACCTTCCCAACTCCATCCGTGAAGCTGACTCACTCTCTGTCTTCAAAAAATTACTAAAAACACATCTTTTCCATAAGCACTTAACCAGTCACTTAAAAAAAATTATTGCGCTTTAATCGGTTTTGAATACTATTCTGATGCTAATGAAACTTTGTAATATGGCACTTTTCATACCACTGTCTCCTTAAGATGATTCACTTGTGTTTTCCTCTTCTGTAAGTCGCTTTGGATAAAGCGTCTGCCAAATGAATAAATGTATATGAAAATGTAAATTTATCAGTCACACCTGCAAGGCAGGTGACAATATATGTTCCTTCACAATTCCTCCTGGAACGAAGAGGAAGAACTCCATGTGCCTTCTGTAATAACACCTCAAATTAGTCCTTACAGACTTTCAGTTGGAGGTCTGAGAGCAGTTACCTGTGCTAGAGAGAGTGGAGGAGAGAGGGTGGGCGACAGCTGCTGAAGACTCTGATGCTGCTGGGAGTCAGTGTTCAGAATCAGAGGAACCACATTCTCATGCCGGCGTTGAACACTCCCTGTCACTGTAGGCTGTGCTGATGTCATACCTGATAAGACAAGGCATTTAGAACTCACATTACGGAGAAGCTCTTCAGATGCTAATTAAATTGTAACCTAATGATTTTCAAAGTCAGTGTGAAAATTACTTTTGGTATGCTCCAAGTCGGTTTTAAAGGGATCATGACATGAGGAATCAAATTTACCTTGATCTTGTGACATAAGAGGTCATTGTACTATAAAAACTAACTGTAAGTTTCAGAACTCAAAACGTCCTCCACACTGCAAAAAATGCATTTGTTTAATTATCAGTGTTATTTAATGGTTTTACCCAGATAAGCTGGTATCTAAACTGGTCAAAAAGTGTGAGACCACACTAAAAATGTGAAATTCAAAATTTAATTGAGCCTGTTTCCACCTGGTATTAAGATGTGTTTTTGGTGGTCTGTTCACAAGTGGTCAGCCCAAAATTCAGGTGGAAACGGGGTCCAAAATATTTTGTAATCAAGTTGGTTATTTGCGCCTTTAAAAAGGAAATAACCGTCTGATCTGAAAATTTGAAAAAGCAGATACATACACAAGCATGAGAACTTCATGGATATTCTTCAGTGTGTCAGATATCAACAAAAGGAGACAAATGTCAAACACACACATCTGAAACTCAGGTTAATACAGGTACTCTACTTATATAAAGTAGAAATGTTGCATTTGTGCCTAGATCATATTTCAGATGCATTTTATTTTCAGATGCAGGGTTTTCTTGCACTTTTTGTCTTTTATTACTTTTTTGCTATTTAACTATCATGCAGTAACACAATGACATAGTGATTGATGCATTTCATCATGAAATAAGAGACTCTCCCATCGAAATTTGATCACAAATGGTCACAGGAGACGCATGAGACGCATGCTAATACCAGGTGTGAACAGCAATACGTCTCAGCTGACCACTTGTGATTGAATCACTAAAAGCTTCTCAATACAAGGTGGAAAGAGGGCCATTTAAGCCTGAAAATAGACAACGTTTTAGGATTTTAACAATAGAAAATGTATAACGTAAGATAAAAAAAGAAATTTTTAAAATTCTGCACTATTACTAGGTCACTTGACAGAATAAGCACATTTGTGACATTGATCATGTGAAACGCCTCTGCACAAAAGGGAACATTCTCAAATCTTGCTGGAATAACGTAAATCATTAGGTTATGCACAGCGCAAAAAAAATAAAAATAAAAAGCTGAGTCAGCTCAAATACATGTTGTCTATAAAGCAAAAGTGAACATACCAAATACTATAAATTCTCAAATTCATGTTGATTTGTTCATGTCAAATTAACTTGTAGTTTCAGACTTTTGGACCTCACTGTATGCATGGGCTCATCTTGCCCACAAATGTCCAAAAATCCAAAGGTTAACCTTTGTAATCAGATGTCTGCAACCACAACAGCATTTAATAGCGCTTTAAAAAACATAGGACATCTTTACATTCACATGGAGTGTATATCATTGTGTATGGGTGTGTGAATTACCTTGGCTGGCAGAAGTGAGGCCCATGTGAGTGTTGGCCAGATTGCTAGTGCTGTTGGAGGCACTGAGAGAGGAGGAAGAGTCATCAGGGTCCAGAGGTGTGGGGAGAGGAGGGGGGATCTGGATGTTAGTGAGGTCTGGCAGAGAGCCGCCTGTGTTGTGTGTCGCTGGGATTAAAGATGCAGTCATTTCCTGATCTGGAGATGGAAATATGCTGGGGATGAGACATGAGGGATGTTAGAAGTAACCATGTAATTTGGTATGGCTCAACAGAAAAAAGCCCTTTGTAAACACTGCAGATCGTAGTTTACAGTATGCCGCCTACTTAATTATCTCCATATACAGAAAAGCCTTAAGTTAACTGCTATCAAGAGTATTTTACCAACATGACAAAACACAGTCAGTACTTTTTATGATCTGATAAAAATAACACCGTTATAAAGGATTGGCAATGTCCAGATGGTTATTAGGTTGACAGAGAGAGGGATAATAGTTTGCTTTGATGAACATTGCCTTTGCAACCATCAGTAGAAAGGTGCTGCATGGCCAGTCCATTCACCTACCATCTACTTTATGCCGAGTTTGCATAAAGAAAACCTGAAAAACATCTAATGAAACCAAACTTACCTGATTCCTGGTATTTTGTTTGACTTGGGTCTTGATGAAGTATTCTATGAAAAAAAACAAACAAACATAAAAAGTCAACAAAAGAACACATGAAAACAATAGTAAAGCAATATATTTTAAAATGTACCTTTTTATGTTCCCATATCTGTTTTTGACCTTCTTTGTCCATGTCACTTTCTGATTCCCCTGTTCCTGGCATAGTAAGAAGAAGAACTAGTACATAGAGAGGGACGAAAGCATACAGTGGAACACGTGTGGGGAAAATTCTACAGGTTAGAGTTTACTTAAACCTTTTAATTGACATAGAAGACTGATTAATAGAGTCTCCGTTGAAAGTACAAGAAAACCCAAATCAAATAAATACAAATTAAGTATTTTCTGGTATTAATGTGGCAAGAAATTGAAAGGGAACATAAAACTCAAATATTTTATGAACCTTGTTTTAGCTGCGATTCTTGAGATCCTCCTGTAAATGCATCTTGTGGGTTTTGGTTCAAAGTGCTCTGGTGCAGGGCAGAATCTGAGTTGGTCCTACAGAACAAGCCCAAAGAAACCATATTAAGCAAATGAAAGACCCAGTTAACAGCTAATGAGCTTAAAGGGATAGTTTGCCCAAAAATGAAAATTCTCTCATCATTTACTCATCCACATGCCATCTCCAGTGTGCATGACTTACTTTCTTTTGCAGAACACAAATGAAGATTTTTAGAAGAATATCTCAGCTCTGTTGGTCCTCACAATGCAAGTGAATGGTGACCAGAACTTAGGTCCAAAAATGACATAGAGGAGGCATAAAATAATCCATAAGACTCCAGTGGTTAAATCCATATCTTCTGAAGCAATATGATTGGTGTGGGTGAGAAACAGATAATATTTAAGTCCTTTTTTACTATCAATTTCCACCTTTGACCAGCCTCAACCAGTAGGTGGATGAATGTGAAAGTGACAGTCACTTCCACACTAGAATGTGAAAGTGTATATTTACAGTTAAAAAAGGACATAAATATTGATCTGTTTCTCACCCACACCTATCATATTGCTTCAGAAGACATGGATTTAACCACTGGAGTCTTATGGACTACTTTTATACTGCCTTTTGGACCTTCAAAGTTCTGGTCACCATTCACTTGCATTGTGAGGACCAACAGAGCTGAAATATTCTTTTAAAAATCTTTGTTTGTGTCCAGCAGAAGAAAGTCATACACATCTGGGATGGCATGTGGGCGAGTAAATGATGAGTGAACTATCCATTGAAATGTTTGAATACAAATGCTTCTTGAATTTTTTACTCATCTCTGGGTGGCTGATATAATTATCTTATATGTATATCATTTACAATTTAATGATAGTAAACGATATGTACAAATAATTGCTGAAATTAAATTAATGTAATTAGTGGATTTAAAATTAATTTACACAATATTTCTTCAAAATCCACTCAAAATCCACTGAAAAAGCTATTGGTAGATTTTGACAGTGACACTACAACTTCTGTTAGTCAGCTAAATGAACAGTTATTGGCCAATGATTTACTCAAAAATTGCCAACTGCCATCCGATTAATCGGCCTGGACAATATATCGATCTGTATACAATATTACAATATTTTATTCAATATATTAAAATATTATATAAAATAATATATACTTGTAAAAAGTTTATAATGTACTACAATGTGTAGGTGTTTAATGGTAAAAAGATATAAACAAACATTTAATTTAAAGATACTAGCTCAGCAGGAAAATTTGAAATGGCAGTAGTGGTGTAATAGAGTCAACAGACATCTAGCAAAATTTGAATGTTTAACTTCAACTGTAATCAACAACATCAAGTAAACACAATAATTCCGAGTATATTCTGCATGCACTTTCTTTCATTTTAAGGTGCTATGAAAGACAATAATAGACATTCAATTTAAAGAGCTATCTGGCTTGCTAGTCCTGTACATACGTATGATCTTCAACAAAGTGCAAACAAATTTTGTGATAAACTCTACCTCCTCCAGCTTGTATCAGGTGGGGGTGACAGATACACAGAGGCATAGGGACAGCTATCAATGTGAGACTCAACATTAAGGAAATCGTTATGTAAGAATGATCAAAGAGATAAAACCTAAACACTGAGACTCACTGGTAAAAACTGGAAACAAGTATATTTTTTTGTATGCTACACTGACCAAAAACAGTGCAGTTTTTCCTGTCCTTACAAAATTTCTCAGCCTGTTATTCCTCTGCATTCATGATTAGACTGGTAAAGGATATCTGACGGCCATGTTTGTCCACAGAGATGGGTCTGCGGTGAGGGGACGTCATCCGATTTCGGTCTCGATAGACCCTGTCTACCAGCCCATGGTGACGAGTCGTTCTAATTGTGTCCAACCCTGAATTCTGAAAAAAAGTCTGCCAAATGCCAACATACACAAACAACATTTCAGTACATATACTGATAGTAGTATATGAACATTCAACATCTCTATTCATGCGCATACCCATATTAACTTAGTTTTACCTGTAAGAGCTCTCCTCACCTGAAAGGAAAGGTCAGTGGTGGTGTTTCCAATCTGATTGACATTAGGCAAAGAGCCACCATAGTACTGTCCTCGGTTCTGACCAAGCTGTAAATACTGTGTCTTCTGTAACTGTAACTGCAAGAAAGAAAACAAATAACCCATAAAGCTGAGAGACATCAAAATAAACATCCCAAATTTCAAATGTAATCAACATTTATGATTTCAATAAGCATTACTTGTGAGACAGTGTCGTAGCTAAATATCTAGTTTAGTAGTAAGCTATCCCTGAAACTTCTCCTGAAGTATTTGTGTGCATGTGGTAAGGCATGGAAACAATTCCACTGGCCCCAGTCATGTCGTTGGTGGCCATCCATATAAAGACAAAGCATGTAATTTCTACACCCCTAGCATCACCAGACAGAACTGCAAAAATATTCACTGGTTTCCAACAGATTATAGAATCTGCTGCCATCTCAGATGTGTATGACTTTCTTTCTTCTGCAGAACACAAAGATTTTTAGAAGAATATTTCAGCTCTGTAGGTCCATTCAATACAAGTGACCAAAACTTTGATGCTCCAAAAAGCACATAAAGGCATCATAAAATAAAAGCATATAATTCCAGTGTTTCAATCCATGTCTTCTGAAGCGATCTAATCGGTTCTGCATGAGAAGTGAGAACAAACCAAAATATAACTCCCTATTCACTGTATATCTTGACATCAGCAGTCTCCTTGGCGATCATGATTTCAAGCTCGTTTGCTCTTTCTACTGCCATCTAGCACTCTGCGCATGCATCAAGCATTAAGATGTGTAATCGAGCACGATCGTGCCTAGAGACTGCAATGGCAATATATACAGTGAAAAAGAAGTTCTACAGTGTTCTGTTCTCACCCAAACTGCTTAGATAGCTTCAGAAAAACCACTTGAGTCCACTTTGAATATGGATTACCTTTATGTGCTTTTTGGAGCTTCAATGTTTTGGTCACCATTCATTTGTATTGTGTGGACCTACAGAGTTGAGATATTCTTCTAAAAATATTAGTTTTTGTTCAGCAGATGAAAGAAAGTCAAACACATCTGGGATGGCATGAGGGTGAGTAAATGATGAGAGAACTGTCATTAATTGGTGCCTGAAACACTCCATTGAAGCTGTATTTTTTCATGCATGGTATCAAACCATACATGTTATTTATGGTAGTAATGACGAGTTCAAACAGGCATGGACTTAGTTTAGCATGATCCATTTTCTCTGAAATAATGCATTGGCCGTTAAAAAAAATCAGTACACAAATGAGATTAAACAGCAACACCAAGAACGCAAAAACAAAAACTGTTAGAATCACAACACGCTTGGCGGCATTAGTGTATATCCTGGGTGGGATGCAAGTGAAGTGCCAAAGGCAAACATCACATGTTTGCTGGAGCCATTGTTTTGGGAATAAGTGCATCGGAAAACAAGGCATAGCAAAGAATGCTGAGTGAATAAATAATTCAGCACACACGCTTGTACATAAACACCCATTCAAACATCCAGGCTTAAACCTTCAGTAAAGAATGGCATCTGAAATTCATATTTATATGCTAAATTGTCCATTACAAACGCGTTTAAGAGACACAGCACTGGATATGGCCTTGATGACAGTCCAGCTACAATTGCGAGAGACTCTAATGTGGGCTGTCAGACACACATGCTCAACCCATTCACACTGCAGCTGTGAGCATGACAACTTTAATAAGGCCTCATCGTCGTGACTGTGTGTTTATGATCAAAATATCTCAACGACGTCCAAAAGAAGGCTTTCGGTTAACGAATGCTAGACATAAACGCACACTAGAGAGGGGCGTTTGTTATTGTTTACGTCTCGACAGGCGGGTTCAGTGCGTGTCTTATCAACACAAACTGTGCCCCGCACCTCGGTCTGCTAATGAACGCTGTCATAACAGGAAAAAAAAAAAAACAGACACTTACACGGGCCGCCCGAGTGATACTCAGGTCTTTCATCACCTCCTCGAACGCTGCTGTCTCTTCCGCTTGCTTCTGGTTGTGCAACGCGATCTTTTCGCTGAATTTTCGCGGATTATTCGAGGACGCCATGTTTTGCTCCTCTCTGGCTCGCTGTAATGATGTCCGATTCGCGAGCAAATCGTTCATTTGAATAATGACTCGTTTGAACCGATTCTCAAAGCTTTGGTAGATTACCCAACTGAAAGTAATTACTTTGTTTAGGAGTAAAACTGTAACATGAGAGCAATGTTGTTAACAAAAGGCAACAATTAATATTAGTAATATTATTCATTAAATTACTTTCAAAACTAGTGTTAATGATATTCTTAACAATCATGTTGTTATTAATAACCTAATTTCGAAGCAATAAACAACATTTGACGCAATATATAACCTAACAGTGGAAACACTGATATAAACATCTATTTTACTACAATAAATGAACGTAAATGTCGCACGGCACTTCTAAGAGCACTTTTGAGTGGTGACTTGGTTGTGAACACTCATATTTAATTAAATAATTGTACATACCCCTACCTTGCACATGTACATATGCCATTCTATGTTATATGTCCTATTTTTTTGTAGCCTACGTCTATTTATACTCTTACCTTGTTTTATAATCTGTCTCACTGTAATGTTCTGTGTGCACTTGCTTGCTTGTTTCTCCTAAAAAAATAAAATAAATAAATAAAAAAGTTATCTTGTGTACGTGAGCACACTTGGCAATAAAGCTCATTGTGATTCGTTCTTAGAACCTGTTTAATGAAACTGAATGTCCGAACGAATCGATTCGCTCAACTGAATCGGACTTCCCAACGCTAGTTCAATGAGAGACGCAGCTGCCTGCGCGTGTGGGTGTCCACGCACATCTGGACTGGAGCGCGCCAGTTCTTATGTTCTACAGGGATCTGAGGATTATATGAATGCAGTAGACTTGACTGTCAACTGTCTGTCCGCACTGTGCCAAATGTTAACAAATGACAGTTCCACTCAGTCCCACCAGTCATGATTTATGAATATCTTGATTAATGTAATACGCACGTCTGCTCAAAGCTTTTATTTGTTTAGTCTCCTTGCTCTTTGGTTTTGTCAGTGTCTGGGCTTGCAGCTGTCACAGTGCATCTGATCAATAGGAAATGAAACTGCTTTAATTTCTGTGACAGTGAAAGGACAATTAAACAGAACCTTATGAAATAGCGAAGGAGGAAGTCATACACAGCATCAGCTACAGGTCTCATGGGGGATTTTTCTAATAGAGAAATAGAAGTTCTGTTTAAAAGCGATAACAATCACCAAGATGTTACACAACATGTGGTAGTTTCATAGCTTTTCCTTTTAGTAGCAACTGCTAAAACTTTCGCGCCTAACTGTTGGTCTCTGTTTCTTGATACTTGATTAAACATTTTTATAAGTAATCTTTATTCATTGCATGTCTGAAAATATAGAAGAGGTGAAGTGAGATTCATGTGAGTTGAAGGTGACGCTTTTGTTAGCGTAAACAATAACTAATACTAGGAAGAGCCCATTCAGGTCCTGTTTATCTACCTTAGAGCAAAGCTAGCTAATAGTGGAAAATCCAGTTTCAGAGTTTACTAAAGAAGTTCAAAACAATGGTCTGTTTTGTATGACCTATTTATAATTGGATTCTGCAACCAAAACAGCACAAAAGAAGAAAGCAAGCTACATCAAAATGAGAAAAGGCCATCATTTTCCCCACAGCCAACTGACAGTGAAATCAGAAACAGAAGACTGAATTTTCTTTAGCTAAAATCGGTCAGTTCTTACCAAAATTTGAAACACTGCCCCCAGTGGCTAGAGGGGTAAAGGTCAAATTATACTTTGGTTGTCCGCATTGCTGATCACTCCACGCACAATATGTGACAAAAATTTCATCATCAGCACATTCTGTATGGACAGCCCAGATTTTCTCGACACGTGGACAGTCCTCGTCTGTGCGCATCCAGTCGAACGGGTGCAACCGATCTGGAACGTAGAAAAGTATATCAGAAGACATTATGAGCTCCATTTTCCGGGTGAAGTGTACGGAGGAGCACCAAAAGCAAGTTGTTTTAAGTTGTACAGTATGTACTACAGTAAAAGGAATGCAAATTTCATTAACTGTACCCTCCAACCCAAACCTCAAACCTAAACCATCTGTGGAGTAAAAGTGTAATGTTAGGGTGAAAAAGGCAACCTCTGAATTGTGCTCATGTCTGTATATGCAAACGTGATTACTTAAGGGTTTTAATGCGGGATGCCATCCTGGGTCTCCTACGCTGCTGACACAACCCGCTTCCGGTCGTGCCATAAGAGAAGATAAACATGCTAGAGCTGATGCAAAAATGTCTGATGGGAGATTGTGCATGTCAGTAAGTCAGCATAATGATATAATGTGGCTGATCCTAGAGTATTGGAATTTTCGGAAACAACATGCCGTCTTCCTCTGTGATCAGGTTGATTAAAGGGATAGTTCACCCAAAAATTAAAATTCTCTCATCATTTACTCACCCTCATGCCATCCCAGAAGTGTATGCATTTCTTCCTTCTGCAGAACAAAAATTAAGATTTTTAGAAGAATATTTCAGCTCTGTAGGTCCATTCAATGCAAGTCAGCAGGTTCTAAAACTATGAAGCTCAAAATGCATATAAAGGCAGAATAAAAGTAATCTATACAACTCCAGTGGTTAAATCCATGTCTTCAGAAGTAATATGATAGGTGTGGGTGAGATACAGATCAATATTTAATTCCTTTTTTACAATAAATTTCCAATTTCAAACAGCCCTCCTAAGCGCTCTTCTCTTCTAAGAGTGCTTTTGTTTGTAGCGATTCACATTCTTCATGCTTATCGCCACCTACTGGGCCGGAAGTTGAATTCGTAGTAAAAAAGGACTTAAATATTGATATCTTTTCCACCCACAACTATCATATCGCTTCTGAAGATATGGATTTAACCACTGGAGTCATACAAATTATATTTAGGCTGCCTTTATGTGCTTTTTGATCTTCAAAGTTTTGGAACCTATTCACTTGCATTGTATGGACCTACGGAGCTGAAATATTCTTCTAAAAATCTTTGTTTGTGTTCCACACAATAAAGAAATGTATACACATCCGGGATGGCCTGAGGGTGAGTAAATGATGAGAGAAGTTTCTTTCTCAGGTTAACTTTAATCAGGATTTGAGGTATAGTGAGGGGGGTTTCCAGCTAATGATGTTAGAGAACACTGAACATAGCTGGGAGTGGACGTCAAAGTGATACCTCAAGTGATTAAACAGCACTATCAGTAATATTGTCCAAAATAGTTACACTGTATTTCATAATCCCACTCAGCTCACTAACAATAATGAACAATCATGTGAGCACAGGTTAATTTGGAGGAAGAGGCACAACTTCAACAGCAGGGGGTGATCTATGCACAGGTGAGCAAGACAGAGACCACAATTTACAATTCTTACTTTTATTGGCAATTATGGCATTTTTTATCCTCTTTTTGAAAACACATGCACAGTGTGCATTAATACTACCAAAAACCTAAGAGCAAAACTAGTTTTATTTGTGTCAGTTTGTCCTGCAATGTTAGCATAACTGAGTTCCTCTTTTTCATAGAGGATGTCTGCAATGTCTTCCAGCATTAGCCAAATTTCTGGCAGTTGGACTAGACGTTCACACATTTTTTATTAATTTTGAGATGCAGTTTAAAAATCTGTGTTGATCTGGTTACTTGCTTTCATTTCTGTTTATTCTAACTTCAAGTAATTTCACGTTTAGTCGCTTTATTACACTGAAAATTTGATGTGCCAGTTTAGATATTTTGCATTTTGCTTTTAGAAATAAATTCATAAATTGATGCAAAAACAACCTTCGTTCTCTAACTTTTGTTATCAATGCTGAATGCTAGTAGCTAAAGAACAAATTATATTTTTGGTCACTGGACTGGAAGCCTACAGTTTGGGAGGTCATACTCAGCTATGATCTGCATATCAATTATAGTTCCTATTAATTTGAATCCAGAAATCTTATTTTGATGCAAATGGTTAGCTGTTTACAGGAAGACAAGAGTTTTGAACCACAGGAAGAATGATTGTGTGGGGTTGTGAATTTCTAGGTTGCATGTCTGATGTAGAGAAAGAGGAACTTTCAAGCGCTTTGAGCAAAAACAAACTCCAAACGACAGCTTGACCATTTCTGCCAGCTGCGTTGATATAGACGTAGGTGATCCAGCATCACCTACACAATATGGTAAGTTTATTTCCGCTTTGAAAAACATAAAAAAAAAATTAAAAAAAAAACAAAACAGGGATTAGGTTAATTTAGGTTAAGACTATAATGAATAATTCAGTTTCTGTTTATATTTTAAGCATTTCAGTGCACATGACCATTCTTGCTCACTTTCACTTGTTTTGAAGTAAACTGATGTAAAATTTCTCTGAATGTTTTATTTTATTATAAATACAATTACATTTTTTAGGCCATGCATGAAAATGGCACTCTCTCTGGAAGTACTTATACAAAGCCAACAAAGCCAACCGTGTTTGATGGCAACTCGTCACTTGGACTTGCTGTTGGTTTGCCTATATTCCTTGTGGCTATGGTGGTGGTGGGGATAGCATGCATACTCTGGTTTCGGCAAAGGAAATCAGTTGATATCGAAGTATCTAATAAACTCAAGAGACAAGAGAAGAGCTGTGATGATAATACCAGTAAGTCTCCTTACAGTGGATACACTGTGACAGGAGGACTTCAGCCCACACCACAGAGCCCAGTCTATGAGAACTTTCAGAAGGGAAAGTCTACTCCCCACCAATTTCAAAAGAGTGCTATACAAAATGAAGACACACCCAGGTAAAACACAAAAAGTACATTTTTAATGTGTGTGTTTTCTGTATGACTGTAAAGAGCCACCTGCTCGGTGATGCAGAGCATGAGAAATCAGGTGAAGGGGAGACTGAGATAAGGGTATGAGGTACACATGAATTTTCCTGTTCAGTTTTATTTGCTGTTTTGCAAGATCATGGTGACATCATTCAAGTGTGGTAATAATGGTATAACAATCTTTCCAAAGGTATTTCTATGACAGTTACATGATAGCATTTTTTTGTTTTGCCCCAATAATTTTAATTATATTAAAAGGTGCACTCAGTAACTTTTTGTTCGTGTCATCTTTGACTTAGTGACACCTAGTGGTGTGGATGCAGCATCATTCAAAATCAATAGTTTTCTGTTACAGATGCCATTGTAGAAATTCACTATTCTCAATCAGCCATGATTAATTTAATCTAAGAGTGAAAATGTCCAATTACAAGATGGTTACTGAGATTAAGCAAGTTGTATTCAGCTGGTCATGTGATTCTAAAGTGGCAGCCTCCATGAGGGAGCCCCTGCCCCATGTAGAATAAAACAGCTTTTATAAGGTTACTGATGACAGGAGTCTACATCTCATGTGAGTGGTCATGATTTTATACATATCGTGCATTCAGAAAGTATTCAGACCCCTTCATTTTTTTTCACATTTTGTTATGTTGCAGACTTATGCTAAAATGCTTTAAATTATGAAAAAAAATAATAATTATATATATATATATTTATATATATAAAAAAAATCACATCAATCTACACTCCATACCCCATAATGACAAAGCAAAAAACAGATTTTTTATAACTTTGCAAATGTATTAAAAAGAAAAAACTGAAATATCACCCCCTTATCTCAGTACTTGGTTGAAGCACCTTTGGCATCGATTACAGCCTCAAGTCTTTTTGGGTATAATGCGACAAGCTTTGCACACCTGGATTTGGGGATTTTCTGCCATTCTTCTCTGCAGATCCTCTCAAGCTCTGTCAGGTTGGATGAGGACCGTCGGTGGACAGCCATTTTCAGGTCTCTCCAGTGATGTTCGATTGGGTTCAAGTCCGGGCACTGGCTGGGCCACTCAAAGACATTCACCCAGTTGTCTCTAAGCCACTCTTGTGTTGTCTTATCTGTGTGCTTAGGGTCATTGTCCTGTTGGAAGTTAAACCTTCAGCCCAGTCTGAGGTCCGGAGCGCTCTGGACCAGGTTTTCATTAAGGATATCTCTGTATATTGCTGCATTCAGCTTTCCTTGAACCCTGACCAGTCTCCCAGTCCCTACTGCTGAAAAACACCCCCACAGCATGAAGCTGCCACCACCATGCTTCACTGCTGGGATGGTATTGTGCAGGTGATGAGCGGTGCCTGGTTTCCTCCAGACATGATGCTTGGAATTGAGGCCAAACAGTTCAATCTTTGTTTCATCAGACCAGAGAATCTTGTTTCTCACTGTCGGAGAGTCCTTTAGGTGCTTTTTTGCAAATTACAAGCAGGCTTTCATGTGTCTTGCACTGAGAAGAGGCTTCCATCTGGCCATTCTGCCAAAAAAGCCCAGATCAGTGAGTGTTGCAGTGATGATTGTCCTTCTGCAAGTTTCTCCCATCTCCACACATGATCTTTGGAGCTCAACCAGAGTGACCATCGGGTTCTTGGTCACCTCTCTTACCAAGCCCCTTCTCCACCGATTGCTCAGTTTGGCTGGGCGGCCAGCTCTAGGAAGAGTCCTGCTTGTTCCAGACTTCTTCCATTTAAGAATTATGGAGGCCACTGTGATCTTGGGAACCTTCAGTGCAGCCAAATGTAATTTTTTTAATTTTTTACTTTTATTTTTTGTAGCCTTTCCCAGATCTGTGCCTTGACACAATCCTGTCTCTGAGCTCTGCAGGCAGTTCCTTTGACCTCATGGCTTGGTTTTTGCTATGCTATGCATTTTCAGCTGTGAGACCTTATATAGACAGGTATGTGCCTTTCCAAATCATGTCCAATCAATTGAATTTGCCACAGGTGGACTCCAATCAAAGTGTAGAAACATCTCAAAGATGATCCAGAGAAATGGGATGCACTTGAGCTAAATTTCAAGTGTCATAGCAAAGGGTCTGAATACTTATGTCAATGTGATATTTCAGTTTTATCTTTTTAATATATTTGCAAAGTTATCAAAAATCTGTTTTTTTCTTTGTCATTATGGGGTATGGAGTGTAGACTGATGTGAAAAAAATAATAATTTAAAGCATTTTAGCATAAGGCTGCAACATAACAAAATGTGAAAAAATGAAGGGGTCTGAATACTTTCTGAACACACTGTATGTTTCAAAATTAAAATTAATTTCTTTAGGAGTAAAACTTTTTTAATGGGAAAAAAGTTTGCTCCCCCACCCCCAACATCCTTCCTCCTTCTTGGGTTTCGACACCAATGTAACAAATCAAGTTCTTAATGTGGAAAGAAGGAAGCGGAGACTGGGTGAACAATCCACATCAGACTTTTATTGAACACTTTTCAGTGTGTAACAAAAGCTTGCTTTTCAGCATCACATTCAATACACGTGCTGCTTTTCAGCAGACACGTTCAACATAAAGACAAACACACAGACAACTTCGTGTGTCTCTCTCTCTCTCTCGAACTGCGGCTCCGGCTCCACCTTATTCCTCTCCCGGTTGATTGCGATCATTCTCCCCCAGCAGTATCTCATCGCTCGGCCGTCTGCGACGCCGGGTGATGGCACTAGACCCCTCAGCCGTCCCTTTCTCGCCACAGTGCCTTAATGTTTTTGCAGTAAGAGACTATTCGAAATACATTTTTGTGGTAATCAACATTATGCCACAAATGCCGTCGATTGAGCTTAACTTGTTTTGAACCCGTAACATTCCTTTAATATGGGTTTTTAATGTTGATGTTGGATCTGCATATAAATGTCAATCTTTATCAAGAAAATTGAATTTCTCTTTTGCTCCCATGTAGCGCCCATGGAGTGTACTATCAGTGTGATCCAAATGATGCAATCTACAGCAACGATCCTACCCTTTACCAACAAGATCCAGAGGAGAGTTTGTACATTATGCCAGATGCTTGAAGACTGGGAAATGCATTGCTATCCAGTATCAGTCCTCAAAGTAATGGCATAATGTGAAAAAATAACAAGGCTGTATACTTCACATTGGGGTTAAACAATCTTAACATTGTAACCAATTAATTAATTTTTGGTTATGAGTATATACAGTATAATCAGTTTTGACCTGAGTGATCCCTGAAAATGTCTGGCAAACATTACATCAGCCAACCTAGCTGAGTTTATTGATTGAACACTGTGAGACAGCAAAACATAGTCCTGACCTTGAGCGATGATAATCACAGTTTACCCTTCACATGTGCCCCATTCAAAATGTTTATTTTTTTAAAGTGCCTTTTTGTTCATTTTAGCAGAAACTGTTATGCACATGTTACATTGCAAGGATTATGCTCACATTTTCAAACAATTATTTTTAAAATCATAATTTTTAAGCTTTGAAGTTGATTTATTTAGGAAACAGTAATGATTATGCCATTCTTGAATATGCCTTGATATGTCAGTGTTAAAACTGAAATGCTTGAGCTCTGAAAGAGCTAAGAACTCTGGTCACAGCATTGAGAAAGATCTTCTCACTTAGCATTTAACATAAAAATAGCTGAGAATGTCTGTTCCACTTTCACAACTCATGAAAATGAATTATGCGGAACATGAGACAAGGAGTCTTTTTCTGTAGCATTAGTAATGTCATGTCAGAGTCTTTGTTTCTCTTAGGTATTGTTTATACACCTGTCTGAAAATGTAAAAAATTGTAAAGTCTACCTGGTTTCTTACATTACTGCACACCTTGTTGAACAGTCACTGTCAAATGTATTCCTGTTGATAGGGGATATTTTTTCTTTCTTCAAAAGCATGTGCAACTAAATCTCAATCTTAGATGAGATTGTGGACTAAATTGACTTGAAATAAACTTTCATCCACATGGCATTGGTGGACCTCAAATTCACAGTCGTATAAGAGCAGCATTTTTGCATGTGAATGCATACTTGTTTGAGCCCCTACCAGAGATTGGCATGCTTTAAAAAGAAAGTAATAGTCTATCCATGAAGGCCACTCACAGGCAGTTGCCAAGGATCAGATTTTGAACAATTATATTGGCGTCTAGTCCCATTAATTTCTTTCTTTATGTGGTAGCAGTGCCTTCATGTTTTGAGATTAAGGACAACATAATCAGTCTGTTGTCAGATTCAGACTTTAGATATCACAAGAGACTTTTAGAGACTTTCCTATCCCCATTTACTGTATTCCCTTTGTCAGTGTAAATGTACCAAGCTACTGGCACACCCTCTAATCAGATGGGTGCATTTCCTTAGAATCTACTGCACACTGACTGCTTTTCCATGTAAAAAGTAGAGAACAAATGCAACAAGTTTTATCAAGCTTAATTCGGAACATATTAGCTATTGAGACAATTTTATCGAAACATAAGCTGGTGGTTTTTCTTTTTGTAATTTTTAAAGCTACTGACAAATGGCAAATAAAATTGATAATGACAACAAAAGAAGTACAATGAAATTAATTAATTTATGGCTTTATTTTATCTTATGAAGATTACAATTGTTAATGTTATCATTATCAATGAAGTTATTTGATTATGTTATAATAATACATCTGATAATGTATCTCAAGATTATTGAGTCAACAAGTCCTGTAGAGTATACAAATGTTTATGGGCTATCTTTACACAGTATTATTTATATTTAACTGCTGCACTGAAAAATGTTAACCTAAATCTGTGCTTCATGTGGTAACATCTAAATTATATATTTAAAACATTATTTAATATTGGTAAACCAACCAGAATACTTTATGCATTAGGTTACACCAACAAACATAATTTTAAGGGCTGGATCAGGTAGAAATAGCTCCTTAAGGTAACAATCAAAGGTTATCACTTTTTACAGTGTGAGTCACTAATGAGTCAGAAAGCTGAAAGCTTGGTGAGTTTGGCTCAGAGAACATGCACTTTGGTCAAGGCCAAAGTGTGTCACTAACGTATGTCTGGTTTCAAGGCTACAGCTGTAAGATGTGGACAGCCATATCTTCAGTTGCTTTAAGGCATGACCAGACCTTGAAATTATATCTAGAATTGAGAAGATATTATAAGAGGTTTATTGAAAAGAATGCAATTTGAAAAGGTTACACCATTCTCTGAGGCATGTACTGTATGTACATATATGGTGCAAATTCATTTTTGAGTGTTTCAATCACTCACATGATTAAAGTGAGTCATACACAGATGACTCATTCTGATAATTCTCCACCATTTAATCATATGTTAATTTTAGTTTGAGGTGGTAATATAGCTAAAAATCTTTTTAACACCAGTGTCTTTTAGAGTTTTTATAGCAGCAGCTCAGTCTTGATATGGTTTATGTACAACAAATATGAGAGGATATTATATATATATATATTATATTAAGACAGAATGTCGAATCATCTTTATTTAAATGTTTTGAGAGAACAGAGATTCACCTATTAATGATGGGCTAAACGTGCATACTGAAAATATATTATTATTTCCTTACAGGAATATACTTTATTAACAGTCTTTGCAAAATACAGAAAAGTTTCACTTGTTTCATTTGCAACAGCTACCAACAAGCAAAGAACAGTATAAAATATTCCAAATAAATTACAATAAACAACTTGATCCTCCAGTATGCCAGTCATACGAAAATACAATGACTTTTCAACAGCCTAAAATATGCATTTGGCTTCTGGCATTTGGCTTCTGATGAAATAAAACTATTTTATAAATGTACGGCATGTAATGAATCAGTGTGAGAATTACTCAGTTTGTTTTGCCTTTCATTGCCCAGACATCTTGCTTCCATTTGATCTTTTTTTTAGTACCATTTGCGAATACAGTAGCCTGTGGATTATCAATATCCTTAAAAAATGTGTTACAATTGAATTTTAAATTTGGCCTGCAGGGTTCATGCACAGTGGCATTTGCTAACTATCAAATCATTGAAGGGTGTAAGCTTTAACTGTCCACGACTGTCATAATGCATTAGAACCATTGGCTCATAGGCAGCTGGTACACAGCAAGGCCGAGGTGTCGTTCCCTTGGACAGGAGATACAGACGAGACTTTACTTGAGTATGCATACTGGCAGGTTTATAATTATGTGGACAGGAACCATCGCAAAAGTGCATTGTGTAGCTTGAGGGAGCAATGACCCAGTCCGACCAGCCAATCTCTTTAAAGGAAACATTAAGTGACTTCCTCCTGCAGTGACCTTCCACTTCAAGGCCTTCCTCCTTAGCAGACTGAGCTCTCTTGACTCTCCTCGCCGAGTGGCGAACTTCTAATTTAATCCGAGGGGTAGAGGGAACACTTCCTTCATGTTTTTTGATGAGGCAAATTTCAACAATTAAAAGCTCAGCACTGATGTCCTTAAGCCACTTCTCAACCACGACTGTCAAATCCAACATTACATCTTGAGTGCTCAAGTCCTTCAAATGAAATACAGTCTCTGTATGAAAACCAGGGGGTTTATGCATTCTAACCAGAATGTCCTTTGAGAGCCATGGCTGGCCGCATGTAATTTTGTCCACGTATGGTCTTTGAATTCGCAGCCTTGCCTTTTTAAAGGTGAGTCCCTTTTTGATGCGCAAGTTCTTGTGGAAGGCAACTCTGAACCACTGTTGCTTTAATTCCGCGGTAGAATTAAGAGGCTCCACTGTTAGAATAATACAAAATCAAATTAGACAACACAAACAGAAGTCAAACCAGTGGCATAGCCAAGGGTGGGCCTGAGCCCACCCAAAATTAGACCCAGGCCTACCCAGAATATAGGAGATTATTCTTTGACTTCAAATATATATTTATAAAATAGTTAAAAATGCATAAATTCTGATTTCTGAAAGTGTGCAAGAACTGTTTGAATGTGCTGCATCTCTGTTGTTAAGGAAAATTTGTTAAAAAAAAATTAAATAAAATAAAATGGCTGAAAACTTGGCCCATCTATTTTATTGCGGCTCGCCCAAAAGTAATTTTCTGGCAACACCCTTGAGTCAAACAAAACAAAGTTGTAAAATTGGCTATTGCTTTATACAGAAGAGGTAAGTAAGTGATTTTATCACACTAAAATCATGTTTACACACATATTGTTTATGTCTTGTGGTTATACTTTTAAAACAGAGAGTGTTTTAATGTTCAAAAACTGGCCCCTGTTCGCTTCCATTGTAAGTGCCTCACTGTAATGCAGTTTTTTGCTTTTTTTTTTTTTTTTTGGATTTTTCCCCTTTTTCTCCCAGTTTGGAATGCCCAATTCCCAATGTGCTTTTAAGTCCTCGTGGTCGTGTAGTGATTCGCCTCAGTCCGGGTGGCGGAGGACAAATCCCAGTTGCCTCTGCATCTGAGACTGTCAACCTGCTACCCAGGTCCGATTTTTGCTTTTTTTAAAGAAAAGGAGGGGCAGTACATTTTTATGATAATCAATATTATGCCACAAATGCTGCTGATTGAGCTTAACTTGTACTGAACCCAGAATATTCCTTTAAGGAGCTATTTCCACCTCATCTAACCCTTAAAATTAGTTTTGTTGGTGTAACCTAATGCATACAGTTTGACTTGAATAAAGCCAGTTAATGTATATGCTAGCGCATGAATCACATTTTTAGGTTACAGTTTTTTTCAGTGCTATATTGGTTTTCTGTTGATATTTTTTATTGTTCAGTCTTGCTAATGAGCAGTATTGGGTGTAACTCATTACAAAGTACTTAGTAACAGTAATCTAATATCTTTTCAATTTAAAATTAGTTTAATGCATTACATTTTAAATTCTTGTAATCAGATTAGAGAAACTGAATTTCAATTAAGTTAATTACTTTAAAGTACATTACTTGCGTTACACATTTTTAAAATAATAATATTTATGTATAATACATTTAAAACACAGTTATTTTAATGTGTACCTCTATTTGCGTTTCAGTGACAGCTGAAGGGAGTGCACCACTCATGAGTCATTGAAAGGGAGAAACAAGTGTATGACCTCTGTTAAATGAACAAGAATGAAATATAGACATTATTTGGAATTTGTTGAGCGGAATTTTTATTTTTTAACGAAATGTGTTTTAGAAAGTAACAAAGTAATTAGTAATTTCAGAGAAGTAATTAGTAATTTGTAGTGTATTACTTTCTTTAAGTAACTTGCCCAGCACCGCTTATCAGTTCAGTTTGCTGTACACAACATTTTTTCAGTTCACAAAAGTTATAATAATCTGCTTCATGTAGTAACATCTAATTTGACACCACTGAATCAATCTGAATACATTAGGTTAAACCAAAACTAATTTTAAAGGGTAGATTATGTAGAAATAGCTCTTTAAGGTAACAAAACTGCATGGTACCATTTTTTACAGTATAATTTAAGTTTACCTGTAATGGGAAAGAGCACTGTAGAGACTCTTCTTGGTTGCTGAAGCACCTCTGCTTGACTAGAGTTTCCTCTAAGCAGTTGTTTTATTCTCCTATACTGACGAAACATCCTAACCAGGTCCTGGTGAGAAGGCGTTCCACCAGGCCCAGGTGGTGTATCCATCCCTAGGAACTCCAAAATACTTGTCTTCAGAGCCTCAAGCTGCAGGGCTCTGTATGTGTCTTCATGCTCCTGCTGAGCCAAAGACTCTCCCAGACAAAAGCTGAAAAAAACAGCTCCAACCGAAAGGAGAAAGCACCGTGTTACTGAGTGCTGCATGGCAGGTTCGTTTTGTGTGTGCTGTCTTTGAGTTGGTTAATGCTATGAATGAAATTCCAAACATGCTTTCATTTATACAGCGACTGGCCACGCCCCACCTGTAAGGATCAGCCATGTACACCCACACTGACAGTACACAACCAACTAGCCATTTCCTACACCATAACATGATATCAATAAGACATCGATAATGCTGTCACTCTCAACAAACTGAAATGCTTATGTAATATTACGTGCCCAAATAGTATTTAGAAAATATTAACAGAATATTTATGCAAATAGATGATCATGATGTAACACCAAGACATGTAGGTCACAGAAGATGACACCAGCCTAGAAATCTAGGAGGTATAATGTGTATTTTCCAAAAGTGGAAATTCTGACAATGTTCAATCACTCTCATGTTGTTTCAAACCTGTATGACTTTCTTCTGTGAAACACAAAAGGAGATGTTAAGCAGAATGTTAGCCTCAGTCATCATTCACTTTCATTGCATTTTTTTCATACAATGAAAGTGAATGGTGACTGAAGTTAAAATTCAGCCTGACATCTCTTTTTGGTTCACAGATTTTGGAAAGGGTGAATAAATAATGACAGAATTTTCAGTTTTGAATGATCTATCCCTTTAAGCACTTGACAAGAGAGGGTTATTTAAAAATAAATAAATAAATAAATAAATTCTGTACAGTTTCACACTATCCTATAGAGTTCTTTTGAAAATGTTAATTCTATACTTCAACAGATCTGACGCATGTGTATATTACTAATTATCTTAAGACCACACATGGTCTGTGTCAAGTCCATTACTATCAAATGACAATTTTTTTTTTGTTGAAAAAACAAAACAAAAATTCTTTAATTATGGGTGCAATGTTTATGTGGTCTTGCAAACATGGGTCTCTGTTATACTGAGGCCATTTCTGCATTTACATTAAGTAACAGGTAACACATTACAATAAGGTTCCATTCATAAACATTATTTTATGCATTTGGTATCATGAACAAACACTTAATATATATTTTTACAGCAGTTCTTAACCTTTGTTGATGTTAGTTAATATGTTAACTAATGTTAACATATACAACTTTTGATTTTAAAAATGTGTTATGTTGAAATTAACATTAACTAAAATTAACAAATGCAGTAAAAGTATTGTTCATTGTTAGTTCGTGTTAACTAATGTTAACAAATGGAAACTTTTTACCACTTATACGATCCTTTCAAAGGTTTTTCCCCTTTAACTTTTCACAACACTGTTTGCACACTATAGTAAGAAGTACAACCAAGCCACAGACTGTAGTAAAACAAAGATATACTAAACAAATCTGAACTAAAAAAAAAAAGTAAGGAATAGTTGCACAAATGCCTAAGCTCACCTGTCACATGTTGTGTGTCACATGCTCAGATGACTCTTTCTGATGAGTAAAGTGTGTGAAAGGTATTTAGGTATGTTTCAGACAAACACTGTGGTATTCAGTCAGAATCCCAAGAGAATAGTATTGAGTAATTGCCAGTTTGTTAGCCAAACAAAAGGAGGGCTCTATTTTTAAGATGAAAAGGAAAATTGTCAATCGTATGCAATCAATCCACACCCACAAGAAAACCCCACATGTTCCACCAGGGAAAATATATATATAAATGTATTCAGGTAAAAAAAAAAAATAAATAAATAAATAAAAAAAAATAAATAAATAAATAATTAAAAAAAAAAAATATATATATATATATATATATTTTTTTTTTTTTTTTTACCTGAATACATTTGAATACATATTTCCACTGACAGTCTTGGTGATTCATACAGGTTGCCATTGCTACAGGTAAAAGGTCACATTTGGGTGTTTATGACGTGCCCCATTGTCAAATACTTCTCGTTAATTTACAACTAAATTACAAAAATGCACACTATACATTTCATTCCATACCAGTCTCACTAGTTTCACTAATCATCTAAGTAAGAAACCTTGCATACGTTTAGTTCACTTAGACCTTTACACTACACAGACTTTCCAGTAAACTATAATTAGAAATGTCAATGATCAGAAATATCAACTGAATAGGACACTCAGGTACAGGACAGTGGTGTGTTCACCCTGGTACAAAGGGTTAATGGGTTATTCTAGTAACAGTGCAATTTAAAAACTAATTTAAATGTTTGTCCATCTATTCTCTCATTGTAAACAGATTGTATGAGATATCAGAAGATAAAGGCCTATGTTAGCAACTGTGATGTAAATCCACTGTGATGTTCACGATAAAAAGAGGGCATGATAACAGCAAGTGTCATTTTAACACATTCCTTTTTTTTTTAAATTAGAGAAAAAAACTGAAAAAAAAAAAAAAGTTACAGACACTGTTTGTGTGTGAAAATGTTAGGGAATAGTTTTGTGTGTGTGTGTGTGTGTGTGGCCAGAATGGCATGCAAAATTTTGAAAGACAATATAGGATACATCAATAATAACAACAGTGAAGGATGATAAACAGGCAATGTAAATTACAAAAACTTCAAAATCACAATATTAAAAAAGCAGATCCTCTCTATATTTTATCACTAAAATTGTTAAATGTTATCAATGAGCATAAATGTATTAAATGTTTAGCATAACATAAATTTGCAAGATTTTGCCATAAATATTTTAATGACATTAATTATGAACTAGGGGGAAGCAGGGAACACACACACACTTTTCCCATACAATGAAAGTGAATGGTGACTGAGAACATCTTCTGTATTCCACAAAGGAAATTTATAATGGCTTGGAACAACATGAGGATGAGTAAATGATAAGAATTTAATTTTGAGGTGAACTATCCCTTTAAAGACAGAAGACTGAGATAAATCAACCTGAAATCCACTCTTGTGTTCTGTGCTTAAAAAGAGAGCAGAGATGAAAAAGGAGGGACTCATTCAGTTTTGCAATGTTGTTTAAATGAATGTTCCATTGTTACATCAAAAAGTGCTGTGGTGCCACTTGGTGACGGATAATATAATCAATCAGAGCATGGTATCCCACACGACAGACAGTGCCCAGGCTCACTGCCTAAATGATTCTACTATGTTTTTGGAAAACAGTAAGTTTCATAATATTTGCAGATCTCTCTGGATGCAATGTCACTGCTTGCTTGACATATCAAAACCCCTGGAATAAGAAAGCCAAAGAATCAAACACATAGGAAATGAATACTGAGCACATCCTATTAAATGTTCTGCAAATGTTAGTTTTAAGTCAACAATGAAAAAGATGTCATCATTTAGTCACTTCATGTTATTCCAAACCAGTACATGCTCATTTAACTAAAATGAATAAATATCACTCAAGTCCATTATGATCAATTTAACACAAGGGGGCTCATGGCAAATCAGTGGACAAGTGCAATGCTACATGTGAGATCAGATGTTTCTTCAATCTGGACTACTGACTAGTACATCACATTAAGTACTTCGAGAATCTTCTCAACACAGCAACCTAATTCATTTCACTATCGCCTTAATTGTAAAATCCGTGTTTTGATTAGCTGCTCAAATACATTCTCAGAACACATTCAGGTGACTGCACACAGTGCACGCTGTTTACAGACAGACGACAAGGGCTCTGATGAGTGGCAAACATTCATCACTACAGTATGGGTTGAATTAACCATCGGAAACCTACAAAATACATTGCCATTATAATGTATGAGCCAAATTTACTGAGACGGCGTGGTCTTCAGGTAAGTCACGATCATTGCATGCAGGTGAACTAAATATCTGTAGCCTAATATAAGTGGGAATGATTCGGACAGCATGGTTTATTGAATATTTTTATTTAAATTTGCAAGAAAATGAACGCGATGGATTGCATTTGGATTTTAAGCACTTATTTATTGAATGACACGTTTTGCATCAGTGTGAATACATGAACACTGAATCGTGTAATTCGTGTAAGCTGTTGACGACGTTGAAATAATGGCTTGTTTAGAAACGTAGCTAGATGTCGTCGAGTGCGCGCTTGTAAATAAACGGTCGCTTTGGTTTAATGTTTAATTATTAAAACCGGAAGCTTAATCCAACGTTGATACGATACATTCATAAAACCCATTATTTGTTTTATATTTGTGACATCCTTAAAAAATTATTTCCAGCTGTTGATTTTATGCATGTTTCATTTTGACAAACGCGATTATAGTCGACACGTTTCATCAGCAGTAGCGATTAGATCATTTGTTACGCTCCGTGACGATCTGTTTATGAAGAAGGAGACTAATCTTTCCGTCCTTTTCCAATACTGGTTGGTGCATGACCCTCCCCATGAAATGAAATCTGCATATAATGTGCCTACATTGAATTTTCCTCTAGGTTTTTTGTACTAGGCACTTGCATGTAAACATGAATCGCATTAAGAATGAAGTTCTAAGTGAAAGGGCTGTCAGGTGTCCTGAGGCAAAACATGAACTTCTGTCACTTGCTATTCTCTGAAGACACCTTGTATTGTGTAATACAAGTAAATCTAGTTGAATATTTATTCAGAATGTGAGTTGAAACAAGATGAATTTGATTATGATGCCCAACCTTGTATTGTATAAACTGTGTCCAGCTGTCCACTGTGTGTAAAGGTAGTATATTGCTGATTTTAACCCTAGAATGCATGTAATATGGGTCGCAGCATCTAGTTTTTAAGACATAATTTTGACATTAAGTGGTCTTTTGATCTGCCTCTCCAGACATTCCTCTATTAAGGTGTCTTTTACCATGTGAAGTGACTTTTTTTTTTAACATTTAGTTGAATAGTTTTTAATTATAAGAGAATTTGCAGTACTACACCTAGAATGCATATGTGGGTCCTATTTAACCCATATGTATTTTCTATGGAATTCAATTTAACAGTGGTATTATTTTTGTAATACATTGATTGTTTTCAGTTTCCAGTTGTTATTGAATTAAATATATGTTTAATACAATGTTCATGTTTATATTTATGTGTAGTATGCAAGTATAGAAATTTGTCACTCAGCCGATGCGTATATCCAAAGTGCTTGACATTTCTCCCATTACAGAGACAGTCCTCATGGAGCAACCTGAGGTTAGATGACCAGTTCACAGCAAGAGCTGAAGTAATAGCTCCTGGACCACTCATGTTTGAACCTACAACTTTTTTTTTATTAGTACGCCCCACTACTCGAAACAACAAATATACTGTCTACATAGAGTAATATTGAAATATAGTGCCATTCGGAAATATAGAGTACATAAGTTTGTCATTTTAGGAGTTTATCACATTGATTTATTTATTTTTTTGGTAAAAAAAACAAAATATTATCTTAGTCCATTGTACTTATTTGTATGTTTTTGTATGGGTAGAGTTGTTGAGACATTTCATATTTTACCACCAAACATGGAAATATCTCTGTTATAGTTTTTTTTTTTTTTTTTGTTTTTTACACTGTCACCCAAAACTCCTTCTCTAATTTCTCTGTGTCTGAAAATCTTCAGAACTGAATAAAAGATATGTCAACTGTTCAAAAATGTAAATTACAATTAAAATTATAATCAAAGAGTTATATAAAGAATAAGCATCTAGATTTCACGTAGATCTTTTTTGACCCTCATATGCATTAAAGGGATAGTTCACCCAAAAATGAAAATTCTTTCATCATTTACTCACCCTCATGCCATCCCAGATGGGTATGACTTTCTTTCTTCTGCAGAACATAAATTAAGATTTTTAGAAGAATATCTCAGCAGGTCCATACAATGGAAGTGAATGGTGGCCAGAATTTTGAATATAAATAAATCACATAAGTCAGCATAAAAGTAATCCATAAGACTCAAGTGGTTAAATCCATATCTTCAAGAGAGATTTGATAGGTGTGGGTGAGAAACAGTATTCCGAAATCACTATTTAAGTCCTTTTTTAAACCATAAATCTCCACATTCACTGGCCGTGTCTAGAAGGTTACCCTCTCATGTCAAGATCCTCGCACGTTCTGTTGATGCTTTCACCGCTCTCAGCCCATTGTACATTGGTGCCACGGTTTGTTCCGTGCAGGCAGCAGATACCCCAAACCCACCCCCACCCTAATCTTAACCATATGGAACCTGTAAGGCAGAGTAGCCTGTCAGGAACAACGGATGGCACCTTTCTCCCATCGCGCCGCTCTCACGGGGAAGCGAAGTGGCGAAACTCACGAATATTAATTAGGTTATGCACAGTTGAAGATTATTTTAAATTGTCTGTTTTGATAAATAGTCATTCCTGATGACAAATTCAAGTGCTCAAATAAATATTTCACATAATTAAAGTGATAACTTCAACTCTAAATCTGCTACTGTCTCTCGTGGGATATTGTTAGCAACAGAGCTGAAGGGTATTAGCAATGTCCATAGGTAGAGCTTTGGATCTCAGTAATGTCTTTGCTTATATGATGGTCACTCCATTATGAATGTGAAAGCCTTTGCTTTTGGCCTGAGCATTATTTGTAATGGTGCTGAGGAAAATAGTATGGGATGACTTAAGCTGTGTCCCAAATGATGCACTATACACTATGCTCTTACACTGTGTACTCGGCCATATAGTTTATACATTTTTCAAGTCATTCCAAATGGAACACCAACATTTTTTACTTCAAAGAAGCAGTTGCTGTTTTTCAGCTGACGGAAGTGACGTTTTCAGACACATGCGATGTGTTGCTGCTAGGTTTAGCCAAACTCAATTCAGCACTTATATCTCAAATAATGTACATATTCACACAGCCTGGGTTTCTGTATTTGCCACATTCACAGTTTATGACAGTTGTTTTGTCAAGCCAGCATCGCGGCCAGGTTACCCAGCTCCTTCTGCTATGTAAGGCAAGCTGCGACTGTTGAGTGCATGAAGTGTCCAACATTGCACACTTGATTTTTTTTTCCTGTTAAAAACATACATCTTGCAGGTCAGGGCTCAACGCCAATAATTGTTTTGTACTGGCCCTTTTGGTTCAGATTGGGCCCAACACACAATTGAAAAATAGCTGTTTTACCATCATGGCTATAAAAAAATGTGTATTTAATTGTTTTATTTTTTATAAATATTTCATTTTTAAAACAATTTTCCCCAAAATTGTATCACATTTATAGTTTGCAAAATAGCTGTAAATTACAGCTTTTTGCCTAATATAACCTTATTTAAGCGCTTTACAGACATAAATTCATAAATATATGAAATAACCTCAGCCGTCCTGCCCTTTACACATGTGTTTTTCAGCAAAGATTTCAGTGGAGCAGATGATGGGTTTTCGGTCACCCGTTTAGTCATGCTGTCAACTGTTAGGCCATGTGTAGTGTTTTCACAACCAGGATCAAAGATTTAGTCACTGTTGGCTGAATGTAATAAAACATATGAATTCCTGAGAGGAGACTTGTTACTAAATCAGTTGTGACATTTAATTTACAGTAGGTAGATATTAGGCCTAATCTATGAATTAAGAATGTCGATATAAACATGAATTTAGAAAACCCATACAAGACCAAAAGGACAGATACTCAAACCACAGGAAGAAAATACCTGTACATTCCAGAAATGAGACATGTATCAGGTGTTTTATGAGGATGATATAAAGAAGACTGTTTAAAATCCCATTTTCGAGCTGAACAGCTTTGATAATAATAGTAATACTAGCCATTGTGACTTTGCTTCTTTTCATATCAGATGTCATTAGCATGTCGAATTAATGTGTACGTTTGGAAAAATTACCTAGTTGTTAAATGCACTTACATATACAATACTGCACAGTTCAGATTTCCAGCCATATGTATAAATGGGGTTTAACAAAGTTTATTACTTTTCATTCTGCACTTCATATCTAAAGGTAAAAAAAAATAAAAAAAAAAAGAGAGAGAAAATAATGCTTTAGCTTTGGAACAGTACTAGCGTTCTGAGCCTTTATGATAGTGAAAGTTAAACTGCGTCTAATCTGCACGGAGAAAAAAGTTGAAAAAAGGTGCTCGACCAACTAAAGAGGAGGTGCATCCAAAAATCAAAATGCCATACTTTCAAAAGAAAGAGATGCAACACTCACTCTATAAGCAAAATTAGAAATACAACTTTATTTGATTAAAAATACATGACATTTCAGCCAACCTCAGGGCCTTCATCAGACATGAAGGAACATCTAAAAAAAACTTCCCTAATTACAAACAGGTGTGTCCTTGTAATTGAAGGAGTGGCTTTGAAACAGTTGAATAATACACTCTCCCACTCCATCTAGTGAACAACAAATGCAAAGCCATTAGTACCAAAACAAATATATACAAAGCTGTAAGTACAAAAACAGAACATCAATAAAACATACCATAATCAGTTTCTTGATTCATTCCCCTTGGAAACAATGTATCCAAGTAGAGCAAAAATATGCAGTATATTATGAATATTATATAGTAAAGTATATTATAACATTAAGTGCAGCACTAGCCTGATCGGGCAAGTCACAGTACTAGCAACTGGCCCGAATCTCTCTCATGGTGACCCCGAGCCATCAGGCAGTCTTTATTATCGAGCCCTGCAGGTACTCGCATTTCATTTTTTACACTACAAAATGGCGTAGAAGAGTGCGATTGCCCCTTGATGGGATGCCCCTTTAGCCTATTTTATGTTTTCAAATAAGCTAAGCTATTCAAGAGAAACTTTTGCACTTTTCTATGATAAGGATTATACACTATACCCAATGGATCCACCCAATAATACTACATTAACCTCCTGAGACCCAAGCTCGACTGCTGTGCGTTTCCATTTCCCTTTTGATTTGTAATAAGTAGCCCCTAATAAACATGCAAAAAAAATTTATTTTTATTTTTATGAAGAGCAAATACTTTTCCTAAAATGTATGTCCTCATATGGGGACAGCGGGATTAAGTTGTGTTATTTTAAATAATACCAAGCTATAGAAAGTCAAATTTAAAAAAAAAAAATTTTTTTGTATCAAATTGTTTATTATTGAAACAAAGGTTCATTGTCAGGCAAATAAATGAGGAAGGGGGAGCCGGTTTCCACGAACCACGTGAGTCAGATTTTATTCAAATAAAACAGAAATCGCTTTCCAGCTTGTTTCAAACAAAATAAGACCAGTAAGACAAGACAAGATAAGACAAGTCCAGCTTTTCAGCAACAATCATGAACACTCTCTGATCGCAGACATGCAGCCACTGGTGTGTCACTCTTCTCTCTCTCTCTCTGTGGACTGGGTCACTTTTATCTCCCCCGTCTCTCACTGCGAACATTGTAATTAGTAGCAATTCATCTCAGGTGTCTCTCTCTCCAGATGGGCACTCGACCACACCCTCACCTTCACATACCCCCACCGCCCGACTCAGGCTGGGGGAACCATCCGGACTGCCCCCCCCACCCTTTTCTGGAGAGGAAGTCTGCGACAGCCATCTGCGGCCCCGGTCTGTTGACCACCTCAAGCTTAAATGGCTGGAGTGCCAGATACCAACGGGTGATCCGGGCGTTGGCATCCTTCATGCGGTGGAGCCATTGGAGCGGGGCATGGTCTGAACAGAGGGTGAATGCTTGTCCCAACAAATAGTAGCGGAGAGTAAGGACCGCCCACTTGATGGCCAAACACTCCTCTATGGTGCTGTACTTTGTCTCTCTCATAGAGAGCATCCGACTAATGTATAGCACCGGGGATCCTCCCCCTCCACCACCTAGGACAATACAGCACCCAGCCCCCTGTCCGATGCGTCCATCTGTAAAACAAAAGGGAGAGAGAAATCAGGGGAGTGCAGAAGCGGCCCGCCACAAAGTGCAGCTTTTAACTGTGTGAAAGCCTGTTGTCACGGTTCCGTCCACTGGACCGGGTCTGGAGCTCCCTTTTTAGTGAGATCAGTCAGTGGGCTGGTGACGTCCGAATAATTAGGCACAAACCTTCAATAATAGCCAGCCAGCCCCAAGAACTGTCTCACCTCCTTTTTGGTCTTGGTTCTCGGGCAGGTTGCAATCGCTGCGGTTTTATCAATTTGGGGATGCACCTGCCCATGCCCCAAGTGGAACCCCAGATACCGTACATCCAGCTGCCCCAATTGTGCACTTCTTCGGGTTTGCTGTGAGCCCCGCTCGTTGCAGCGACCTCAGAACAACCCCCAAATGCTGTATATGCAGCTGCCAATCATTACTGTAAATAATGATATCATCCAAATAAGCAGTGGCATACGCAGCGTGCGGTCTGTGGACTCTGTCCATAAGACGCTGAAATGTAGCTGGGGCCCCAAACAACCCGAATGGAAGGGTGACAAATTGGTGTAACCCAAACGGTGTGGAGAAGGCAGTTTTCTCATGGGACATTGGCGTTAAGGGGATCTGCTAATAACCCTATGTTAAATCCAGTGTCGAATAAAGGTGAGCCGTGCCCGGCCGATTGAGCAGTTCGTCAATACGAGGCATTGGATATGCATCAAATTTCATTACCACATTGAATTTCCTATAATCCACACAGAACCGGACTGAGTATGTGGCACTGTTCTGAAACTGCTCGGGTAGTATCTGGGCATGATGGTTATCATGCAGGAAAGTGTTCAAGAGTTATAAGCCAAAATAGCCATTTTTATATCTCCTGACCAGTAGGGGGCAGTGCACCAAAATGCTGCAGGTAACCTCAGAGCCTAATGGTGATGACACGTACCAAGTTTCGTCCCAATCCCTCGCAGCATTGCGGAGATACAGCCTCAAGATCAATTTTGCGCGTTCTTCGTCGGATTTGTTAAAGTGCCATTCGAAAACAGTATGGTTTATAACAATTCTGTGAATACATTTTTGTCGTTAGTGCCTCTAGATGATGCAGGCCAATTTTCGTGCAAATCGGACAAACGGCCTAGGACGAGTTCGAACAAGTAGATTCTTCCGAAAATTCAAAATGGCGGAAATATTTTCATGACGGAAAATGACGTCATAGGGTTCAATTGAATTGTCTTGAGAATTTCATTGCTAGGACTCACGGTTCAAAAGTTATTAACATAAACGTGAGTGCAAATTTGGGCAGTTGGTGGCACTAGAGGGTTTGAGATAGAGACGCCAAATTTGCTGTTGTAACAGATCAGACTGTCCTCTATCTATGTGCCAAATTTCATAACTTTCCTGCAAGCGGTTCTATGGGCTGCCATAGACTCGAGTGGAAGAAGAAGAATAATAAGAAAACTAACGAAAACAATAGGGGTCTTTGCCCCCTCGGGGTTTGACCCCTAATTAACCAACATAAAAGAAAAAGGGTTCCACATAAAATTTTAATTAAACTTGTCCCTCTCCACGGCTCCTCCCTGGCAACTTTCTAAGAAGGCCAAGTAAGTGCCCCACTTCTTCCCATATGCACCCAAACTGCCCAGCCGTCTACAGTGGTGTGAAAAAGTGTTTGCCCCCTTCCTGATTTCTTATTTTTTTGCATGTTTGTCACACATAAATGTCTCAGATCATCAAACAAGTTTAAATATTAGTCAAAGATAACACAAGTAAACACAAAATGCAGTTTTTAAATGAAGGTTGTTATTATTAAGGAAAAACAAAATCCAAACCTACATGGCCCTGTGTGAAAAAGTGATTGCCCCCTAAACCTAATAACTGGTTGGGCCACCCTTAGCAGCAACAACTGCAATCAAGCGTTTGCGATAACTTGCAATGAGTCTTTTACAGCGCTGTGGAGGAATTTTGGCCCACTCATCTTTGCAGAATTGTTGTAATTCAGCCACATTGGAGGGTTTTCGAGCATGAACTGCCTTTTTAAGGTCATGCCACAGCATATCAATAGGATTCAGGTCAGGACTTTGACTAGGCCACTCCAAAGTCTTCATTTTGTTTTTCTTCAGCCATTCAGAGATGGACTTGCTGGTGTGTTTTGGATCATTGTCCTGCTGCAGAACCCAAGTTCGCTTCAGCTTGAGGTCACGAACAGTTGGCCAGACATTCTCCTTCAGGATATTTTGGTAGACAGCAGAATTCATGGTTCCATCACAGCAAATCTTCCAGGTCCTGAAGCAGCAAAACAGCCCCAGACCATCACACTACCACCACCATATTTTACTGTTGGTATGATGTTCTTTTTCTGAAATGCGGTGTTACTTTTACGCCAGATGTAATGGGACACACACCTTCCAAAAAGTTCAACTTTTGTCTCGTCAGTCCACAGAGTATTTTCCCAAAAGTCTTGGGGATCATCAAGATGTTTTCTGGCAAAAATGAGACGAGCCTTAATGTTCTTTTTGCTCAGCAGTGGTTTTCGTCTTGGAACTCTGCCATGCACGCCATTTTTGCCCAGTCTCTTTCTTATGGTGGAGTCATGAACACTGACCTTAACTGAGGCAAGTGAGGCCTGCAGTTCTTTGAATGTTGTTGTGGGGTCTTTTGTGACCTCTTGGATGAGTCGTCGCTGCGCTCTTGGGGTAATTTTGGTCGGCCGGCCACTCCTGGGAAGGTTCACCACTGTTCCATGTTTTTGCCATTTGTGGATAATGGCTCTCACTGTGGTTCTCTGGAGTCCCAAAGCTTTAGAAATGGCTTTATAACCTTTTCCAGACTGACAGATCTCAATTACTTTCTTTCTCATTTGTTCCTGAATTTCTTTGGATCTCGGCATGATGTCTAGCTTTTGAAGATCTTTTGGTCTACTTCACTTTGTCAGGCAGGTCCTATTTAAGTGATTTCTTGATTGAGAACAGGTGTGGCAGTAATCAGGCCTGGGTGTGGCTAGAGAAATTGAACTCAGGTGTGATAAACCACAGTTAAGTTATGTTTTAACAGGTGGGGCAAACACTTTTTCACACAGGGCCATGTAGGTTTGGATTTTGTTTTCCCTTAATAATAACAACCTTCATTTAAAAACTGCATTTTGTGTTTACTTGTGTTATCTTTGACTAATATTTAAACTTGTTTGATGATCTGAAACATTTAAGTGTGACAAACATGCAAAAAAATAAATCAGGAAGGGGGCAAACACTTTTTCACACCACTGTATGTGACATCTCTTCAGACGCCGCCACTCTACCCAACTCGGTGCACCACTCATGAAATGAGGATGCATCAGCCGACTTCCATCCCCTTAGCATTACCTGCCTGCCGATCATCATGCTGGTAAGGACCCAGTTTTTTATATGTTTATTAATTATATTAATACCTGCCCCATCACCCAAAATACAAAGTCTGGGCAAAATAAAATCTGAGTGCTCAAGACCTCACAAATAAAATTCTGAACCTTCGACCAAAACTCTTGAATCTTAGTACAGAACCAAAAAACATGGGCTATGTCCACATCCTCCAACTGGCATCGCCAGCAAGTAGTTGTGTCTTTAAGGCCAAGCCCATACAATCTGGAGGGAGTCCAATAAAAATGATGCAGAATCTTAAATTGAATGAGGCGCACCCTTGCATCACTAGATGCAGACTTGACGTTTTTTAAAATCTTACCTCATTCTCCATCATCCAGTACTAAATTCAAGTCTCTCTCCCATAACTTCTTAAGAGATGTTAAAACCCTGTCCCCTAAACTCAGAATTAGCCAGGAATTGTACACTGAAGCCTCATGACCCTTTCCAAAAGCAGCAAGCACCATCTCAAGAGTGTCTGCCACTTTAGGGGGCTGCGTACTACACCCAAAGGTGGTGCAAAATAGATGGCGCAGCTGTAAGTGCCTGAAGAATTAAGATCCCAAACTGCTGTATAATATTTTCAAAAGATCTCAATGCTCCATTTTCATACAGGTCACCCAGCGTAGCAACTCCCTTCACAATCCATTCTGTCCAGCAGAAAGGGGACTTGTTAATGCACAGTTTCAATAAATACTTGCGGCAATGTTCAGGAAAATTTCCGAATTTAACACCTGGGAAACTTTTGTCCACACTAAATGTATATGCGAGATAATGGGATGTGTCTTTACTTCTCCGGGCAGCTTGGTAGATAGACTTTGCAATAGCAAGATTGGGGCAAGGACCTCCTGTTCAATAAAGAGCCAGGGAGAGGCTCTCTCAGGCGGAAATGACCAGTGCGCCAAATGTCTGAGACCAAAAGCATAATAGTAAAACAAAATCTTGGGGAGACCTAACCCACTTTTGACAGTTGGCCTGTGTAACTTGTTAAAATGCATCCAAGGATGTTTACCATTCCAGATAAAAGATTTAGCTATGCTATCAAATTGTTTAAAATAAAAGAGAACTTCAGTGGGACTGTAATAGGTAGTTGAATTTTAGAATACAATTCATTTTTATAACATTATCCTTTCCAGTCATAGATAAATGTAGTGAAGCCCACCTGTCCACATCGCTCAAAAACCTTTTTATTAAAGGATCAAAATTTTCTCTGACTAAATCACATACATTTGCTGGGAATAAAATACCCAAATACTTTAATGCCCTGTTTGGGCCACTGAAAGGCGCCCAGCTGAAAAGCCATTACCGGGCAGTATGCTGTCAGAGCCATAATTTCGGATTTAGACCAGTTAACTCTGTATGCCAAGAATTTAGAAAAGGAATTAATAATTCTGTGGAGGCAGGGCATAGATCTAGTAGGGTCGGAAACTAATAATAAAATATCATCTGCGTAAAGCAAAAGCTTATGTGCCATACCTCCCGCCTCCACCCCTGGAAAATCATCTTCCCTTCTTATCACGGCTGCTAATGGTTCCATGGCAAGACAGAACAATAATGGGGAAAGAGGGCAACCCTGCCAGGTGCCCCTATCCAGAATAAAATAATCTGAAATTAATCCATTTGTTTGTACCACTGTTACTGGGTGTCTATAAAGTAACTTAATCCATCCAATAAAAGTATTCCCGAACCCATATATTTCCAAAATCTTAAAAAGATAATCCCATTCTACCATATCAAATACCTTTTTGGCGTCAAGTGAGATGGCAGCGACCGGAGTCTGATTATTCGCCACTCACCACATGATATTGATGAAACGCCTAATGTTATCAGAAGAGCTGCGGCCCAGAATAAACCCCACCTGATCTATATGTATAAGAGATGTCATAACTTTACTCAGTCGGTTAGCCAGAATTTGTGACAATATTTTAATGTCTAGCTGGATCAGGGAAACTGGACGGTAACTCTTATACTCTCTTGGATCTTTGTCCTTTTTATGTATCAGACTGATCCGGTGTCATGGTTGGCGGAAGCTTTCCATTCTTTAATAATTCCATATAAACTTCTAACAAAAGTGGAGCCAATTCTGTAGCATAGGATCTAAAACATTCAGGGGCAAAGCCATCTGGCCCCGGAACCTTGCCTGTAGGCAAGGCCTTAATTACCCCACCAAGCTCCTCCAAAGTTTATCTCAGAATCAAGATCATTTTTTTCTCAGTCGTCAGTTTAGGGAGTTCTAATGGTTCCACAAAGTTTCTTATATCTTAAAATTAAAAATGTCACCATCAGCAGATTTCACTGAGGGAATGGTTGAAAAAGACTCTCTCTGCTTTATATATCTAGCCAAAAGCTTCCCTGCTTTGTCCCCCGACTCAAAGTATGTCTGTCTTGCTCAGAATAGCCAAAACTCCACCTTTCGCTACAAAATAGTATTATATCTGTATTTCAATCGGATCAGTTCTCTGAGTCCATCAGACAACATTCGGCACTTCAGCTCTGCCTTGGCACTTTTAATATTCCCTTCCAACTCCATGAGTTCTCATGCTTTGGACTTTTTGATGAATGAGACATACTGTATGAGCCGACCCCTAAGAAGTGCCTTAAGTGCCTCCCAAGCCATGCCCACAGAGGATACTGAGGACCAGATGGTCTCCATATACACATTGATTTCAGCCTTTAACATTTGTTGGAATTCAGGATTTTGCAAAAGGGATACATTAAAGCACCAACTATATGATTTCCTTTCTCCGTATTTCAACAAGTCAAGTCATTTTTATTTGTATAGCACCTTTCACAACACACATCGTTTCAAAGCAGCTTTACAGAAGATCAGGCATTAACAGAAGATAAAACTGTAATATCTATAATGTCTTGAGTCATCATTGTGTAGTTTGATAAAATATGATTGTGAATTGTTTAAAATAAGTAATTAAATAATAATTGTATTTATAACCCCAGTGAGCAAGCCGAAGGCGACTGTGGCAAGGAACACAAAACTCCATAAGATGTTGGTTAGTGGAGAAAAATAACCTTGGGAGAAACCAGGCTCATTGTGGGGGCCAGTTCCCCTCTGGCTAACATCATGCATTAGTGCAAGTCATGGTTTAAAATTATTAAACTAAGTAAATGTTAAGGGTCTGTGTTTAAAACAAAGATTTTGTATGAACTGTAAGATTAATGACTAATGTCTTTGAAATCCATCCTGAAATAACTGCATATGTTCACATAGATGCAATGATGAAGGGTTTTATTGGCAATTAATTGATAGTCTATGTATTCCATTTCAAGAGTGTAGTCCATCATTGGACCGAGGTGATGCAGGCAGAGGTCATTTAGGTGCATCGCAGTTCAACCTGGCCTGTAATTTCGGTGAGGTCTATCCTAAGTCCAAGGTTCAGGCTATGGCATTTGAAGTATCCCATGTCTTATGGTTGGAGTTGGCATCAGTTCATCCTCTGAAGTCCATCGTAATAGACTGAAGTGATGTTTAGCTGGCACCATCTGCTATTAGTCATCATCACACAGTGACACGTAGCAGTGGAGTCCAACACCAAGCAGGAACAGAGCTGGATCTGGACGGTTCTGGTGACCTCAGAATAGGAGTCCCGAAGTTGAGACCGGGAAACAAATAAAATTATATTAGCATAGATGCCATTAAATTTATTGCAGAGTTATAGATCATGATCACTGTTTCTGGTTCCGGCAAACCTAACTAAAGCAGCCTAATTGTGAGTTGAAGGATAAATTAGGTGAATGCCTGGCTAAATAGATGAGTGTTTAGTCTAGACTTAAACTGAGTGAGTGTGTCTGCATCTCGAACAGTGTTAGGGAGACTATTCCATAGTTTAGGAGCCAAATATGAAAAGGATCTACCTCCTTTTGTGGATTTTGATATTTTAGGAACTATTAACAGGCCAGAATTTTGCGATCGTAATGAACGTTATGGAATATAGCGAATATTAGGTCACTTAAGTACTGTGGAGCTAGACCATTCAAAGCTTTGTACGTAGTTAACAGAATTTTAAAATTAATATGAAATTTAACAGTTAGCCAATGTTACGATGATAAAATGGGGCTAATATGATTATATTTCTTGGTTCTCTTCAGCACTCTGGCTGCTGCATTTTGAACCAATTGAAGTTTATTTATTGACCTTGCTGGACATCCTCCCAGTAATGCATTACAATAATCTAATCTTGAGGTCATGAACGCATGAATTAGTTTTTCGGCATCAGCAACAGAGATCATGTGTCGTAATTTAGCAATATTTCTTGGGTGGAAGAATGCTGTTATACAAACATTGGTCATTTGATTTTCAAAGGACAGATTGGTATCAAATATAACACCTAAGTTCTTCGCTGTTGAAGATGATGTAACAGTACATCCATCGAGAGTCAAATTATATTTTAGCGGCTTATTTTTGAGGTTTTTTTTGACATTTTTGGTCCAATAATTAATACCTCTGTTTTGTCGGAATTGAGTAGAGGGAAATTTCTGGCCATCCAATCTTTTATTTCATTGATACACTCTGCTAATTTGGAGAATTGTGAAATCTCATCAGGTTTTGAAGAAATATAAAGTTGGGTCTCGTCGGCATAACAGTGGAAACTTATTCCACGATTCCTGATAATATCTCTCAGGGGAAGCATATACAAGGAGAAAAGCAGAGGCCCTAAAACTGATCCCTGTGGCACTGCATTCTTTTGTTTGGTTTGACAATTCCTCATTTACACAGACAAAGTGGTAGCAGTCTGCTAATTAGGACCTAAACTATGCTAATGCAACTCCACAAGTGCCAACATAATTCTCCAGCCTATTCAAGAGAATGTTGTGATCTATCGTGTCGAATGCAGCACTAAGATCTATAAGCACCAGAAGTGAAATGCAGCTGTGATCAGATGATAAGAGCAAGTCATTTGTAACTCTAAGTACAGTCTCTGTACTGTGATGAGGCCTAAATCCTGACTGAAACTGTTCATATGTACTATTTCTCTGTAGAAATGAACATATTTGGGAGGATACTACCTTTTCTAGTATTTTCGACATAAACGGGAGATTTGAAATCGGTCTATAATCAGCCAGTTCTCCAGGATCAAGTTGTGACTTCTTAATAAGCGGTTTGATAACTGCCATTTTAAAGTTTCTTGGGACATGTCCTAAGGATAGCGAGGAGTTAATACTATTAAGAAGAGGTTCTGAGATTACTGGGAATACTTCTTTTAAGAGCTTGGTTGGTATTGGATCTAACAAACATGTTGTGGCTTTTGATGTTTCGATAAGTTTTGTTAGCTCTTCATGACCTATGACAGCGAAGGATTGAAGTTGCACGTGAGGAAAATTATGAGACACTGTTTTCTGAGGTACTGTGACAGATGATTGCATAATTCCAAATTTATTTCTGATTATTTCAATTTTATCAGTAAAGAAATTCATGAAGTTATTACTCTTGTGCTGCGACGGAATATCTGGTTTTGTTGAGGCTTTATTCCTAACCAGAAATATGCTGATCTGGCAGCTTTTAGTGCCTGTCTGTAGTTACAGACACTATCCTTCCATGCACCGTGAAATACCTCTAATTTTGTATTCTTCCACTTGCGCTCCATTTTCCGAGCTACTCTCTTGAGCGCATGAGTGTGATCATTGTACCATGGTGCAGGGTTTTTTCTTTAATTTTCTTTAATCGAAGGGGGGCGATACTATCAAGAGTGCTAGAGATGACTATTTATATTTTCTGTTATTTCATCAAGTTCTTCTAGGCTTTGGGGTTTACATAGTATATGATACAGATCTGAAAGATTATTAGTGAAGCTATCTTTAGTGGTTGAAAGAATAGTTCTACCTGAACGATTACGTGGTGTAGATTGAGTGACATTAGCTGATCGCAGCATACAAGAGACGAGGTAATAATCCGAGATGTCATCGCTCTGCGGCAGAATTTCTATATTATCAACATCAACTCCATATGACAGAATTAAATCTAGCGTATGATTATGGCGATGAGTTGGTCCTGTTACATTTTGTCTGACTCCAAGAGAGTTGAGAATATCAATAAATGCTAATCCCAATGTGTCATTTTCATTATCTATGTGAATGTTGAAGTCACCAACAATTAAAGCTCTATCTACAGTAACTACAAGATCTGATAAAAAATTTGCAAATTCACCAAGGAAATCAGAATAAGGCACGGGTGATTTATATACTGTAGCAAGGGTAAAAGACGACAGAGTTTTTTTTTATTTATATCTATCTGATGGTGTCACATTAAGCATTATTAGTTCAATAGACTTAAATTTATATCCTGCCCTCTGAGTAACACCAAAAACTTCACTGTAAATTTTAGCAACACCTCCTCCTCGACCCTTCAGACGAGGCTCATGTTTATAACAATAACCTGGGGGAGAAGATTCATTAAAACTAATATATTCATCCAGTTTAAGCCAGGTTTCAGTCAAACAGAGCACATCCAAACAATGATCTGTAATAATTTCATTTACAGTTAGTGCTTTGGTAGAAAGAGATCTAATGTTTAGTAGCCCTATCTTTATATGGTGTTTATCTTTAATTTGTTTGTTTTATTCAAGTTTGACCTTAATCAGATTTTCTCTAAATGATTTAGTGAGGGTTTTGTGTTTGGTAGTTTGGGGAACAGACACAGTCTCTGTGGGATATATAGGTGATACTGTCTCTATGTGTTGTAGTTTGTGACCTGTGTGACGTCTCAAGGCAGCTAGCAGACATTCGGATTAACCAGTTTGTCTGCTTCCTGACCTGGGCCCCAGTTAGTCAAATACTATCATTAAGACTATGAGCCAAATTACTAGAGAGGAGAGTGGCACCTTCCCTGGAAGGATGGAGTCTGTCTCTCTTTAGCAGGTCAGGTCTACCCCAAAAACTCTTCCAACTGTCTATAAATCCTATGCTATTCTGCGGACACCACTCAGACATCCAGTCATTCTGTGACACTAATCTACTATAGACCTCATCACCACGACGAGCAGGGAGGGGGCCAGAGCATATTACAGTGTCTGACATTTTTTTTGCAAATTGACACACCTCATTAACATTATCTCTAGTGATTTCTGACTGGCGAAGCCGTACATCTTTAGTGCCGACATGAATAATAATTTTAGAAAATCTACGTTTAGCATTAGCCAGCACTTGTAAATTTGATTTGATGTCAGACGCTCTGGTACCCGAAATGCATTTAACGATAGTGGCTGGAGTCTCTATTTCCACGTTCCTTACAATAGAATCACCAATTATTAGGGCTCTTTCAACATGATTCTCAGTGGGTGCATCACTGAGTGGGGAAAATCGATTGGAAACCCTAACAGGAACGGGAGAGTGGTGTCGCTTTGCTGAGCGAGTATGCCGGCGAGATGTCACCCAAACGCCCTGCTGCAGGGCTCCACAGCTGGAACCAAAGTGTGTGTGTTGCTCTCTGTACTGCCCGCATCCAAAACAGTATCTACCGGCTTCTCTTTCTCACTGACCTCCACTAGCATTCGGATGCGTGCCTCTAACTCATGAACCTTCTCCGTCAGCCTGACTAATTCCTTACATTTATCACACGTGAATCCCTCACTGCTGACGGAAGAGGCTATTGTAAACATGTGACATGCAATGCAGGAAGAAATAACATGAGCGGATGCCATGACTTACTGCAGTTGTTTGTTGTTGTTGTTGGTTGTTCCTGAGTGGTGAGGGTTTGAGATCGATGTGAATCCCTCACGCAATTGTTTGTTGTTATGATTGTTCTTGATAAGCGGTGCTTTGAGATCAATGCAATAATCCGTGTAACACAGAGGAGAAAAACGGGTGCGTGCTGTAAAATGCACGGTTTAATCGCGATAAAAATAGAAAGCAGATGCATGTGGATAATGCACGCAGTTGAATCACGATAAGACCTCTAAACTCACCAGGTCCTGGTCCAAGACTAAGATGTTTCCAATTGAGCAATCCACACCAGATGAAATGAGGGACTTAGATATAAAAAAAATCTATTCTAGAATAAATCTTATGGACTGATGAAATAAATGTATAGTCCTTACCAGATGGGTTCAAAAGTCAAAAGGGTTCAATAGTGTAGTTACAGACACTATCCTTCAATGCACCACGAAATACCTCTAATTTTGTATTCTTCCACTTTCGCTCCATTTTCCGAGCTACTCTCTTGAGCGCATGAGTGTGATCATTTGTACCATGGTGCAGGGTTTTTTTTCTTTAATTTTCTTTAATCGAAGGGGGGCGACACTATCAAGAGTGCTAGAGATGACTGTATTTATATTTTCTGTTCTCAGGAATTCCAACAATTCGGACGTTGTTTCACCGGCTACGATTCTCAAGGTCTTCCAGTTTTCCCAAAACGCACTCCAAGTCCGCCTTGGTCGCTAGCGTGTTAGCAGCTAATTCTCTCTCCGATGACTCCAGACAATCGATCTGTTTCTGGACATCCCCCATTCTTGTAACCAACTCTCCATGGCCATAATCGATCGACGTATTACAGCAAGATCCTCCAAGTCCGCTACGACCTTCGTCAGCAACACCGACATGCTGGACAGTTGATGCTGAATTTCTCCCGCCGCACCGTCCAAACCGAGTCCCTGGTCTGCAGCCCTGTCAGGGATATCAGCTTGAGCACATAAGTGTCTTTTAATGTCTCCATAGCCTGAGGATTTTGAATTCTTTGACATATTGTCTTCATAGAACCGATATAAAAAATCTCATCAGTTTATAAAAAAATTTAAAACTAGCAAAGTGCGCAGAGCTTGCTGTTCACACGTCCGACCCTCGCATGGTGCTATGCGACTCTCCACAACCTCAATATTATGCTTTTGACCCAAAAATAGAATGGTGATGGTCACTACAGGATAATCGTTAATATCCCCATGTACACATCTCACCCACACCCGATTATTTGCATCCAATGCCCCATTTTGAACCAAGCATTGATGAATGGAGGTTTGGTTACAACCTGAATCCACCAAGGCTTGGTATGTACCCCCCCAATACTCACGGGTATTTGGTACTTCCCGGCTCGATCGGGGGCGGCCTGTGGAGTGTCGGGGACCCAAATCAATGTGTCCACCTCCATCACCAGGCACTGATCTCAGATGTGTCCCGGTTCCCCGCAACTCCAACAGACCAGCCCAAACCTCATGCCCACATCAGTGGCAGCAGCTTCTCCCACCTGAGAGGAAAAATGGGCAGAGCTGGGGGAGAGAGAAACAGGAATGTTAGTGCACCCCTGAGGCCGGGGATTTCAGGGGATTGATCCACCATTTCCGGGGGAACGGAATGGGTTGGAAGGAAGGAGGGGAGGGGGAGGGACCACACAGAGAGAGAGAGAGAGAAAGCGGGGCATGCCGGCACCCGGATACGCTGCTAAATGGTCTTCCGCCAACTGTACTGCTTCATCCAGCGTCTCCGGTCGTTGGCACTGGACCCACTCCGCCATTCCTTTCAGTAGTCAGGAGATGAATTGTTCCAGTACCACGTGATCGATGACATCACCGATGTCGCTGTGCTCCTCAGCCAGCACTCACCACCGGGAGGCGTCACGGAGCTGTTGAGCAAAGGCAAACGGGTGTCCGACTTTGCTCAGCATCAGGTATCGGAACCACTGGCGGTGCTCTTCTGGACTGCGGCCAACCTGCTGCAGGATGGCTTTCTTCAGCTCGGGGTACCTCAGAAGGTTATCGACCGGGAATTGTTGGGCTGCGAGTTGGGCCTCCTTGGTCAGCAGTGGTAAGAGGTGGACTGCCCATTGTGCCCGCGGCTGTTTCAGAGCTTGGGTCGTGTGTTCGAAGAGCTCCAGAAAGGCCTTCGGATCATCTTGCATCTCCATCTTTGCAAGCATTACATGGGGGTTCGCGGCGTGCACCCCATCCTGGGGTACCAAGCTCCACAATGCCCGTCGGTTCTCCTCTTGGCCTCAAAGGAGTGCCTCAAAACATTGTTGCTGTTCCGCCAGCAGATCCACGAGGGCCTGGTGTTGAGCCTGGTGGATGCTGGCGAGGGATCGGAAGACATCCTCCAGCGGCGATGATGACTCCATAGCAGCGTTTCCTTCCTCCTTCCTGAGTTTCGGCACCAGTGTAACAAAGGTTCGTTGTCAGGCAGATAAAGGAGGAAATGGGAGCAGGTAGCCATGAACCATGTGAGTCAGATTTTATTAAAATAAAACAGAAATTTCTTTCCAGCTTGTATCAAACAAAATAAGGCTGCTTTTCAGCAACAGTCATGAACACTATCTGATCGCAGACAAGCAGTCACTGGTGTGTCACTTTTCTCTCTCTCACTCTGTGGACTGGGTTACTTTTATCTCCCCCGTCTCTCACTGCGAACATAGAAAGGTAATTAGTAGCAATTAATCTCAGGTGGAACTCCTTACCGCTTTATTTCTCTCCAGATGGGCGCTTGACCATGCCCTCACCTCCACAGTTATGTTTCCAGGAGTGTTGGTTATTCAAGTTTTGAGACGTTACAGACATTACAGCTGATTTTCTGTAAACCTGCTTTGGAACAATGTGTATTGGGAAAAGCACAAATAAAAATACAAAAACTATTCAAATAAAAATTATTTGACTTAATTTACTTGTTACAATGGTTTTTTTTTTCATTTTCTACTTTGGCAACAAAATCTCAATGTTCTCTCTTTGCACTGTCAAACAAGCAAGTGATAGCTAGTGCTGAAGCATTTTACCAATCAGAGGTTAGCATCATTAATTCTGATTCAAAGTAATGGCCAGCATCGTCCAATCACTGCCAACCATGTTAAAATAAAATTTAACATAAAAAAATTCTGTATCTATGTATTGATTACCATTGTCCCATGTCTACTAACCATGCTGAATGGTCTAACATCCTCTGCAGCCTGTAACTGAATTTTTGATCAGAAGTTTTGAGTGTATGCTATTAGCTGCAAAGGAAAACTATTGGATGCTCCCTTGCTCCCTATTTAGTGAATGACTTAACCTCCAGTGTGCTGTCTGTCTGCACTGGTCTCAGAACAGTTTGCACCTTATTTTCATCCTAACTCCATAAACAGCCTCTAAGAAGCAACATTTTCCTGCTTTTGGATGCACCCATTGATTCTCAATTTGATCATGCACAGTGAATATTGGATTTCTAAGGGAAAAATAGTCCTGTAGTCCTCGTCTGTGGCCATTGTGTTTAACAGCGTGTCGTTTCCCGATAAATAGATGACATTTTAAAAAATAGCATAACGGACGAAACTACAGACTCTAGTCTTTTGACTCAAACAGGTTTCATAGTAAAAACTTAATGAGGTTTCTCACCATATGTAGTTTTGTTGCCATTTCTACCAAAGACAAACTCCGCTGTGATTGCCACCATGTTGTTTTGTCACTCTGTGCATCGAAAGTTGAACCCTTTAATGACAGCCCAGAGTGTCCTGAACTGAGGTCAGTCATTTTAAATTAAATTATGCATAGCGTATAGCGAAGACAAAACATAATGTACGCTCATGAGGACACAGGGTTGCACAAGGTTAATACTACTTTCCATCGTTCAAAAATATTTAAAAAGTGAGAAGTATTCATTTGACCTCATACATCCAGATGAATTTTTTAGATGTCCATCCAAAGATGCATTGAAGCTCACTGAAAACAATTCTCCAGCCAAAGAGGGACAATAAGATAAAAAGCAAAATTGTGTGAAACTGAAGAGGAACATGTCAATTGCTGAATAATTTTGTGAGGCTTTAGCCTAATTTTATTATTATGCTATAATTAACATATTAAAGCTCTATCAGCATTAAATGAAAACTCAGTAACAGTACTGGAAACACTGTCAGGTTTCAACTGATCCAGTAAAACAAATACAGACTTGCTCCATTTTCACTAACTGTGTAACATTTCTGTGAGCTAGAGTTCAGACTGAGGACCATTTAACTGAAAAACGCTAATAAGGTTTGAACATGAAGCATTCATCTGCCTTGGTATTGAGCTTCTAAGTGGTTCTAAAGGTTTGTTTTTAGTTTAGAACGTCCATATTAAAAGTCTTGTTGATAAAAGTGAATTTAAACGCACTGTCACAAAGATCAGCGGCGAAGCCATTAAAATTCATTATATGGCCATTGTTGAGGGTGTGTGACCATGGCATAATTCACCCAGCTTGTTGAATCTCATGAGATCCAAGGCTTCCTTTGCTCATCCTTTATTTCTGTATTAATTACAATATTGGTGGATGTTCCTTTGAAGCACACTTGTGGTCTTTGCTAAAATAAAATGGCACATACCATTTGTGACCACAAGTGTATAGTATCTGTTAAACATGTCTTCTTCATTTGTTATTTAAATCAACTCAATCTTTATTACTTTCCAGAAGGAGCTGAGTCTTCCACGGAGAGGAAATATGTGAGTATGATATAGGCTTCTTAGTCTAATATTTTGTCACCCCCATCTCTTCAGTGTCTTTTTTTAAACTTAATGTTTTAGGTTTTTATTAATACAAAAAGTCTGCATCGAAAAAGTATGTTCTATGTTATGTTTTGTTTGGTTTTTATATTTGCTCTATATACTTGTATGTTTTCCTTTGTAAAGCGACAAAGGGGTCTTGAAAGGAGCTATATAAATAAAACGTATTATTTTATTATTATTATTATTATTATTACATAAAAGTCGTTTATTTGTCGCACCTACTGGAGTAAATGTGCAATCTCCAGAAATGGTCACTGATCGAATCAATGAATGAAATCAAAATTAATGATGACCCACCACTATTTGGAAAGCCAGGGGCCACAGAGAAGTGGACTGATAAAAAAAAAAAGCAAAGCAGCCCACTGCTTTTGGACTGTAGGAATGTACATATTTAGCTGTTTCTGAAGGAAATTGGTACTTTAATTCACCATAGTGGCATTCAACTGATCACAAAGGATAGTCAGGACATTACTGATGTAAAAAACAGCACCATCACTATTTGAAAAAAGTAATTTTTGATCAAATCTAGACAGGCCCCATTTCCAGCAGCCATCACTCCAACACCTTATCCTTGAGTAATCATGCTAAATTGCTAAAATTTACTAGAAAATCACTTTCCATTATATTAAATACAGTTGAAAGCTATTTGGTTTGTTAAATGAAGCTTAACATTGTCTTTGTGTTTGTTTTTGAGTTGCCACAGAATGCAATAGACTGGCATGTCTTAAGGTCAATATTAGGTCAAAAATGTCAAAAAAGAAAAGGCTTTCTCTAGAAACTCATCAGTCAATCATTGTTTTGAGGAATGAAAGCTATACAATGCTTGAAATTTCTAAAAAATTGAAGATTTCATACAAAGGTGTACACTACAGTCTTCAAACACAAAAGACAACTGGCTCCAACAAGGACAGAAAGAGATGTGGAAGGCCAGATGTACAACTACACAAGAAGATAAGTACATCAGAGTCTCTAGTTTGAGAAATAGACAACTCACATGTCCTCAGCTGACAGCTTCATTGAATTCTACCCGCTCAACTCCAGTTTCATGTACAATAGTAAAGAGAAGACTCAGGGGTGCAGGCCTTATTGGAATAATTGCAAAGAAAAAGACACTTTTGAAACAGAAAAACAAAAAGAAAAGGTTAGAGTGGGCAAAGAAACACAGACATTGGATGACAGATAATTGGAAAAGAGTGTTATGGATCTTAACCCCATTGAGCTTTTGTGGGATCAGCTAGACTGTAAGGTTCGTGAGAAGTGCCCGACAAGACAGACACATCTATGGCAAGTGCTACAGGAAGCGTGGGGTGAAATGTCACCTGAGTATCTGGACAAACTGACAGCTAGAATGCCAAGGATCTGCAAAGCTGTCATTGCTGCATGTGGAGGATTTTTTTGATGAGAACTCTCTGAAGAAGTTCTGACATTTTTATCAAATTATAATAGTAATTTTTCATGTTATTAATGTCCTGACTATACATTGTGATCAGTTGAATGCCACTTTGGTGAATTAAAGTATCAATTTCTTTCCATAAGAGAAAAATCTGTACATTATTCCAAACTTTGGCCGCCAGTGTACCTAAACTGCTCATGAGAGAAGTAGACTTAAAGGCATGCAAAAGGTGGTGCTTCTAACTTTTTGGACTTTGACACTTTTATTATAAACCTTTGAACATTAATAATGTTATTATTTCATGAAAATGACCTACCAGCGTGGGGACACTAACAGAGGGCGATTCAGTGGCCCGGGACTGTGACGTTTCATGCCCCACCATGACCCTCATTTCAGTTAGATTCGATGACAACTTCCTCCACTCCGCACACACGCTTTTCTTTTATTGTTGCGCTAAACTTGTGGTCGTTGCAGTTGTATTGATGTATATTAACTCCATTCTCTTCGATGGACAATCTCTGGCGCTGTGACAGAGCTTGAGAGTAACCAGACGCTGGCATTTTTCAAACCAATGTGGCAATGTGTCACTTGTGGAAAAAATAATGCGATGATGGAATCAGCGTTGTTTCACTTAAGTCGCTTTCTGTGTACCAGTGCCCCATATTGTATGCAATGGAGTCTGTGTCGACATGAAGTTTTTTGGAAAATTCATTCGACTTAAATGCTTTTTCTCGTCACAATATTGCGTTGTTTCAACGATGAGGGTTTGTTAACTTTGGGCGTTAAGAAGACGACGAACACGCCGACACCATGTCAGAGCGGAATTACTGGACTGTGTGCCCGAGTTACAAAAGTCAGTTCGTTTCAGGAGGCTTAGTTAAACGACCCAAAAGGTAACGATAGTTCAGATATAAAACAAGTGAATATTTGATTATTTATTCGCAGTCGAAGTTGTTCTGCGATTTCCAAACTTGGAAAAAGCCACAACTGAGAGAGAAAAGCGCTTGTTATCTTGATAAAGAAAAGTTGTCTTTAGAATCCCTAAACAACTACTGTATTGTTCTCATTAACTGCTTTATAACACTCTATCCCGTTATCGACAGCGTATAGCGTTTTTGTTTCCAATAGTAAACGTGGCCCATGAGCGTCTGCTGCGCATTGTCCTGTGTTGGCGGTACAAGGCTATTCTCTTGTCTAGACTTTAAAGTTTATACAGTTTTACCGTCGACCTGTAGCTATATCGGGTGTGTGATGACTGGTTCATTGTTGCATTTCGGTTGGAAGCCTTAATTCTTTAAAAAATTATAGTTATATTGTAAACAACAGTAATCTGTAGTCAAAATTTATAAGGGCAGTGTGGCTGATTTTCAGGTTATATTCATTATATTAAAGTGCTTTGTGAGACAAAACGAATTATAAAAGCACGTGAGTTAAAATATACTGTATGTATCTTAAAGTCAAGATGCAAAAGATGGCATTGTAAAATCATTGGTGATTTACACAGGCTTGTTCACAGGAACGGAGGGTTGATCAAATTATACCATAACATTTTATCTTAGTGGAAACTCATCAACTCTTTGGAAGTGTGTTTGTTTGTAAACCCCAAAATGTTAGGTTGTGTTCTAGTAATAAAAGCCATTAACAGAGCATCCCTAAATGTGTCTCTATTAATGATGGGGGCTGGGAAAAGCAGAGTATTTTTGCCTGTAACAAGCACAAACTTTTCTTTCCACAGTAACCGAAACAAAAGGAAGAGTCTGGCTCCTTCACCTACTCTATCAAGACCGCTCTCACCCCTTCCTTTCCCAACTGGTAGCTATAATTGTGCCTTTTTGCTCCTCTCTTAATTAAAGTAATTATAGATAATGGTAGATGTTGGCTTTACACTGTGGTTAATGACAAACACCGAGTAGGACAATGTGCTTGCACAGCCTTGTTCACTGTTTGAATATTCCACCTTGTAAATGAAGCCTGTTTCAGGGATAATTCATCCAAAAATGAAAATTCTCTCATCATTTACTCACGCTCATGCCATCCCAGATGTGTATGACTTTCTTTCTTCTGCAGAACACAAACAAAGAATTTTAGAAGAATATTTCAGCTCTGTTGGTCCATTCAGTGCAAGTAAATGGTGGCCAGAATTTTAAAGGTCCAAAAAGCACATAAAGGCAGCATAAAAGTAATCCATATGACTCAAGCGTTTAAATCCATGTCTTCACAAGTGATATGTTAGGTGTGGTTGAGAAACCACATATTTAAGTCCTTTTGTTTTACTATAAATCTCCATATTCACTTTTTCATTCATCTTTTGTTTTTGGCGATTCACATTCTTCTACTACTGGTTAGGGAGAAGAATATATAGTAAAAAAGGACTTAAATGTTGATATGTTTCTCACCCACACCAATCATATCACTTCTGAAGACCTGGATTTAACCACTGGAGTCTGGAATACTTTTATGCTGCCTTTATTTGCCTTTGGAGCTTCAAAGTTCTGACCACCAGGTTTATGTTCAACAGAAGAAAGTCATACACATCTGGGATGACATGAGGGTGAGAGAATGTAATTTTTGGGTGAACTAACCCTTTAAAGGAACACAAGTCAATAAAGAATCACTGGCATCTAATAATACTGCCATAATGTGCATGTTGACCATGGTAACTGTTTTCTGCAGGCAGCAGTCCACTGGACAGTCCTAGAAATATCTCCAGCAGTCCTTCTGTCAACTTCCCATTTATACGGAGGTAAGAGCTGAGCAGAATAAGGCACCACACTACAGACATTTCCAAATTTATACACACATTTTAACTGCCCTTTCATAACATCTATATAGAAGCAAGGAATGAGAAAGATCAGCTGGTAGGGTTTCTAGCTGGCCAATAAGATTGTGTGTTAACTGCAGCTCCCCCCAAGGCTGTGCTGGGGAAGGGAAGCTTGGCATTTGTCACAGCAATTATATTGAAGTCAGTGAGTAGCCTTATTATTTTACGCTGCCATGATTATGCACTGAGGCTTCATCCGCTTTTATAAATGCTTGCTCATACTGCTTGAAGTGATGGGACCCCACCAGCTGCCTTGTACAACTCGATGAAGATTGAATGAGTTTTTGGTTGTGTCTATATTGTGGCCCCAAAATATGTATCTATCCAAAAATATATATATATCTATTTGTTGGGAAATTAAATATCTAAGAGGTGGTTTGAGATTTATGTAGATTTTTAGAGGACATGAAGTGTGTTCTAGTTTCTCTGATGCGTATTGGAGTACTACAGTATACTGAAATGTTTTGTTTAGCGTGATTTAATTTGTCCTAGCATTACTTTCAGAGACAAATAGTAAGGGGAAAAAATCTATTTTTCAAAGCACACGCTATTTCTAAGAATGCATGATTTTATTTCACAATACTGTAGCGATATTCTCCCATCAAGAATCAATATTTTGAATTAATTTTTTACATTTATGTTTTGTGGAGAAAACAGAGGTCATAAATAAAAAAACTGTGAGAATTCAAGATGTTCTGTAGCACACACACTCAGTTATTTCTATTCATACTAAAATCCAAACTCTGAACAAGCTGAAAAAATATAATTGCACAAAACACCGAAGTCCAGTGCAGATGAAAGAGAAACAAGTGAGGAATAGATGTCTGAAGGTTTAAACTAGTTTTTAAAGTTTTAAACTTGATGTAAATAAAGACATTACAGTGAGACAAACAGCAAGCTAGCTAGATAGATAGTCAGATAGACTGTCATATAGTCAGAGAAATTGTCAGATAAATAAAGGCAACTTAAAGGTGCTTTAAGCAATTTATTAAAAAAAAATAAATACAAAAAAAATAATTTTTCATGGAAAAGTATGCAAAAAACATTTTCCTACTCTTTTTAAAGATATTAATGAAATAGTGTCCTGAGATATCTCACTGGTCTCTGTGACAGCTATAGACTTTGTAAACGCTTTTCACTGGTCAATAATGTTTTTGTTTTTTTTCTCCCCAATTTGGAATGCCCAATTCCCAATGTGCTCTAATGGGGCTTTTCCACTGCACGGTACGCGACTCAACTGCTCGCTTTTTGGGGGTTTTCCACTGTGGATAGTACCTGGTACTTTTTTTTAGTAGCAACTCGGTCAAGGTTCCAAGCGACTAAATGTGACGTCAAAACCCTGCAGATCACTGATTGGTCAGAGAGAATCGTCACTACCAGTGTCAATGAATTGTAAAAAGAAATGGCTGTGCGCAAAACCACACCGTGGTCAATAAACGAGGTGCAGACGTTCCTCTCGTTAGTAGCCGAGGAGAGGATCCAACGAGAGCTGGATGGGGTGACGCAAATAGGTGGCGCAACTATGACGATCAGCATATAATCCCACCCACGTTGAGGCTGCACTAAACTGCAGAGGAAAAGCAAGCTCAGAAAAGTAAAGCGAGCAGAGTCGAGTCGAACCGTAACGTGCAGTGGAAAAGTGCAATAAGTCCTCGTGGTGGTGTAGTGACTCGCCTCAATCTGGGTGGCGGAGGACGAATCTCAGTTGCCTCCGCGTCTGAGACCGTCAGTCCACGCATCTTATCACGTGGCTTGTTGAGCGTGTTACTGCAGAGATGTAGGGTGGGGTTTTGGAATGAGGGGGCGTGGTTAATTCAACGTCTCAGTCACGTGAAAGCTTCAGAACGCTAAAACAGAGACTATTAGCAGAGATGGGCCACTTCTATTAAAATGAATGGGAGAAACTGGAACGCCCAACCAAGAAGCTCTAGCGCCCTATGGTCAATGATGTAGAAAGGAAGTCCTGCCTTACAGGTAAAAGAGCCGATCATCTTTTAGATACAGACATTGCCTGTCAATCATCTCAATAATGCGCATGCGTATTAGCTATACAAGCCGGGAAAATTGCGTTTCATAGTAATATGAGGTAAAGGAACACAATTTATTATACCATTGTTGTCAGATTTTGCTGCTGATTTGAAATGTCTTGAAAAAGGTCTTAAAAAGCCTTAAATTTGATTTTAAAAACTTTGCAGCAATCCTGTACACACACCTGTTAGCACAATAATGCTAACATTTATGTAGTTCATTGCACTCCATTTCTGGACGTCTATCGTAGCTGGACCGTAACGGTGGATAATATAAGTAATCCCCACTGTTCACGTCTTGCAAATAAAGTGAAAAGAGCACACAAACAAATTATTTCAAGCTTTTTCAAACAGATGTTCCTAAGTCAATCCTTCTTTAGGTAGCCGATGGAAGAAGCAGCATCTGGGACAGGAGCGCTGTGCTTTTTGAGTGGTTTCTAACATTGCTGTTTTAGACTAAACTTTAGTTTCGCTTGATTATTAGGATAACCATTAACTGCACACATTGTCCGGGAAATTTTAAAGACATCTTACAACATTTAAAAAGCAAGAATCTAACCACATGACACGCAAGCAAGCAGTGACTGGCTACACACAAAACGCCAACCAATCGCACTTCCGCTAGCTTATTCCGCCCACCTAGCGAAAGGCAGTGGACCCGCTGAGAATATTGTTGATATTTTAAATATGTAAATCTGTCCAGTCAATTTTATATCATTTGTCACTGACTGAAGATAAGCTTTGGTATTCCCACCACGGAATATCCTTTGCTTTGTTCCAGAGGATATAAATGTAGCCTCCAACCGGTGTATGATAGTGTCTTACTGTATCTCTGACCTATTTTAGAGCTGACACACGAAGATGGTCTGTGGCATCTGTCTCCTCTGGATATGGAACCAATCCACCCAGCTCTGCCATTTCAGTAAGTAGGCTGCTCTCATTTATTCTGAAAAGACCCTCTTTGTTTTCCTTTTCTTAGGCCATCAATTCCTTTTTTATCTGTTGTGTTTTTTTTGTGTTTTTTATTTTTTATTTTTTTTACCAAAGAAGGCTAATTATATAAATAATGTACAGAGCACAATTTGTTTAAATCCAGCATATATTAAATGTGTTATCTTTGAATTATTTATTTTTGCTCCTAGAATGCACTTTAACAACAGTGCTAACTAATCAAAGGGGAGCCAGTTAAGTACACAGGAATAAGTACACAGCATGCTATATTTCCTCATTAATGTGGTGCAGCACACCTGAGCTTTATGAATGAGAGTGGTCTGTTACAATATTGATGTACTTTACAGTGTTACAGTAAAAGCTTCTGTTTATTTTAAAGCTGAAGTGTGTAACTTTTTCAAAGTGCACTCAGTAATTTTTCCCCCCATTTAAAAACTTTTACCCCTAAAGAAATGAGTTGTAATTTTTAAATATACAGTACTGTGCAAAAGTTTTAGGTACTTGTGAAAAATGTTGCATAGTGAGGATGTCTTCAAGTATAATGACATAAATTGTTTTTTTTATCACTTAAAGTCCAGTAAACATAAAAAAGCTAAATCAATATTCGGTGTGACCACCTTTGCCTTTACAACAGCACCAATTCTCCTAGGTACACCTGGACACAGTTTTTCTTGGTTGTTGGCAGATAGGATGTTCCAAGCTTCTTGGAGAATTTGCCACAGTTCTTCTATCTGTTTAGGCTGTCTCAATTGCTTCTGTCTCATCATATAATCCCAGAATGACTCGATGTTCAGTGGGGGGCTTTGTGGGGGCCATGACATCTGTTGCAGGGCTCCCTGTTCTTCTATTCTAATCTTTTCTATTTGCAAAAGTAGTGTTTGAACATTTATATTTCCTATTGACACACTAAAGCTGAATATACAAATAACCATCTTAAGACAAATGTTTTTGTGAAACATCTTAAGTGCCTAAAACGTTTGCACAGTACTGTATGTATAAAATCTTGACTGCTCACACAAGATGAGGACTCTATTCATATCAGTAACCTCATAAAAGCTGTTTTATTCTACATGGGGCAGGGGCACCCTTATGGGGGCTGCCATTTTTAGAATCGCATGGCCAGCTAAAAACTGCTTGCTTAATCTCAGTAACCATCTTGTTATTGGACACTTTCACTTTTGGATTAAATAAATCATGGCTGATTGTGAATAGTGAATTTCTACAATAGGTGGGTTTCCATCCAACTACTTCTATGCACATTTTGAAATTGTGCATAAGAAATCCTGAATGGAAATGCTTGATATACGAATAAACTTTCTAAATTCTCTTAAAATTTAATGCGCAAGGAGGAAGTGGATTTTATAGAGTTTCGCATTAGTTAAAACGTGCATTAAGGTGATGGAAACTGTTATTCGCAAAACAATGACGTGTTTTGACCATTCTTGCATGTGCTATGAGTGTGCGATAGCTTGATGTGACTAGCCCACCGAAAGGTCTGACCTTGGCACACAATTCTTTGAACATAGCGCTTGTCATTCGGAAGTGTTTAATCCACAGCTGGTCAATAAAGTGGGTCCTCACAATCTGCCAGAACAGTTTTGAGAGCGGGCACTCCCAGGTATGCGGAGACTGGCGGTGTGTGGGCAATCGCAGCTATTTCAGCTCACATTATATCAGATATTACACTTATTCTGCAGTGTCTCGTGGATGCATTTAATAAAATGAAATACTTGCTCCAATCTTACAAGTAAAACTGTCCCCAAAGCAGGGAGAGGTCATTCAGCTGCTCCATCATGACGAGGCGGCTCCCTCATGATAATGCGCATAACGTAGTGGATGGAAACGCGCAACAATTCGTATTTTCTTGTCGTATTTTTTTAGAAATGCGCTTAAAAATGCTAAACATTTTGGATAGAAACCCAGCAATTGGCATCTGTAACTGAAAACTATTGATTTTGAATGATGCTGCATCCACACCACTAGGTGTCACTGTAAGTCCAAGATGACACAAACAAAAAGTTACACCTTAAATACTTCTCCTGTCCCAGCTTAATATGCAGAGGCAACTATAAGAAGGCTAAGCCATTTGTAGGTTGATTTCCTCGAAAACAGTAAACAGTCTCTCTGATTCCCAAACACTCCCCGTCTTCAATTTGGTCAGACAAAAACAGATAGTTCCACCCCAAACCCACACCATTGGTTAAGCTGGTGTTGCCGTGTTGTGTTGGTTGAGATAAACAAACAAAGCAATGTTTTGATAGCGCCATAGAGCCACAGCGTTTACACTTTTGTGGAAATTCAACACACTAAAAGCTTACTTATAGTTGCATATTAAATTGGGGTAGGAGAAAAAATTGCACACTTCAGCTTTAATTAAAGGTTTGGTAATGTTGGGTAATCCTGGGTTACACACAGCAGTGAATATAGGAAATTTTGTTTATCATTTTCAGGGAATTCATTAGAAAAGTAGACCCATGCAGTGAGGTCAGCCTTGTTTAACAATGTCCTATTGAGCTAATGTCAGTGAACACTTTATTCAGAGGGAAGATGTGAAGCTTCTCTGGTTTCCTCCTCCAAGCAGTGATCCTGTCATATGCTGTTCTGTTCATTCTCTTTAAACAAGGATTTGAGCTTAGTCTTAAATTACCATCTGTAGAATTGAAGGTGTCCTGTCTTAGTTTATCTTCGATAAATGCAGATTATGCCATTTAAATTTTCAAACTCACTGCTCACTACTTCATGCAAATACACTCCCATGTGCCCTGCCTTGCTGTGATGATTTTTCCCCCTGTGCACAGGTCAGGAGAACAGATATACTAATGGATGTTGGACTACATCTTGAAACAGTGTTAGGGAGGCAGTTTTCAAGTTCTTCACAATAGCCACATTTTAATGTGATTTGTTGTCTTAATCTTGCTGTTTATTTCTCTCTCTCCTGCATTAGTCTTCCTCCTCATCACAGGAGCTCTTGCACCAGCTCCCCTCCCAGCCCACCCCAGATGACTTCCATCGACTCTTCAAGCATTTCAGGAGCTCAGAGACTGTGGCAGATGAGGATGGACAGCCCCTTCCTTTCCGGCCTCGCTCACGGAGTCTAAGGTCTCTGCTTGTTGCAGGGAATGCAGTTAAATTATTTGGTGAAATCAAACTTGCCGGCATAGAAAATGGGAAATCCCATGTCCTAAGTTCCTTGATATGAAATTAATAAGGGATGAAGGATTAGTTTGTCTTATGTATCTACACAAAAGGGCCCGGGCATTACTCACTCACATGCAGTCGTGGGCAAATGTTGGCAAATACCATATTAGTTGATGCTTAACTATCTGCTACACTTGACACATTTGTCATGACCCATCTGGATAGATTTTGTTAAGCTTTCAACAATGAATAATTACCCGAGATATGCAATATGCATGCGTGCATGATGCTCACAAAATGTTGTCTACAAGGAATATTTCACCCAAAACATATAATTGTCATAATTTACTCACTGTCATGTAATTTTAAACCCATATGATGTTTTATGTGGAACACAAATAGAGTTGTATTACTGAATATCCCAGTCCATCTTTTCGATACAATGGTGGTTGATAGTGACTCACCCAAAAGTATAATAAATCCATGCAAATTTTGTCTCATATTGAAAATGAAAATTCTGTCATAATTTACTCACCCTCATGTTGTTCCATACCCATATGTCTTTATTTCTTATGTGGAAACAAAATAAGTTTGTGTTTTAAATGAATAGTTCACCCAAAAGTGAAAATTCTCTCATCATTTACTCACACTCATGCCATCCCAGATGTGTATGACTTTCTTTCTTCTGCAGAACACAAATTAAGATTTTCAGAATATCTCTGTAGGTTAATACAATGCAAGTCAACAGGGTCCAAATCTTTGAAGCACAAAAAGCATATAAAGGCAGCATAAAAGTAATCCATAAGACTCCAGTGGTTAAAAATGTTTGGTGTGGGTGAGAAACAGATTAACATTTAAGTCCTTTTTTGCTATAAATCTCCATTTTCAAACTGCCCTCCTAAGCGCTCCTCTCTCCTATGAGTTCTTATTTTGTTTTTGGTGATTCACATTTTTCATGCATATCGCCACCTACTGGACAGGGAGGAGAATTTATAGTGTAAAATGACTTAAATATTGATCTGTTTCTCACCCACACCTATCATATAGCTTCTCAAGACATGGATATAACCACTGGAGTGTTATGGATTACTTTTATGCTGTCTATGTGTTTTTTTTTTGTTTTTTTTTTGAGCTTAAAAGTTTTTGACCCTGTTGACTTTCGTTGTATAGACCTACAGAGGTGAAATATTCTTCAGAAATTCTTCTGTTTGTGTTCCACAGAAGAAAGTAAGTGTATACATCTGGGATGGCATGAGGGTGAGTTAATGATGAGAGAATTTTTATTTTTGGGTGAACTATTCCTTTAATGAATATCTTTGCCCGTCAATTCAGTGCAGTGACTCACTTAGACCAAGTAGTCCATGCGACTCATGCGTCAATTTCCAAGTCGTCTTTCATGCACTTATGAACATGCAAAGCATGTTAAGATTTGCTAAAAAGAAGTGCTAAAAATTATTATTAACTGTAAATTTGCATTAGAACCATTTCAATTTGATTAAAGTACTTCTTTGTTTTGTAGCCCTGGGAGGACATGTGGGTCCTTCGATAACGAGATTGTGATGATGAATCATGTCTACAAAGAACGGTTTCCGAAGGTAATTAAGACATTTAAATTTTATTTACATCATGGAAGTAAACACCACTGGTGTATAGTGTCATCAGACATTGTTTACTTTGTCACAATTTTGGCTGTGGGAAATTTTATGCAAAACAAATGACAGTTGCTACCTACGCCGTCTTCACTGTATTTCACCACTCTTCCAGGCCACAGCTCAGATGGAGGGGCGATTGCTGACAGTGATTGCAGACTACTGTCCTGACAGTGCTCCTCCACTTGCTGATGGACTGCTGGGCTTCATTCAGCACCAGCTGGTCGAGCTTGTGCGGGACTGTCTGGAGAAGTCTAGAAAAGGCCTCATCACATCTTGCTACTTCATAGAACTCCAGGAAAAAATAGAAAATTTGCTGCATGAGGTAGAAACATATTCCACACCATAAAAAAAAAAGTGTCAGATGTATTGTACAATTTTATTTGTTAATGCATTTTTTTACTTTCAGTTTGACATTTGCATTTGACACAAAAGTGATTGGTTTAAATTGGGTTTGATTACACCCCTGAAGTCCAGAGTTATTCATTTAAAAAGGCACTATTCCCCTAATTTTTCCTTGGAAAAAGACATTATGCTGTAGTAACGTGATTTTGTTGAAAGATGAAAAGGGTAGTAGCAGCAGTAATCTGAGGGAAGGACGGTTAATTAGGGCAAGTGAAAGTCTGTGAAGTCATGAATAGCAAATTAAGGTAAGAGACTGATCAAATTAAGCAAGAGTAAACACGTCGTGGTGCAACAAATTCCATTAAACGTTCCTATGGATGTAGTCTGTGTGCAAGATTCTAAAAGACATGTTTGTCTAAAATGTCATTAGGAGCTTAAAGGGTTTTCATGGACTTGTTCTAAGGTTACTTCTCTGTGTTTTGATAGATATCACAGTGAATTGGGTCACTTATTTCTGTAACTTTTACCATTTGAGAACTGATTACCCCTCAGGTTAACATCTCCTTGACTTCATACAAAAATGTAGATTTTGTTTTTGGACTTTTACAGTCTGTTTGCATTTAATTCTGTTTGTGGTCTGTTCCCTTAGGCTTATGAGCGCTCTGAGAGTGAGGAAGTGACTGTTATTGCCAAACTTGTGAAGAAGATTCTCATCATTATTTCCAGGCCAGCAAGACTCCTGGAATGTCTGGTAAAATGATGATTAACTCTGCAATTCTGGATCAAGAACACATCGGGTCTTATTCACTAACTGTGCGCACGCATATTTGTGCGTAACGCTGGTGTGCAACATTTTTTGCCAAGAAATCGTGATACATCATAAGTTTGCACTTTTATTTCCAAATTTAGAAAACATGTAAGAACCAACCCAAATCATAGGTATTCAAATCTGGTGGCCTTAGAAACATGCCCAGATGTTTTTATATACTTATGATTATTTTTGTTAGAAATTCAATACCTAAGTGACCTTACAATAAAAGTAACTAAAGTGATTTGCGTTAAAGCACAATCTGATAGTTTCTTCAAAATAATTTAGCCAATCATGTGTAGTTTAGGCCTATATAAAAGGTCTTTATTGTGTTCTTCTGCATTTCCTTATATGGAGATGGTTTGGCATGCTCTCCCTCGTATAGAATAGTCCAGATTCATCAACAGTAGAACAAGGGTAAAAACAAATTTATGTCTGAATCTGGCAACCTTTTCTGTGCACATAAGAACTCTTGTACATCAGGGTTGCTGCAGAGTAAAATCTAATTTAAGACATTTTAAGACCTTTTTCAAGACCTGAACAAATAAAATACTATATCCCCATACCAAAACAAACCAACACAATCTCAAAATAAATCAAGTTGCACTTGTGTATATGGTTGAGTAACAATAAAGGGATTTGATTTGATCTTTAGTGATCACTTGTCATAAATTTCTGATATGGCTTAATGATTGTGAACTGCTCTGCAACAGCTGAAAACACTCACAAGCCCCCGCAAGCTTGGAGAAAATACAACGGTGCTGCGTTTTCACTTTGAAGGACGTAGCGCATGCATTTATTTAATTAAATCGTATTCTTTTGAAGTTTGATAATCACATATCACGATTCCCATCTCTCCGCACCCCAAATTTAAGACCTCTTTAAATGATAATTATGACTTGTTGCATCATTTAAGATATTTAAGACTTTATGACCTTAAATTTTGGAAAACTGAATTTTAAGACTTTTTAAGGATCCACGGGAATTCTGATAATTATTAGTGAATGAGACCCGTTATATTTTTCAGATTTGTCTTGAATAAAAATGTAATTTTATAATAAAAATCACATTTGCATTCAAGCATGTTGAAAACTACTTATGCCCTAATAATTTTATATTTTGTAATTTGATGCAATTTACATGATGCGTTTTTGCATGAACTGATAGGAGTTTGACCCTGAGGAGTTTTATCAGCGGCTTGAAGTTGCAGAAGACCAGGCAAAAGTTGGCCAGGGAATCAAAACAGACATCCCTCGATACATCATCAGCCAACTGGGTCTCACCCGTGACCCCCTGGAAGGTAAAAATGTATTTATGATCTATTCTGCACCCTCAGATCCATACGTGTTTGTCTGTAGCCCTATTTGGACATGCCTAGTTTTCCCTGAGGAGGTTAGCTAAATTTGTGTCATTCAGATGTTGTTGGGAAAATTTATTTTGGCCACTTATGTTGTAAAATGTAATTAAATATTGGTTTGAGGCAAATCAATGAGTGATTGACATTCTCTGGTCTTTGGGTTCAGAAGTGGTGCAGCTTGAGCAAAACAACTCGGGCAGCCCAAACAGAATATTGGATGACACTGCAGAGGTAAGAAAATACAGACAATTACTGACATAAAAATGTCTCCAAAAGGTAATAGTAGTGCAGTGCACTGCTGGAAGTCACTAATTCAGCAAAGATTTCAACCAAATTGGCATTGTATTATTTTATTCATGAGAGAGTGTCCTGTCTACTATTTTGTACCTCAGAATCGTACTGAAAGCACAACACCTCGAAGGAAACCTCTGGAAAGAGACTTTGAGACCATAAAGCTCATCAGCAATGGGGCTTATGGGTGAGCTCACACTTCTTGCGATTTTCGTCAAAAGAGTTATCTCTTGACTATCATATATAAATAACTCATAAGCCATGACTGAAGCTAAAGTATTTAAGATTTAAGTCACCAGATGACTCTGAATGTAAATCAGCTTTGATCCTAATTTGCATGATGACTCCCAGGGCTGTGTACCTGGTACGTCACCGTGGGACACGACAACGGTTTGCCATGAAGAAGATCAACCGGCAGAACTTAATCCTCAGGAACCAGATCCAGCAGGTGTTCGTGGAGCGAGACATCCTGACGTTCGCAGAGAACCCCTTTGTGGTCAGCATGTTCTGCTCCTTTGAGACACGGCGCCACCTCTGTATGGTCATGGAATATGTAGAGGGTGAGTCAGAAGGGTATTTCTGTTGCAAATGTGTTCCTTGATCTAAACATATGACTTAAAGGAATAGTTCACCCAAAAATGAAAATACTTTAATCATTTACTCACCCTCATGCCATCCAAGATGTGTATGACTTTCTGCTGAACTCAAATGAAGATTTTTAGAAGAATTTCTCAGCTCTTTTGGTCCATTCAATGCAAGTGAATGGGTGCCAAAAATGTAGAAGCTCCAAAAATCACATAAGTCAGCATAAAAGTAATTCATAAGACTCCAGTGGTTAAATCAATATCTTCAGAAGCTATATGATGGGAGAGAAACAGATCACTTTCACATCCTCCTAGTGTTTTTGGTGATTCAAATTTTTCATGCATACTGCCCCCTACTAGGCAGGGAGAAGAATTTCAAGCAAAACAATTACTTAAATATAGATCTGTTTCTCACCCACACCTATCATATCACTTCTGAAAATATGGATTAAAACAATGAAGTCATATTGATTACTTTTATGATGCCTTTATGTGCTTCGTGGACCTACAGAGTTTAAATATTCTTCTAAAAATAATTTGTGTTTTGCAGAAGAAAGAAAGTCATACACATCTGGGATGGCATGAGGGTGAATAAATGATGAGAGAATTTTCATTTTTGGCTGAACTATCCCTTTAAATGCACCATTTCTCATTTTTACTGTCTGAGTTTGCAACTAAAACATATTTTAGGATGTTTTCCATACACACAAACCTAGTTCGATTCCACCCCCCTAACCCTGTTCCTGCAGGTTTCTGTTCACATAGTATTATTTGGGTCTGAACTGTTTGCTTCATCAATTCGTTAGTGAACAAAATTGAGTTCGGAAACTGCTTTTAAACAAACCTATCTCAAATGAACTTCCAATAGACTCACCAAAAGCTCTAGTGTGAAAGTACCCTTAATGTGAATGAAATTATCCTTGCAGGTGGAGATTGTGCAAATTTGCTGAAGAATATGGGTCCTTTGCCAGTGGACATGGCCAGAATGTACTTTGCAGAGACTGTTTTGGCATTAGAATATCTTCATAATTATGGCATAGTCCACAGAGATCTCAAACCTGACAAGTAAGAGCTCCTTTGTCATGAAATCTAATATTGCATTTATAATGCATGACTACAAATCCTGCAAATATTGCATTCATTGTGACTGTTTCTTGTCCTCAGCTTGCTCATTACATCAATGGGGCACATTAAACTGACCGACTTTGGTTTGTCAAAAATTGGTTTAATGAACATGACCACAAACCTGTATGAGGAACACATGGAGAAAGACACAAGAGAGTTTATTGATAAACAGGTCAATCTACCTACACATGCATGACACACCACAAATACTTCGAGTTTTAATGGTTAACTTTAAATGGATAGTTCACCCAAAAATGAAAATGCTCTCATCCTTTACTCACCTTCATACCATCATGTGCATGGCTTTCTTTCTTTTACAGAACACAAAGATTTTTTAGGAGAATATAGGCCGATATATACATCTGCATCTTACCTACGCCGCAGGCTCCGTGTAGTGGCCAACGCGATGGTTTGCATTTATAGTTCTGCTTTGGTGTCTCTGCGTCATTCTGCGAGTACACAGCCAAATGCTAGTAGGCTATATTAAGAAAATGCATTCATTTCTAAAATAATTATACATTTCATAAATAAAGCAATGTCATTTGTGGATTCAAAAGTATTTATTAAATTATTGTAGCATTAAAAATGAGTCAACGTATGCTGTATTTACATACATATTATTATTATTATTATTATTATTATTATTATTATTATACTTGTTGGATGCCATGCAGATAAAAAATAAATCAGTCACAAACTGTATACTTTTGAGTTGCTTAATAATACATTTTAAACTCCATGCAGAAACCCCCCCTATCAAATTAATTAATTAACTTGCTTGACCAACACAAAATTGGTGTTTTAAAGCTTAGAAGTTGGACTTTACAATGCATCTAGGCAATATAACCAACTCTGAACAGGTGCTTTTCTAATTTGGAGCTGACATAATAGATGTGTTCTGTTTTCAAAACTTATCAAATCTGATTATTTACTGTACACCAAACTGTCAAACATATGGTCAGAACATCACAGATTGGAAAGGTCTCATGTAGAATAAAAAAATATTGTCACTCATATACCTAATATATATCGAGGAAAAGCCCCGGTAAAAAAGCACAGAGTTTATAAGCTGTAAACAGATGTCTTTTGTCGTGTTTCGCTTGTAGCTTCATGAAACACAAACAGAATATAAAAACAGACAAAACGAGTCCAACTACATTGTGACACGATCACTGATCAGTGGATAGGATGCATAGATCTTAAAATAATATTAAAGAAAATGTGCCACTACCTCAGATTTCTGTTTGTCATTCTGTGGGACGGTCTCTTGATACAAAGCGGACCAATCACAATTGTTATGGTCCTTGTTAATGCGACACGCAGTAACATTTTTGGAGAGGCGCACATAAGGCTTCGGTGTAGGCTGTGTCGTAACTGCTGTAGCTACGCGTCGCCTACTGTGTAGGTTCAATGTAGAAGTATAAATCAGCCTTATCTCAGCTCTGTAGGTCCATTCAATGCAAGTGAATGGTGACCAGAACTTTGAAGGTCCATAAAGCACATAAAGGCCGCATAAAAGTAATCCATAAGACTCCAGTGGTTTAATCCACTTCAGAAGTTGATGAAGTGGATTAAACGAATGTCTTCAGAAGCAATATTATAGGTGTGAGTGAGAAACAATCAATATTTAAGTCCTTTTTTTTACTATAAATCTTTACTTTCCCTTTTATTTTATTATTCTTTTGGCGATTCACATTCTTTATGCATATCGCCACCTACTGGGCAGGGAAGAGAATTTATAGTTCTGTTTCTCATCAACAACTATCATATCACTTCAGAAGACATTAATTAAACCATTGGAGTTGTATGGATTACTTTTATGCTGCCTTTGTTCTTTTTGGAGCTTCAACATTCTGGCCACCAATCACTTGCATTAAATGGTCCAACAGAGCTGAAATATTCTTCTAAAAACCTGTTCAGCAGAAGAAAGTAAGTCATACATATCTGGGATGGCATGAGGGTATATGATGAGAGAATTTTCATTTTTGTCTGAACTATTCCTTTACAAGTTCCAATTTGCCATCATTTTTCACCCTCATGTCGTTCCAACCTCTTTAATTTACTGTCTTCCATGAAACACAAAGGAGATGTTTGGCAAAATGTCTGACCAGTTCTTTGCCATACAACAAAAGTTAGTTATTTTTACTGACAAAAAAGCACCATATAAGTATCATTGAAATAATCAAAATGACTCGTGCGCTATATTCCAAGTCTTCTGAAACCATTCAATAAAAGCTTTGAGGAACAGACCAAAACTTTAGTTGTTATTCACTGAAAATATTCCCCTCTTCCATTGCTCTCAAATCTTATTTGCAGTCGAATTTATTTAATCGTGCTGCTTTGCAATTGGTCACATGACATGGAAGAACCAATGATGTTTGGCATCATTTACATCAAATATGATGCAACTTGTCTTTGGTCTATTTCTCACACGAAGTTATCATATGGCTTTAGAAGATTTGGAATATTATAGTGCATAAGTCCTATGAACTACTTTTATGGTAATTTTATGGTGCTTTTTTGTCCTTTTGGAGGTTGACACCTACCATCCCCTTTTGAGAAAAAGCTGCTCGGAAATTCTGCCCATCATGAAACACAAAGAAAATATGTGGTTGGAACGATATGAAAGTGAGTGAAATTGCATTTGACATTGTCCCCTTGTTTTTGTTTTTTTGTTTTTTTTAGGTCTGTGGCACTCCGGAATACATTGCTCCAGAGGTGATCCTGAGGCAAAGTTATGGGAAACCTGTGGACTGGTGGGCCATGGGCATTATCCTGTATGAGTTCTTGGTGGGCTGTGTCCCTTTCTTTGGAGACACACCAGAAGAGCTCTTTGGCCAGGTGGTCAGTGGTATGAATCGCACCAAAGTGTTATTTTTTTTCTCTGAGTCTGAACAACACGTTTTGTGGTTCTACCAGAGTTACTTATCTTGTGCAAATATTGTGCTTGTGTGTGTCCCTCTTATTCCATAGATGAAATAGAGTGGCCAGAGGGTGATGATGCATTACCTGCTGATTCTCAAGACCTCATCACTAAATTGTTGAGACAAAGCCCCTTGGAGCGCTTGGGAACTGGTAGGCATTTTTATAGAGACTGTTTAGCCCTAATAAATGCCTGTTGATTTATGTGATAAACATCCGGAAATAAGGGACAATATACAATTGCAAAATAAATCCTGACAGGGTTATCAGGACCCCAACATAAAGCTTACAGATACTTTACTGTGCTCATCAACTAGCATTTATTAGGGAAAATATTTTATTGCTTATTACAAATTTTATAGGTCTTTTATTCGTATCTTCTTTAATTAAGTCACGATTAAATCACGTGTGATGTAACATACAGGTGGAGCGGCTGAAGTCAAACATCACATCTTTTTCCATGGTCTGGACTGGAGTGGACTGCTGAGGCAGAAAGCAGAATTTATCCCACAGCTTGAAACTGAAGAAGATACAAGCTACTTTGACAGTAGGTGGCTCCCTTGTTCCTTGTCATGCCTTTTTTCTGAATCAGTAATATCCTGTAGAGGTATTTGAACTGTCTATTCATATGCTGTTCAGCACGTTCCGACCGCTACCAACACTCGGAGGAGGACGATGAGACAAACGATGATGAATCTTATCAGGAGATCAAGTTCTCGTCCTGCTCGCATCGCTTCAGCAAGGTGAAATAGCTGAATGTGCATGACATTATCTTAAAGTGATGCCTGTCAGTTGGCTAAAATGGTTAATCAGCATTTTCCATTTTGTTATCAAGCAGAGGTCAAGTTAGGACTTGTTGTTGTTATGTGAATCAGGTGTACAGTAGCTCGGAGCAGCTGGCTTCTCCCTCCATCTTGAGCCTGTCCTCATCAGGGCGGAGCTGTAGTGAAGAGAAGGACGACCGATGGGATGGTCATTCAATGCTCTCTCAAGGAGAAGCCCCCAGACAGCTGCCAAGTAGTGACAGGAAGCAGGATGCGCAGAGGGGCAGGTGAACAAAAGGGACTATGTTCAGAATTACTATTTCTGCAGTGTATATCAAATCAATCAAATCCCTTTTGTCACTCAACCATATACACAAGTGCAACAGTGGGTGAAAGTCTTAGGTGCGTTTCCAAGCAACATAGCAGTATGACAATTACAATAAACATCTGATTTACACATAACACAGTTTACACATCTGTTACACAACACAGTGTACACCTAACAATATACATTATAAACAAAAGACTGTATACAAAAAAATAATATACAGTATACACGAAACAAGAAGAAATTCAATAAAAATACACTGTACCCCCCCCCCCCCATGTAATCAGTGGAAATAAATATGAAGTGTTGTGTTGACATTCAGCTGTCGGTTGATAGTCAGTTGCCAGTGTGTTATTAAGAAAAGTATAAAATGTGAGTCCAGTCTGAGGCTAATAAAGTGCGGTGCTGATATATGTATTGTAATCGATCAAGAGTTCAAAAGTCTGATTGCTTGGGGGAAGAAGCTGTCATGAAGTCGGCCGGTGCGGGTCCTGATGCTGCCTGCCTGATGGTAGCAGTGAGAGCAGCCCATGGCTTGGGTGGCTGGAGTCTCTGATCCTCCGAGCTTTTTTCAAACACCGCCTGGTATAGATGTCCTGGAGGGAGGGAAGCTCACATCCGATGATGTGTCTGGCATTGAAGTCCAGGATCCAGCTACACAGCGAGCTGTTTAAGCCCAGAGTTTCTCATCAAGCTTGGAGGGCACTATGGTGTTGAATGCTGAGCTGTAGTCTAGAAACAGCATTCTCACATATGTGTTCCTTTTTTCCAGGTGGGAGAGAGCAGTGTGTAGTGTAAGTGCAATGGCATCATCAGTGGAGTGGTTGTTGCGGTATGCAAACTGCAGTGAGTCCAGTGATGCAGGCAGCACAAAGCTGATGTAATCTCTGATTAGTCTCTCAAAGCATTTGCTGATGATGGGGGTCAGAGCAACAGGATGCCAGTCATTTAAGCAAGTGGAAGTTTTGGATTGCTTTGGTACAGGCACAATGGTGGACGTTTTAATGCATGTGAGGACCACAGACAAGGAGAGGGAAAGGTTGAAAATGTCCGTAAAAACACCAGCCAGTTGGTTTGCGCACACTCTGATGACACGGCCCAGAATGCCGTCTGGACCCGCGGCTTCACGGATATTCACCCGTCGGAATGATCGGGTTACAGTGACGGAGAGTGAACTAACCTCTGTAGCTTCGGCCGCGAGAGCTCTCTCTGCGTGGGCGGTGTTATTTCCCTCGAAACGAGCATAAAAGATATTTAGGTCATCCGGGAGAGAGGCAGCGGTGTTCATGGCGGAGTTTTTATTCCCTTTGAAGTCCGTGATGATATTAATTCCCTGCCACATGCGTCTAGATTTGGTGGTGTTGAACTGTCCTTCAATCTTGTCCCTGTACTGGGTTTTGCTGCTCTGATAGTTTTTCAGAGGGCATAACTGGCTTGTTTATGCTCCTCCGTGTTCCCAGAAGTAAAAGCGGAGGTCCACGTATTAAGTGCGGCACGAACATCGTTATTAATCCATGGTTTCTGGTTAGGGTAGATCTGTATTGTTTTGGTCGGCACTACATCATCTATGCACTTCCTGATTAAACACATTACGGTATCAGCGTAGACCTCGATGTCGTCATCAGAGGCGGACCGGAACATCTCCCAGTCCATGTGATCAACACAGTCTTGTAGCATAGAATCTGATTGGTCCGGGCGGGTGCTTTCTGTTTCAGTATCTACCTGTAAGTGGGCAGAAGCAGAATGGAAGAGTGGTCCGATTTGCCAAATGGTGGGCAGGTGAGGGATTTATAGCCATTCCGGAAGGGAGAGTAGCAGTGGTCCAAAACCCGGTCCCCTCGTGTGTTGAAGCTGATGTGTTGGTAGTATTTCGGTGCTATTGACTTGAAGTTGGCTTTGTTAAAGTCCTCGGTCACAATGAACGTGGCCTCAGGGTGTGCAGTTTCCTGCTTGCTTATACTCCCATACAGTTCCTTGAGTGCCCGGTCTGTGTCGGCTTGTGGCGGGATGTACGCAGCAGTGATAATGACCGCTGTGAATTCCCTCGGTAGCCAGAATGGTCGACACAGAAGCATGAGAAATTCCAGCTCAGGAGAGCAGAAAGACGTGATAGAATGTACGTTCCTCTGATCACACCAGGATTTGTTGATCATAAAACATACACCACCTCCTCTGCTTTTACCTGAGAGGTCTTTCGCGCTGTCCGCTCGGTGCACGGAGAACCCCACAGGTTCGATGTCTGGAATCTCTGCAGACATCTAAGTTTCTGTAAGGCAGATAACGCAACAGTCTCTCGTTGGAAAGAGATCCATGCTCTCAGCTCGCAGAGCTTGTTGTCCAGAGACTGAACATTTGCCAGTAGAATGATGGGTGGGGGGGGGTCGATTTGCGCGACGTCTTAGTCTGACGAGAAGCTCTCCTTCCCCTTTTTCGGCTACGTTTCCGTGGCCGGGCTGCCCAGACAAAGGACTTCGCTGTCGCGTTTGTAAACAGCGGGTCAGCATTTAGGTATTTAAAGTCCGGATTTTGGTGTGCTATTGCAGAACCAATGTCCAAAAGTTTTTGTCTATCATAGACAATAAGGCAGACAACATCCAATACAAAAAAACATAAGAATTGTAGACAAAACTAACATAAGACTGCAACAATGGATCGGAGCTCGCAACGCAGCAGCCATACTCGCCGCCATCTTGACCTACTATAGTACATGTATACTGTGCATGCATATTAAGCAAATTTTCTGTATGGATAAAGTACCCAGATTACCTACTACAATTGCCAGCAGACCACAATGCATGGAATACTGTACCCCACAAAGAAATGTGCCCGATTTCCAGTGTGATTACAACATGAGTACATGTTTTAACATCTGTTTTTGACTTATTATTTGATCTGATTGACAGAAGTTAAATTAATATTCTGGGTTCAGTATGAGTTAAACTCAATCAACAGCATTTGTGGCACAATGTTGATTATCACAAAAATTAATATCTCGTCCTTTTCTTTAAAAAGAGCAAAAATCAAGGTTACAGTGAGGCACTTACAATGGAGGTGAATGGGGCCAACCTGTAAATGTTAAAATACTCAGTGTCAACACCAATAGAAGATTTGAGGGGGTCTAAATGAAAGTATTGGGTGTAACAGAATAAGGAGGCTGGTAGAAAGAGGCAGATACCCAGGGAATTGAGATGCAGAAGAGGTCAAAATAAAAGTTCATGCATAACATTCTCCCGTTCCTCAGTAAATATTTAAAATAAAGGGGAAAGATAATGTAACTCAGGTATGTGTTGAAATAAGACCAGAAGTAATGTATAAATATTTCTTATTACCTCATGTGTATTATGATTATTATTGTATTGTTTTTATATATATATATATATATATATATATATATATATATATATATATTTTATTTATTTTTTTATTTCTCTTTTCCTCTTCTTAAAATGTATACTTTTCTGATTGAAACTAGATACGAGCATGATGGAATTGATGATGCATCTTTTTTTTTTTTTTTTTTTTTTTGCTTGAATCTTTCCCAATAATAATAATAAAAATACTCAGTGTTTCAAAAGTATAGCTACAACATGTAAACAATATGCGTTTTAACGTGATTTTAGTGTGATAGAATCGCCTACTAACCTTTTCTATGTAAAGTTATGCAATGATGTTGTAACTCTTTAAACCCTAAAATAACCATAAAAGCTCAAATAGTTTTGTTTTAACTGAAGAATTCCTGTAAGTGATTAAAAAAATTTATAAGCTTCAAATTTCTTCCTTTTAAACCCTTAAAAATGGGCCCTATTCACTTCCATTGTAAGTGCCTCACTGTAACCTCGATTTTTGCCTTTTTTTTTTTTTTTTTTTAAGAAAAGGAGGGAGTCGTCTAAATAATTTTTGCCACAAATGCTTTCAACTGAGCTTAACTAGTATTAAACCCAGAATATTCATTTAAGGCAGAAAAATTTAACTAAAAATGCAATATAACATTATAATTTCTAAATTGATACCTGGAAACCACTGGACTTATATGCAACATAATAAAGTCATGTGACGACAATATAGCATACTGCTGTTAAAGGCGTTGTTGAAATGTTGTTTTTACTAGCAATAAGAATGAATGTGTCTAAAGGGTATAGTAAAACATTAATAATTTTAACTTGATTTAAGATCATTTATAATAAATCATTTTTGAAATGCTGTTTGTTTGCTCATTTAAGTTGAAGTTTGTTCATTTCTCTTCTAACTCAGCCCAAGTCCGAGGCCAAGAGCATCATCCAGTTCATCCCATCCTGAGAGTGGCTCTAGTCCTCTCATTCTGAACAGCACTCAGAGCCTTGAGGCAATGCCACATTTTGCCTTTCCTGAGGATGAAGGTAACTAATTTTATTTACAGGTTTTAATCTAGTAATTGGTGAAATTTAAAAGCAGCAAGTGAATTGACCAGTCCGCAAATGTTTACGTTTTTGCATGTTTTTTTTTGTTGTTGTTTTTTATAGAAGGACTTGTCTCAAATCTTCGGCGAATTCGTCTGCGCAGCAACTCCACTGGAACAAGACCTGCTAGTGGCAGGGACCACAAGGGCCCACGCCAACTTGGGCTCCAGCAAGAGACCACCGAGAAATCAAGATCACATTTTACATGCAAAGTCTCAAAATCTGCATCTGTATCTGGCCTGTCCCTCATCGTCACAGCTGGTACTGTGAGCTCTGCTAAGATGTATTCATGCACATTATGTAGCATCATGTGATACCATCACATTGATATCACCTGAACTTCATGTGATTTAAAACTATAAGGGAAGCATGGGGTTTCAAGAGAACAATGAACAGTTGTGAGGATGAGAGAGCTTATTGAAGAGGATGAAATTACTTGATATTAAAAAAGAAATCTTTGGTGTCAGATATTGCCATAATTCAGAAACATCAGTAGGTTGGTGCTGTAAGGTCACTATTTCCTTTATTTTTATACAGATGACATCCCTGGTGGGTTCCAGACAAATCCCATGTCCTCGCACTCCCTCTCATCCAACCCTTCATCTCGGGACTCTTCCCCCAACCGAGACCTCTCTCTCAGTGTCAGCAGCCTTCGTCCTCCTGTGGTCATCCACAGCTCTGGGAGGAAGTATGGCTTTGCGATCCGTGCCATTCGGGTCTACATGGGGGACACAGATGTGTACACGGTGCACCACATGGTCTGGGTGAGTATTATGGATGTAATGTGAATTACAGTCACAGTGAATGGACAATTAAAAGCATACACTTAAAGTCCACCTCACTGTATGGTTTTGAAATGGAGAGTTTTGACTGGATGAGCTGTACATGCTATATTATAGGGATAGTTCACCCATAAATGAGAATTCTTTAATAATTTACTCACCCTCATGCCATCCCAGATGTCTATGACTTTTTCTTCTGCTGAACACAAAGATTTTTAGAAGAATATTTCAGCTCTGTATGTCCATACAATGCAAGTGAATGGTGGCCAGAACTCTGAAGGTCCAAATATCACTTAAAGGCATCATAAAAGTAATCCATATGACTCCAGTGGTTTAATCAATGTCTTCTGAAGCAATCCAATCGGTTTTAGCTGAGAACAGACCAAAATGTAACTCCTTTTTCACTAAAATTCTTGACAGCAGTCTCCTTGGCGATCATGATTTCAGGCTCGATTACACTTCCTATATTGCCACCTAGCACTCTGTGCATGTGTCAAGCACTAGGAAGCATAATCGAGCTTGAAATCATGATGGTGCCTGGAGACTGCAATGGCAAGGTTTACAGTGAAAAAGGAGTTATATTTTGGTTTGTTCTCAGTGAAAACCGATTGGATCGCTACAAAAGACATTGATTAAACCACTGGAGTCGTATGGATTAGTTTTATGATGTTATATTTGGACCTTCAGAGTTCTGGCCACCATTCACTTGCATTGTGAGGACCAACACAGCTGAAATATTCTTCTAAAAATCTTCATTTGTGTTCTGCAGAAGAAAAAAGTCATACACGTCTGGGGTGGCATGAGGGTGAATAAACGATAAGATAATATTTTTTTTGGGGTGAATTATCCCTTTAATGCGCTGAGTTGCTACATGCTTGGGAACCACAAACAGCCTACCATTAGGATAATAAACTAGATTACTTAGCAGAAGAATTGCTTATAAATAATAAATGTAACTTTTCATTGAACATTGGTGTCTTAGTCTGAGTGCCTGATTCCCTGTACTCTGTGGTAAACTCTGTGGTTACTGTAATGTGTGGCATGGGTTATTGCTCAGTTAACCATATTTAGTGACTTGAAAATTAGAATCCAGTGCATAAAAATGTGATTTGTTGGTTTGACCCATTTATACATGAGTTGATGTGTTATTTATCTAGAGTGTTGAAGATGGCAGCCCTGCTCACGAGGCTGGACTGAGGGCTGGTGACCTCATAACTCATGTGAATGGAGAGTCTGTTCAGGGTCTGGTGCACACTGATGTGGTGGAGCTTTTGCTGAAAGTGAGATTCTCAATTGAATTTGGAATTCAAACACCAGTCTTAGAAGGATAGGGCTACATGCTTGATCTTTTTTTTTCTTTGTAGAGTGGGAGTAAAGTGACCCTGCAGACAACTCCACTTGAGAATACCTCCATTAAAACTGGGCCTGCAAGAAAGACCAGCTGCAAGGGAAAGATGGCACGACGCAGCAAAAAAAGCAAAAGGAAAGAGGGTCAAGACAGGTTGGAAGGCTGTTTTGTAGTATCTTCTTGACCCTGCTTCTTGTCTACCACCCACTGAGAGCGAAAAATCTAACCCAACCCCAACCTTTGTGTCATTACTTTCCTAGCAAACGACATAACCTTTTAAAGAAGCTGCCCAAGCATAATCCAGGGATACAGAATAGTCGCAGTTTCTTTGCGGGTTTCCAGCACTCACCTAACGACAGCCTATCAGATTCCCCAACACCAAGCCTGTCTCCTGGACCCAATACTCCATGTAGAAGCCCAGCTCCAGATGTGTCATGTGGTATGCCTCAGTCTTCTCTCCTATTTTTCGATGCAATCTTTAAGTGATGCAGTTTATAATCAGTTACTTTATATTCAAAATGAATATGAGATTGCACAGTTTATTGGAGGAGCAATGCAGGATCAAATTGTAGTTATTTTTTGTTCGAATTTATGGACAGTATGCCTCAAACATATTCATCTGCTGAGACATTACGTGTCAAACAAGGTACCCATGGACATGAAAAACCTGGAAATAGTTTTAAAGAGAGAGTTCAAAAATAAAAATCTATAATTGTTTACTCACCCTAATGTTGCCTCAAACCCATATGACTTTCTTCAATGAAACAAAAAAGGTGACCTTTCAAGTCTTCTCAGGGTTTATTTTGCCATAATGTAAATGAATAGCGACTCCGGTCTGTAATGCTCAAAAATGGACAAATACACAATAAAACCACTGTAAAATTGATTGATATGACTCATGCACTATATTCCAAGTCTTCTGAAGTGATAAAATCACTTTGTGCAATGAACAGAATGAAATGCGAGTCTTTATTCACCATCAAATCAAATCAATAACAAAGCTCTTAAATCAACTATGGTGGCTTGTATGTTGATAATATCAAACCCAGTTGGTTCTCGTTTCATGACCAAACCACAAAGACCCCGTTTACACCTGGTATTCAGATGCGTCTTGGGTGATCTGATCACATGTGGTAAGGTGAGACACATTGTTGACACATGGTCACGTCTCCTTTGGACTCTTGTGATCGGATTTGGAGGGGAGGTTCTCTGTTTCATGACGACATACATCAATCACTATGTCAGTGTGTTACTGCATGACATTAAAGTGCAACAACATACAAAGTTAGAAAAGACAAAGAAAGCGCAAAAAAACGGCGCGCTATTTCTCCCAGATGCATCTGAAATTTATTCCAAGCACAAAAGCAAAATTTTTAGCACAATTATCCATTATTTAGTGGATTACCTGTATTAACCTGAGCTGCAGATGTTCGTGCTTCTCATAAGTGTCTGTGCATGTTGATTTCAGACACACTGAAGATCATCCATGAAGTTCTCATGTCTTTGTACTATATAATATATATATATATATATATATATATATATATATATATATATATATATATATATATATATACGCTTTTAAAATTTTTCTGATCGGACAGTTATTTCCTTTTAAACCGCTCGTAACCATCAAAGTTTAAACTCTTGGTTTTGCGCTGCAGTTAATTGACAGGTGAGGGGCGCACCTCACTGCTGCCGGTGCGCATACAGGATGGATTAGCATTGTGGTCATATGCGTTTTTAACCAAATTCATTTGTGTTTTTTTTTTTATCTTATCACAAAACGTTTTAGACCCTGTTTGGACCTGTATTTAGCACTGACCACATGTGATCAGATCACCAAAAACGCATCTTAATACCAGGTGGAAATGGAGTCAAAATGATCATATCACTTCAGAATACTATCGATTACATTTACTGTGGTTTTATGGTGTTTTTTAAATATTTTTGGGGCGATTTTTTTTTTCAAGCTGGACAGTCACTTTTCTCATTTATAATGGCAAATAAACCCTTTGAAGACCAAAAATCACCTTTTGTGTTCCACATAAGAAAGCAAGTAAAACGAGTGTGGAACAACATTAAGATGAGTCGAGAGTGAATGAATTTTCCTTTTGGAGTGAACTATTTATTTAAAACTGATTTTCAGACCTGAAAAACTAATGGAAATTCATAAAAAGTTAGTCAACAAAAATGCATGGAAATCTCTACTGAAAATTAATTTTGCATGGAAATTTCTATAGTAATCACATACGACTGGAAGAGTCATGGAAATTCATTGGTCAAAAGGTCTGGGAACCCATGTCTAAAATAAAGTAGAGCTTTAGCATTCTTTTATAATAAAAACGTTTTATAATAGGACATGATTGGCATTTCTTCTACTCTATCCACAGATTCTAACTCACCACAGAGTTCCTCACCATGCTCAAGCTCTCCAAATTCACCAATCCCTCAAAGTCGACCAAGTTCTCTTCATGTTTTGGGATCTAAGATTGGCCTTCGCTACAGTAAAGCAGGCCGATGCAAGTCTACCAACAGTATTCCCCCTTCTCCCCTTGCCTGCAATCCATCTTCACAACCTTTGTCTCCACAGTGTTCTCCATCTTCCCTCTCTGGGATGCCTAAAAGCCTCCACTCATTTCATAATAAGATGATGTCCCCACCAACCATTGTTCGACAGACGGTGTGTCCCCGCAGTGCAGAATCACCCCGCTCGCCATTGCTGAACAGGATCCAGTCATCTGAGAGGCTCTCCGGTGCCCAGTATGGAGACAAAAAGGCCTTTTCCACTCAGAGGCACACTGTGGAGGTTCCCCAGGGTGAGGCCGAAGTGCTCGAGTCACAAACTATTGACATTGCCTCAGGCTTTGTTTGTGTTGGTGACCATGCTAGACGAGGGTTGCATCTGGCTGGTCAGCAAGTGAGGGACTCTGATAGACCAGATGAGGTGGTGGTTATGAGGAAGCTGAACTTCTCTGAGAGACAAGATTCGTTTAAAAAGCAGGAAGCAGTTCAGGAGGTCAGCTTTGATGACTTTGATGACAAAGATGTCACAATGTCTACACCAGTGCCATCTCATCCTCAGTTCAAATCAGCATGGGTCATGGCAACACAGGCGGAGGGGAGTTCTGAAACTCCAAAGAGCAAGACAGATGAGCTTGGATCCAAGCTAAAGGAGCAGAGGGAACGAGAGGATGAGTGTTAACCTTAGAAAAGTCCAGAAAACTGTGAGACTCGGATGAACGGTTGCTTCCATGATAACCTTAAATCAAAATCGGAGAAAAGGCAAGGGTAGGACAGAAGTCTTTGTCTAGCATCACTTATTCATAAGTAGAAGTCATTCACCTGTTTTTTTTTTTTTTTTTTCTAGACACATTTTTTTTATCAGTTAGCACAAAGAACTTTTGTAGATTTTTGAAAAGTTTATTTATTACATTGATAGTCATGCGTTTATATGAGACGGGAATAGAATGGTCCTACAATAGAAATGTTTTGTAAGAATTTGCACATACATGGTCCTGCTGAGGTTCAGTTACCTTTATTTCATTCTCATATCATTAAGATAAAAATCTAAAATGATCCAATCAGTCATTTCTAATTGGTCAACTAGATACGTTATTTTAACTGAGATCCTTTTTTGCATTTTATCATTGCCGTTTGGTCAAATTGAATGAACAAGAAATTAATCTTGCATTCAGTTGGTAATGTCTCTCAATACCCAAATAATGATTTGTATGAAGCCATTTGGCCACGGTTGGCATTTTAGTGTATCAAATTTACCTGAACATAAAAGTTCTCATTACTTAGAACAAAATGGCTTACTAATTCTAATTTGGTAATACATTTTTATTTATAATGTTTTGGCATTGTATTTGTTGTTACAGCATTGTACAACTGAATTAATTTTAACTGTATAACCTTGAACACACTTTCACAAATGGTGGTTTTCTGTCTATCAGTGTTCAGTGAATTCAAGAGAAAAGCCATTTTCACAACAGCTGCGTGTTTTGGTGACTTACAATTATACTCTGCGCAATAACTTTCTGCGATGTTGACAATTGCTTGTTTGGTATTACAGAAGTTACAGAAATTACTTGATTATGCGTACCGTGAGCTTTCTGTGTAATAAACTGCTGTTTCCTGATTAATTAATCAAATCTAAAAATACAGAAGATGAAGTTCAGACGTTTGTCAATTTTGTGAATTTTAAATCGCACTCCTAGCCTGACTTGTCTCTTCTTATGTACTACAGAGTAGTGTGACTATTTCCTTGAGTTCACATATTACCTTTATTTTTATTATTATTTTTTGTATGGTTGTGTTGTTGTTTTTAAAAGTTGTATATCTGTATAGTGAAATCTAAATGCATCATTGCAAGGTTTCTTAATTTTTTTTTTTTTTTACACAGCCTGATATAAGGCACTCAGAATTGATCCAAGACTCTTGACTATATCCACTTACCCTCAACTGAGCTTGTAAAGATTGGATTTAATTGATTAAATGTATAAAATAGCTAATAATCCTATTTTCTGTGGTTTCAGTTCTTTTCCTATTGGAACTGCGTGATATGTCTACTGCCTGCAACCTGTAATTCCTCATTGAGAGACCATAATGTGGCCTCTTAACAGGAAATGTTAGAAAAGGAAAGTTATTTCCAGTATTCATTAGTTCACTTTCAAGCAGCGTTGGATGACCGGAAGCTAGGTTACACAGGCATATCGAAGTAATTTCCTGAAAAGTTTACAGATAATCAGTAGGGTAATTTTTGTAGAAATAGAGCTTCCTATTAAAACAATAGCTTGAAACTGATTCATTTCACAAAAATGTCCCAGCTAATCTACTGAGAATGAACATATTTAAGAAAGTTCGTTTTATTTCTGGTAGGTCTACATTTTTGATAGACAGTTTTAATTGATGGCTTATACCACAGCGGGATGGCGCAATAAGGAGTGAACGATATTTTCATCCTGTGTTAGCCGAGATTTGCTCTTTCGGATGTTTTCGGCTCATTCCGCTGTTTTCTTTCACAAGTTCTCACGCAGTCCTGCCCGCTCCGTGCTGCCTGTGCAGGAAAATGGCAGTTCAGCAAGTTGAAAAAATTCGTGCGGAATGAAAAGGAAACAGAAAGCAAACTGGAAGTTAAAAGGTAAGGCTAGTCGACTGTTGAGTGCACATTTCATTTGAAAGCTCAAAAGAAAACCGTCAAAGCCTTTGCGACGATTTGCCACGGGTAAGTTTTCCCAAGTTTGACACATTATGTTACTGTACTAAACTGGTTGGCTAGCTAGCAGTCTCCAAACGTACGAAAATGGTGGAAAAGACACTCTGTGTGCCGCCGTAACACAGAATACGTGGACTTGTATGCTTCTAACTATAAATCAACGTTTTATTTCTTCGTAAAATCCGGATTTACTGGGCGGCATAAATGTGCAACCTGATATGCGTTAGGTTTGCATGATGCACAAGCGTGTTCGCAGCAGATCACTCAGAGCTCCGTGCATGACAATAATCACTTGAGCCCTGCACAGCTTTTGAGCTCCGTGTTAAGTTGGCCGAACTTTTTAAATCCAATTCAAACGTTTCTGAATTCGAAGTGTGCGTTGATCGGCTACTGTTTATTTTCGCGGCCCTTATTTCACAAAATTCAGCTTCTGAGTTACAGTATCTAAAGTCAATATCACTTTCAAAAGTGTTACAATATACAGTACGCCACTCCTAGACATAATAATTGACAAGTAATTCTATTCATTAGTTTTAACCACTTAATGTCACGGCGACAATGATAAGAACAAAGTAAAAAAAAAAAAAACAGATAGTTCCGAGCTTGAATTCTGATTGGATGAGCTGCGTTCGAAGCTGTTTTAAAACGACAAACACACACCTGACATAGCACATTTTGTATAAAAGCGCCCACAGTATAGTAAGGAAAAATAACTATATTACTTGGCGGACATATTGTTTATTCAGATTGTTATTAATATTACATTAAAGTGCTTATGTAAAATTGGTCTTTCATCATTTTGCTGTTGCTACCGTTTTATAAAAGCAGTAAATCACTGTATGTTACAGTGATTTTAGCATGGGTAAGGGCTGTTATTTAAACCTGTGGTACTTAAACCCTATGGTAAAATCATTGTAATGCCACTCTACTCCAGGCATGCATTACAGTGATTTTATCACAGGTAAAGGCTGTTATTTAAACCCTGTGGGAAAATGACCGGAAGCTTGGGCTTATTGATTTAGAGTAGCAATCAGTTAGCTGAGAGAAATAGTTTGTTTTGTGGTCACAATTTTTCAGTTAGGCTACATCATTCATTGACTACGTAAAAAAACAAAAATAAACTGTGATTAAAGTGCTTTACTAGCTTTCTACTTTGTGTGTTAACATTTTTAATAGTGGTCAACCAATATGGTTTTTTTAATTGCCAGTGCCGATATTCAGAGAGCAGGGTGGCCGATAGGCCGATACAATGCCGATATATCACACAATTTAATATAGTAAATAACTGTAAGGGGGTTCAGTGGAAAGGAGGCGGCGAGAACCGGCTTGACAACTTAAATAATAATTTAATAAACAACTTAAACAAAAACACAACCATAAACACACAGTACAGCTACCTGTAATTCTCTCTCTCTTGAACTGTCATCCCCGGCCACCTTTATCCCTCGCGCACCCCATCAGGCTGATTGGGGACCGGGCGTGCGTCATTCCAGCCCGGCCCCGCCCTCCTCGGCTCTACACTCCTCCCGGCGTTGCCTCAGGCCGGGGAGCCCCCGGCATGACGTACATCCCCCCCTTCCTCTCCGGGGGGGCGTGCCTTGCTCCCCGACTGCCGGCGGGTCATCCCCGCCTTTCTCGACCTGGGAGGAGACAGGAGGGGAAAATCAACAAAACAAAATAGGCGAGGGAAAGGCCAACACGGAGCGACAGAGAGAGGAGAGAGAGAAAAAGAAACTCACCGGTTCTCTGATGCGCCGTCGCGTGGTGCTCGATCACTCCTCCACCCTCTCAGGCGGACGGCAGCCGCTCCTCCCCGGGCGGACCGGAGTCAGACCTCCGACCCCCAGCAGACAGAACGCGTTCCCGGCGTCCCGTGGGGACACTCCTCCGCCCCTGGCAGCGGCCCTACCACTCCAGGCGGTCGGGGAGTCGCTTCCCTCCTCCCCCCGCGGACGGCGGTCTTCTCTCGACCCCTCCATGGGAATCCCTCCTCCTTCCCGGGTTTCGGCACCAGTGTAAGGGGGTTCAGTGGAAAGGAGGAGGCGAGAACCGGCTTGACAACTTAAATAAAACACTCAACCATAAACACACAGTACAGCTGCCTGTAATTCTCTCTCTTTTGAACTGTCGTCCCCGGCCGCTTTTATCCCTCGCGCGCCCCATCAGGCTGATTGGGGACCGGGCGTGCGTCATTCCAGCCCGGCCCTGCCCTCCTCGGCTCTACAAAAACATAAAATTGCTAAATAAATTCATAAACTCTTATTTAGCACTATATTTACTCAGTTTCACACAAAACTTTAACTTTGTAAAAAAAAATTGTATTTTAATGGTAGATTGCAGTTTCTTCTGATTTATGTTTAGTCATAAAATTTTAGTAATTTATTTGCACATGAAGAAATTGTTAATATATTAGGAAGAAGGAAATAACAGTACACACAGTAGTTCAGCAACCATGGATGGCATGTCCACATTAGCAATCACACTGTCATTGAATACATACATTTAAGTATTTTAATATTATAGTTTCAACACACCTGATGCAGCAACCGCTCCACATTAAACTGTATGCTTATTATGATCTTCTTTGAAGTGGTTATAAAGTGCTCTCGTGTGCTAGACAACTTGGGTCTTGTTTTTTTCCGCTTCAACTTTTCTCTGTTGTTTTTCAAACGAGTCTCATCATGCAACACATTTTTCACTTTGCTGTGAAGTGACATCACTGACAGGGCTTCTCCATGCTTATCGCAAATATCCAACTAATCGATAATTAAATTCGTTGTCGATGATTTCCATTATCGATAATTAGCGATTTTATTGGTTAGTTGTTGCAGCCCTAAGTGTCAGGGAACTGCTGAGGAGAGGTTGAAGTTGATAGAATACATGCTTTAGAGGTAAATAAATGAGTGTTCCACAGGATGATGGATCTGCTCAAGTTTTGTGAGGTTTGTTTATTACATCTGTTTAAACAAGATATGCACATATTTGCAGACGTTATATGATATTATTTGTATTGATATTTGCATTTTATCATTAGATAAGACAGTTAAAAGTTACAGGGAACTGTTGAGGAGATAGAGGGAGAATGAAACAGGTGAGCACTTTAACATAATGAGCTCAAATGCGTCTGTCTTGGCTCTGATATGTGGACCATTTAAATGAGACAAATCAGCCAAAGGGGAAAATTTATCAGCCAATGCCAATAATTAAAAAAGTCAGAATATCTGCCAATTGATCGCTTCGGCGATATATCGGTCAACCACAAATTTTGAATCGTTGTATGTATGTAGTTTCTTTGGCCCTGCACGATCCAAGCTTTAAAAGGACATAATGTTTGAAGAATATTATCTGTCACCAGACTCATTGGCAGTAGTCAAGCTACCTTGCCCAATGAAATGATAGAAAAAAAAAATACATTCATAAGATTTCTGTACTCAGGCAGGCTCATCATATTCCTTCTCGACACACAAATTGCAAAATACTGTCCTAATTTCTTTCATCTTAGATTTTTCCCTGGATAGATTAAGCTCCTTCCTCGGTAGCCCCAGGCAGAATGCACAGTACAACAGAGAATCCTGATCCTGTTTCCTCAGTTGAACTCTGAAATCGAGTCCTCTGCTCTTCCTTGCTTTTTAAAGATGCTTTCAGAAATTATCTTGTAATGTTTTATATAGTCCTGGTTAGATAAGGTTTATTTATATTTGTGTGCATCTTGCTTGTCATTCCAGTGCATTGATGTGTATTCTTCTGTCTTGTCTCTCATTCAAATAATGAATATCATACATAATGTCCCTATAATTTCCTCCTATGCAAAGATTGAGCAGAAAAAGCTAATAATTTAGTTTATTGGTTTGGGTTTTGATCACTGCCTAGATACATTTTCTAATATTAGAACGTTTCCTTGATTTGCCCCAGCTTCTCTGGTGATTCTTGAGCACATGGCCATATGCTGCCCAATAGGAATACAGGATTACCTTTTCCCTTCTGTAGCAGCAGTGAGTTTCCTGGCTGAATTCATTAATTATTTTGTGGGCTGCCTTGGTCACTGTGTTTAGCAAACTGCTCTGCTCAAACTGAATGAAGGAGAGGAAAGGATGCATAGAGAGCATTTAAATTTGTCAGCCGCTGTTCTACAGCTTAAGCCATGTGCCTGACTGTAATGATGAAGATTTTTCTCATCCGAAGTTTTAATTTTAGCACTCAGGCTCCTGGATCTTTTCTTTTTTCTGAATGATCTACATCATAAAACAGCGGTTCTGTTACATTGATGTACTTTTAGTTATAATAATGAAAAGGCGGAAAGGGGGATGACGTGTTTTTGTTTTGGAGGGGGTGTTTTGGTGGTGTGAGGATTGCGGGCTCTGGTTGGGTATGTCAATGCCACGTGTCTGTGCTAGCACCTCTCTTCGCCACACAGAGGATGTCAGACTGAGACCCTAGTGCGCCTTGCCAGTTATTAAGTGGGGTGAGTTTTGCCCAGTTATGCCTGCCTCACTGTTGTCAAACTCTTTCGCGTTGTTTTTGATCATAATCTTTCCACAGGTTTGGTAAAGCTGTCAAAAATGGCTCGTTTTTGGTGATTTAGCTTAAGCCTCTGCTTCTATGTTGCGCGTGCGCATAGAAAAATTATATGTTTTGCTGTTCTGTAATATAAGATGGTACATATTGCATCCATTTCAAGTATGGCAAAATCAACTAGGTGCTTTCTCTGGCACATGGACTCTTGGAAAGTATGGATTTCATGTTGCAAGGTTTGGCAACTCGTGACCTGCACTCATTCGGCCATCCTAATTCTACAAACTCTACATTTCAACAAAGAAGATCTTTAGCAAATATTAGATTGACAGTTATTTTTTTAAGTTAATTACTGCGGTATATAGGAAACTCACATTTCTAGCTTTCAGATTTTTGAAGGTAAGCACAGTAGCTTGTTTATTGGTTTAGTTTGCTTTAAAATTATGGTGATCATAGTTTCTTATATAATGACTTGCTGTGCCCATTGTATGATGTATGTGTGATATGTGTCATAATTTGGGACACTAGGTTGTTTTGTAGCTTTTGTGGTTGTGCGGGGTGGTACGATTTTTGCAAGTTTTTTGCTCTAAAATATTGCTGTGTTTTTTCCCCTTCAGTAATCACGTTACACCGGGAGGATCACATCCTTAGAGGGAATGTTGAGCAACCTGCTACACCAGTTAATTTGGCAAAATAAATCTTAATCTTATTTAAACTCAAGACCTTTTTGTCTGTGCCTGAATGAGCATGTTGCGTACTCATTCCCTCTGTTCCATCATTTGGTTGAACCGTGGGTTCAAGTTGAGAAAAGTGCCCTGTTCTGCCAACACTGGACAGGTCTAAGCTTCAGCGTTCCTTCACACTGCACAGGCCCACTCTGTTGGACATGCTTATAAGCTCCAGTCATTAGTCCTTAGCTTTAAACAAAACGTCCCACCATTCGCCCTCCCAAAGTTTCATCCTCAGTCCTGTGCTCTTTTCTTTTGGGTGATTTTTATTTCATACTCGAAAATGGCTGCCGATGGCTTCCAGTACAGATCTCTGTATGCCTACCGTAAGGACTGGGAGGACGATATTGACCTTGAACCTGGTGATGTTCTGACTGTCGACAAAGCGTCTCTACTGTCACTGGGCGTCAAAGAGGGAGATGAGAAGCACCCAGAGTGCATTGACTGGATCTTGGGTTTTAATGAGCGAACCAAACAGAGGGGAGACTTTCCAGGGACGTACGTGCAGTATGTTGGACCTGTGAAAATGTCAGTGCTGTCCTGCCAGCCTCGTTCTCAGAGACCACTTCCTGCTGTTCCCATACCTGAGCCAGCAGCCTCTGCACAAGGTAAGGTTAAGTCCAGAAACCTCTCTGAAACTGTTACAGTGCTGTCACATCTGTGTATTTTTTCTGTCTTATGCAGACATTTTTTAAATTATTTTTTTTTTTACAAATGGTCAACCAATAAAAATGCATTCACTTTTTTTTGGTGTAAACTTTACTCTGTTAACCTCTGACTAAACCTCTTAATCTATGCTAACAAACTGTGATAAATCTTTTTAGTTTTTGGAATGAAGCAAATTCATTTTGGTCCCCAAGGTCATTTAGCACACCCTTTATGTAGATCATACATTAGCATATACCCTTGGATATCTTGTGTCTCTTTCCCCAAACCACTTCTGTTCCTGTATTCCTCTGGCACTCTCCCGAGTTCTCTATTCTCCTCCTCCACTCTGTATGCCTGCAGGAAGCAGCAGAGGGTTCTTAATAATAATTTGTTTGTTAAGGAATATTCCAAGTTCAATACAAGTTAAGCGCAATCCAAAAATAATTAAGGCCCAAGCATTGAAAGTGTGAATGCCCTATTGTTTTTCTAAGGATTATTATTCTTGTTTTTTCAAGGTTTTCGTTACTTTTGGGGTACTTAACGTGCGTGAAAACTCTTGAAATTTTGCAGCTTTGAACTTTGGATTCATGTGACTGGCACCAAATTTGTGCAACATCATGCCAAGACATTATAGATGCTAAATTGCGAACTGATTTTTAATATTTTGAACGGTGTCTATGACAAAGCAATACATTTATGGCGAAAAATGGAAAACAGGAAGTGCCTTATATCTTCTGTGTGCAATGTGTGATTTAGATCAAAACTGAGATGTATGTATAGACTTGGGGGCTAATCACATGGATTTAACGGTCATAGTTCAACCACCTGGCAGCAGGAAATGTGGTTCTTACAACAGACTGTAAAATAGTCCTCTTATATTTACTCAGATTGCTTCAAAATTGTTTAGCATAATGTCAAATGCCAAATGCATATGTCCACCGTGCATTGTTTTCCGAAAGCCACCAGGTGGAAATGGACTAGTTGTGCTTGGACCCGTCATCGCTGCTTCCAGCTATATTTTCAACTCCTTTTCTTTAAAAAGTTCCTCCTTTTCTTTTAAAAGGGCAATCTGGGTTATAATGAGGCACTTACAATGGAAGTAAATGGGGCTATTCTGTAAACGTTAAAATATTCATTGTTTCAAAAGTATAGCACCAAGATGTAAGCAATATGTGTCAACAGGATTTTAGTGTGAAAATGTCTTACTAACATTTTCTGTGTAAAGTTATATTCAGTTTTACAATTTTGTTGCCATGACGACGTAATGCCATAAACCCTAAAACAATTATAAAAAGTATGATTTAAACATCTTTACAGCTCAAATAATACACAAGTTTTAACAGAACAATTATTGTAATTGCTTTTATAAAATTATAAGCTTCAGATTTCTGTCTTAATCCCTCCAAATATTGGCCCCATTCACTTCAATAGTAAGTGTAAGTGTCTCACTGTAACCAGAGTATGTGAGCGGAGCGGTGTAACACACTCCATGCGCTCCGCTCACGGCCCAAGCGGATGCTCCGCTCAAGTACCGCTCACGCTCACCGGTAAAAAAAGTTTGCTCAAATCCCACTTCGACATGAAATTTCTCTGTAGTATACTTGTTTCCAGGCACGCACACACGCCCGAGCAACTGCCCCTTTGCCCACATGGGTTGAGGTGCACCTCTGGGTGAAATATAGGCTGGCTAGGCTGACAATTATTAAATGTTCTACCAGATCTTCCTTATCATTTGTAATCAGTCAAATATTTCTCTGTTAGCACAAATGCCATTGAACATCTTCAGTTAATCACTTAAAAAAACATTAAAGTTCTAGATTACCTTTATTTACTTCAAATAAGTCATCAATCATGCCTCTTCAAGTGATAAAAACATATGTGCATTGGTGCGGAAACTCGCATACACACAAATTTGCGCTTTCAGTTTAAACATGACAGACCCAGAAAAACACAGTCTTTTCAAATTTAACTTTTTTTTTCGAGTCCTTTATGGCAATAATGAAAACATGGATTGGTACCAGGAAAAGTATTACATGTTAATGTGAAATTCATAATTGTTCTTCAGTGATTATTAGGCTACTGTAGATTTGATACATTAATAGGTTACTGATTTAATGCTATCAGACTTTAGGTCAGTAAATTAAAATGAGCAATTTCTCATCCTAATTTTGTGTTCAGCTGTAAAGGGTGTATCAAGTTATCAAGAAATGAGCAGTGAATGTTTTTCTCTTTTTCAGTATTGTTGCTTGATTAATATCCCCTATAATTATATATGTACGAATTGTATGCAATCTAAAGGACTGTGGTTAATTATATAATAATTATTATATTAGATACCATGTGCCCCATTTGTTTTTCTTTGATATTTTTAAAGCAGCGTAAAGTGAATCTGAACTTTATGTGCGTCAAACAATCATGTGTTGTGTATGCGCTCTTTGTATGTACAGCAGGGTTTAACCATGGATTTAACAAAAACAAAAAAATTGTTCTGCATAAAGTGAGATTTTGTCCAGTATATATTAGATGAAATCATGTTTAATGATCCCAAAACAAATACAAATTATTTAATTCACGAATTGCACAGCCTTCATTTAAGATTTGTTTTTTCTAATGTACAATCATTTCAGCTTTTTTCTCTGCGCTTGAATGCAGCAAAGCGATGTCGGAAGATGTTACTCGCAACCACTAATCTAGAGTCAGTTTTTTATGTTTCACTTATCGTTAAGGTGTGGATTTGGCTTTGGGGAAACTGACCAGCTGTTAGGCTATGTGCCACTTCATCCTGAAGCAGAAATCGAAAGCAACAGGCGGTCGATTAATTGAGATAATTTTGCTATGAAATTCTTTATCAATCACATGCTCAATTGTACAATGGAAGCATGAAAGCAGAATGCTGCACCTGCAAATTAGGACACATTGATCTGCAAGATCACACATGTTTATTAGTTTTGATGCAGGGAATTTTGTGTGTGTGTTTGCCGGGATTCAAGGACGCAACCTAATGATCGCAGCTAACGTTCGCAACCCCGCAGAACCGGGCCTGCATCTAGCTGGCAGCTGCACTGACATGATTGCAAAACAACAAGATACCTTACTATCTACTTATCTATTAATTTATTATTGAATGGTAGTGTAGCCTACTAGCTCACCTTTTGCTGCGCTACCATGTTCGCGTAGCACATCCTCATGCTTTCTGGCAATGTGACGCGTACGATTCCAAAAGGAATATTTGCTAATTTTCACGGTTTCTCCACACTCTCTTTTGATTTCCTCGTTCTTAACTTTGATTTATGTAGGCTATAAGGTTTGCAACTTCATTAAAACAATGTTTGAACTCCATAACCTATTGCTTATTTTGCAGGTTACCAAACCAGCATATCACAAAGCGCATTCTGGTGTGAGTGAGCATGCTCTGACTATAACCTAGATTTAGTTTTTTTTTTAAAGAAAAGGAGGGACGAGTCGAAATTATTTTTTGTGCTAATCAATATTATTCCACAAATGCTGTCGAGCTTCGATTTTATGACCTATAAATAAAATTTCTTACCAAGTTGCTTGGTGTATTGTAGACAGTGATTGATGGTGTGAAGTATACCCAATGACACCCATTCAATGAGGTTTAGAAATTGCAATCATGTAGGTATTAAAATGCTTGAAGAGTTTCATAGATGGTTAGAGTAACTATTCCGTGCCAGCGAATTAATGTTGAAATCACTCCCTAAATTGCATTATTGACAAAGTATGTTATATGTCTTCAGCTGTAGTAGACATTCTAAACTCATGACCTTCATTGTTAAATTATTTATTGCATGTTAGGATTTAGATTAAATGAACATAAATGCTATAGAATATATTTAAATAGCTATAAATCTACAATTCATATCCATATGAATTCTTCCAGGAATCCAGGTAATTCTTTAAATTAACATAACAGTTGCAACACCACAGGCTGATAAAGAAAGCTTCAAGTCTATTAGGCCCAATGCCTCATCTGCAGAATGATTAGTATTTTGTACATATGAAGGTCATGCAAACTTTGAAGTGCTAAAGTTTCCCTAATTTAAATTAAAACAGACCTTTTTTCTGTGTGAAAGGTCTTTGAAAGGCAGCAATTGATGAATATGATGTAGCTGAAAGGTATGAAGATATACTGCATATTTTAATGATAAAAGGGCAGTAACACAATTTTATTTTCTTTAAAGACTACTTAAAATATCCTTAATAACAGTCTAATCATTTTAAACAGCTTAATAGGTTATTGGTCTACTAGCTCTTAACCTGCCCCACATGAAAGACGTTTGCATACAGTATCTAAATCCAGAATGTTTTCCATTTTTCCCTCTTGTGGTTGATGACCTCGCAGAACCTCTATCTTAAAGGAATAGTTCTTCCAAAAATTAAAATTTGCTGATAATTTACTCACCCTCAGGCCATCCAAGATGTATCTGAGTTTCTTTCTTCATCAAAACAGAATTTAAGATTTTTAGGATTTCATTTCAGGCCTCCTCCTCTAAACAATGCAAGTGAATGTCCTCCATTTTTTGACTGTCCAAAATTCATATTTAGGGTGTATCAGAATAATCCACACAACTCTAAATATTCGACAAATAAAGTTCTTCTGAACCCAAATGATTGATTATTTTTAGAAACAAAACAATACTTATATACTATTTAACTACAAATGTTCACTTCCGTACATCTCTGTGACGCGCACTCATGAGAGGGATGACGTAAGCTCGTTGGTAAGGTCACACATCACGTGGAGGAGGAGGCAGGAAGCGCATCATTGTTTACAAGAGAAACTTGCACAGACCACAGACCAAGCACCATTCACAAACCAAAACAGTCCAAAACAATTTCAAAACAATATAAAATAAAAAATAAGTTCCAAATAATAATAAAAAAAAAAAAACATTACTTCAGTATATAACCATCCTTTATTTCAGAGCAATGCCGTTGCGTTATCTACTTGTGCTTTTTCTTTAGCAGAAATATATAGGCTATATGATTGTCAGGAATTCAAGCCACACAAGTTGTAGTTAGTGAAACCAAGTGCGAGAGCATTTACTGAGATTTACAGGATTTACAGTGTTTACACAGTGAGATCGATGGTACAGGTGATATCACAGAAGAGAAGCATCACAAACTTATTTATGCAGGCAGTGATGAGCGAGTGAATTGAGTGCAGGTGTGGTGAATTAGAAATCGTTTCTGAAGGTTGAAGCATCCAGGATACACAAGCCAAACGACCATTTTGAACGATACAAATCTACAGCAAAGACAATTAAACTTTTGTACAGCGCTGCTCCTCTTGTAAACAATGACGTGCTTCCTGACTCCTCCTCGATGTGACGCGTGACATTACCAACAAGCTTACGTCATCCCTCTCATGAGTGCGCGTCACAGAGATGTACGGAAGTGAACATTTGTAGTTAAAAAGTATATAAGTATTGTTTTGTTTTTCTCAAAATAATCAATCGTTTGCGTCCAGAAAAACGTTATTTGTCGACTGGAGTCGTGTGGATTATTTTGATGCACCCTAAATATGCATTTTGGACCATCAAAAAATGGAGGACATTCACTTGCATTGTTTAGAGGAGGAGGCCTGAAATGAAATCCTAAAAGTCTTAAATTCTGTTTTGATGAAGAAAGAAACTCAGATACATCTTGGATGGCCTGAGGACACGGACATTCACCCAAAAATGTTCATTTTTGGGTGAACTATTCCTTTAAGATTGAGGTTCTGCGAGGTCGTATTGTTTGTATAATTTTTTCCCCCAGCGGGAGTAATTGACAACACACGTTTTGTGCTCTCTTATAGTTACTTTGGCAAAATACCATGTGCAGAGAAAATGTCAATATGCATAGCAATAATGCATCATTTTGGAAATATAATTTGTGAAATATTAGTTGGATGATAAAACTGAGAACATTTTGTGGTGGGGGAAAATTTCCATTTCAAAATTTTGCAACATTTTACCTCACAATTCTTTACTGATATTTGAATCCCAAGAAGAAGTATTTTTAGTTAATTGTCCACACTAATATTCTTGGGGGAAAAGAGATTGACCACCACACACAGCAAGGGTGTGAGAAGATGAAACATACTGCTGTAAAAATTATTTCTATTCAACCAAATGGTAAACTCGAGCCAAAATTAAAGCGTTTTTGTGTAAATATAAAGGTGCTGGAACCAAGGTATGATGTTCCATTTGATTACTTTCTCTTATTTGGAACTTGAAAATAGTCAAAGTAAATGAAATACACTCAACTTGGTCTCACAATATGCCACATTTCACAATCTGATGTGTGAAGAAGTGAGAGAAAAAAAAACAATAAATCACAGTTTTGAATCGCAATACACTAAACATAAAGATTTCTAATATTATCGTACTGCAATAATATAATATTGTATCGGCAGGTCCCTTCTTATTCCCACTCCTAATATTTATCATTACTGACATACGGTAGCTGTTGCTTTTTTGACATGAAGAATATTAAAATGGCCATATGGTGTTTTCCATTTCTAAGTTTATAATCTAATCTTATTCACATATAGTTGGATATACATTTAGTATGATATAATTTAAATGCACAAGCACTATCCTCACAGAAATAGCATACAAAATATAATTTGGTTGTTTCACAGCTTGTGGCAAACATTCCTTTTTCCCCTCTTTCTTTTCCTGGCCTCAGTTTTACTGCTTGTTGAAGTGAACCATGGCTTGGCATTTCTACAGTCTCCTCCTATTCCTCCTCCCCTGTTTCACAAACTCTTCTGATACTGTCTCCAGGCAGCTATAAACTATACACTCGCAACAATTCTCATAAAAAGAAGGCCCCTTGAATTTTCCCTTAGCTCCTTACCCTGAACTTCCTTTCACAGAATTAGTAGAGGGCTAGTTAAGGCCTCCAATCTGAGCCTGTATTAGAGTCTCAATTCTTTCCTGTAGTGCTTTGGCCTATGTTCAGAAAGTGGGCATGTTTTTACGTAAACTGTACAGCATGCTTTATCTGTAAATTTTTACATTTAATAACAGCAGTTAAAAAGATTCCCAATGCGTTTTTTTATTTTATTTTTATCATTTGTCATTTTTTATGCATTTAACACAATTTGATCCAAAGCGACTTCGAGTGGTGTATACGTTTCATCAGTATGCATGTTTTCTGGGAATGAAACCCATGACCATGACTTTTTAGGGCCATGGTCTTCTAGTTGAGCTACAGTTTCTCAAATTAGATACATTTATTTTTATTCATTGTTTAATATGCATATTTAATGGTACTTCTAAATTACTTTTTAAAATGCTCGTCTATGCATTTATGCAAAATGTGTTTAATCTCTTATTACTGTATATTGGAATGCAGTTTTCTGTTGCAGTCTGTCAGTGCATAAATCCTGTTGGGCTTGAAGCTGATTTTGCACAACAATAAGACAAAAGAAACTTAAGCTATATAAGACTGTCTCTTATAGTTGCAGCTTTTGTGTTGTGGTATTTCCTAATACCGTTTGCATTGCATTAAGATTAAAACATGTAGAGAGGTTTAGAGCTCCAGTGAAAGGAAATGGGCTGGACCTTAGCATAGCCATGAATAATGTTGCCAGATTACTGAGCAGTACAAAGCAATGTGGGTGAAAGTTGTCTTACATAATCATATTCAGAGAGTACAGACATCATTTTTCATTAGTAGAGCATGGCCGAATATACATTTATAAACACAGATTGCAAGTGAGGCAAATACACATATATGTAAAACTGCCAAGTTGACGGGTTGTTTAAAAGTGAAGTTTTTGAATTTTTTGTGTTTTTCTAGGTGAATTTTAGATGTTTAAAAACTTTTTCCTATTCCAGCTTAATATGCAGAAACAACTATAAGTAAGCCATTCGTTGGTTGATTTTGCTTAAAGTGTGATATCTGCAGCTCTATGCTGCAAAAATATTATTTCAAATCATACTCTCTGTGAGCATCCCGATCAACCAATGGCATAATTGAGAGTGTTTCCATGAAAATTTAGCAATAGAACTAAAATATTTTTTTCTATTGCCTACTTCAATCAACAACTTAAAAAACAATGGAAAAATATTAAATTACTTTTTAAATGTTATTATGGCATTTGCAATTCTTCATGGTATTGTAGCTCATGTCTTCTTGAAAGATGTCAGGTACACAGTCTTGTACCTTTGACTTTTTGTCCAATATATACACAGTATATATTATTTTAATTGTCCAATTTTAGAACTTTTTAAGGAGGACTTTATGAAATCCCTATGGAGAAATGTAATGGAAAAAATACATCTCTTGCGCTACATTTGGTGCCACTAGTGGCGCAGAAATCACACACTTCACCTTCAGTGTAATTTCAGCAAGCGTAGAAAATTATAACCAGCAGATCAGCAGTTGCTATCTCTCATTAACCAAGTGTATCTATGTGGTCATGATAAAATTTGCCTGGACGGTATACTCCTGGAGAAGTGACAGCCTGACTACTGCTGAACAAAGCAAGCTGTTGCTATAATCATATGATTAGCTGTTGCAGTTGTTTTTCCCAGGGCATGTTCAGTTGCAGGCCAGCCAAAATGCAGACTACCAGATGACTATAATTGGGTAATGATTAGTTGGTTCTTTCTCCAAAAACCAACAATAACTTCAGGGCTACAGCTGTTTTTCCTAAAAGCAGCATTTTGCACAGAAACCCCTGCTACGTGTTCATGAGTGTTTGTGCCAGTGCGTTTGGATACTGTCTTCTGCATATCAACAGCAATTTAGTGTGTTTGTATGAAAAGGAACACCCTTAATTCGTTTATTCATTATTTTTTTTGTCTAAAACCACAGAAGTGCTCCCTGTAGTGCAAGCTGCCATTTTGTAAGTACTTTCTGTGAGTTTCTTGTATATGACCTTGTACCTCAAAGACAATGTTAAAATTTAATTTTTTAACACCAACCACCAGTCCGGTACTTTTTGTTCAGTGGCGGCTGATTTTTTTTATTTTTTTTTTTAGAAACTAACATGATACTAAAGTGGACCAAAAATATATCTAACTCCATTTTCAAGGCCAGTAAGTGTGAATGCAAAGAAAAGTGTTCTTTTTTTGGTCCACATAATGTGGTCTTTGTGCATTTGTTTTTATTTTCATATACAGTACTGTGCAAAATTCTTAGGCACGTAAGATGTTTCACAAAAGCATTTGTCTTAAGATGGTTCTTTATATCTTCAGCTTTAGTATGTCAATAGGAAATATAAATGTTAGACTCCCAAACATTAATTTTGCAAATAGAAAAGATTAGAATAGAAGAACAGGGAGCCCTGCAACAGATGTCATGGCCCCCACAAAGCCCCCACTGAACATCGTGTCAGTCTGAGATAACATAAAGTGACAGAATCAGTTGAGACAGCCTAAATAGATAGAAGAACTGTGGCGAATTCTCCAAGAAGCTTGGAACATCCTATCTGCCAACAACCAAGAAAAACTGTTTCCCGGTGTACCTAGGAGAATTGGTGCTGTTTTAAAGGCAAAGGTGGTCACACCGAATATTGATTTAGCTTTTTTATGTTTACTGGACTTTGTATAACATTAAGTGATAAATGAAAACTGTTTATTTAATTATTTTTGAAGACATCCTCACTATACAACATTTTTCACAAGTGCCTAAAACCTTTGCACAGTACTGTATATAGTGAGTTATTTTATATATTTGAAATGGAAAAATAAAATTGCTGGTAAACTTTTAAATGACAAGTAAAATTGGGCATACACCAGCCACTGTGGGCAAAAAAACAAAGACAAAATTCCCACCCTTGACAGTATTTCTAAAAGTCAGTTTCAGATGCATTGGCAATGTAAAGATCCATGGATTATCCAGGAGAATATTTGCATTAGAAAGAAATCTTACCCTTTAGTGGAAAATGAGAAAAGCCTTATTCTTTTTTTTTTTTCCAGTAAATATAATGCAGGAATTAAGGATAGAACAGATGGATTCATGTCAGGGGCAGTGGTGAATGCGCAAAGAGGAAAAGTTGGGGGCGGAAGAGGCAGGCTTTCTGTGCGTAAGAGGGAATAAACTTCCATGTTAATGTGCAGTGGAAAAGTGGAATGTGCTGACATGGCACTTTGTCTGAACTCCAAAATTAATAATCAGACGTGGTTTAGCCTTGCACTGCCAGGAGGCGAAGGCAGGCAAGCTCTGGCCTCTTTGTGGTGGGCCTGAAAAGGAGGGTCTGGCACACTGCCATTGGGGTTTTGCTTGTTCAGGATTTTTGATTAAAACTTTTATTGTGCTCTGCTCACGCAATGGGCCAAGGCAGCGCTCACTCCAGAACGGCTAGAATAAGACACGAGGAAATGGAGGTTTTTTTTTTTTTTTCCTCCATTAAAAAGCTTTTGTATAGAGATTTTCTTTTCCATGTTTTCTTCAGTTTAGCTCAGTCCATTTAGTATTTTAAACTACTTTTACTATTACATTGCATACTCTTTACTGTTTTATCATTTAATGTTTTGAAATGTCTGTTTAGTTTTTAGTTAGTTATTTTTGCATTAATCTGTGTTCGGAAACAGTTTTAGGATTGTTTCCAAAGACAAAATCAGACACTTTTAAATGCAAGAGAGCTAGAAGTTTTTTTTTTTTTTTTTTTTTTTTTCTCCAAAGAACAAGCAAGAAAGCAGAATATAAAAATTCTCATAAAGCCTGTATGCAGTTATGCATCCCAAAACCATCACTCTCCTAAAAGAAATGTGAGACGTGGCTTGCATCAAGTTCAGCACTGGCTCTGAAGTCTGAGGTGCAAAAATACCCTGATTTTATACAAGAGCCTTGTCATTAAATCACATCAACAGCCTCCTCCGCAAGGCAGCTGTTGCTTTTGGCAGCTTTAGTATTCCACGAAGGACGGCACATTTAGGTCTATATTTAAAAAAGGTAACAGGCAAGTCAAAGTCAAATGTAAAACATTGACCTCTTGACAGTGAGTCACAACAGTAGGTAGGAAGGCTGCAATCTTGCAAACCACACTTCGAAAGTCAGAATGCAAAATATGAGCGATGAGTAAAAGTTTCTTGTGTGTTAAAACATTTTTTACTTTAACGTATACATTTTACAGTTTAATTATTTGGCATCCATAAATAGTGTGCAAAAAAAGTGCTGTTGATCATTAAGCTCAGGAGATCGAACCAAATTTTTATAAGATGTTTTTTTCTTTTTCTTTTTGTAACCCTGATACCACAATAACAGGGTTGCATGCGAAGCTTGACAAATGAGTCAAGTTTTAAAAAAAAATTTTATACAAATTTTTGTAGTAGGGGGAAAATCATGCGTAATGTGTGACATTTTGGTCATTAAAATTATGTAGTAATTCAAAATATTTCAATTTGAATGTAGAATTCAATTTGATTGATTATGTCAAGACCTCAAAGGTCGGGCCTGCTCAATTTTTCCCCATTTTGGCCTGATATTTGTTGTTTAAAACTAGCTACTTTGAATGCTAGGATGCTAAAGTAGTTCATCTATGTAACAGTATAAGGACATGCAAGGAGGAGGCGGGAACTAGCTGAACAACCAACGTAACTTTTAATGTAAAACTCAACATAAAACAATCACACACATGCAGCGCAGCCGCGTGCATCACTCTCTCTCGAACTAGCACCTCCGGCTCCACTTTATCTCGCTCTCCCGCTGATCAGCTGATTTAGTGCCAGCCGTGCACCATCACGGCCCGACCACACCCTCCTCCTCATCACAATCTTACATATCTAATAGTTCTCAAAACAAAAAACATGGGATTTGTGCCTCTAATGCCTTAAAAAAAAAACAGTCATGGGACACCAACATGTTCCATATTTGTGGAATGTGCCATTTACTACTCTCACTTTACTTAGAAAAAGAATACAATTAAATGTACAATGAAAAAACATAAAATGTGGCAATATTATCCTATAAAATGTTCAATGAACAGTTTCCCCCCCCCTACCATTTCAGTTGTTCCAGTCCTGGACTTGACCAAACAGTTCACACACCTGGAAACTGCTCCCCCTAATCTTGTTAAGTTGGTTGAAGCAATAGAGCGGACAGGTAATATTTTTCTCTCATTGATTGTCATGCTAAGGGCTTTATTGTATGTGGTTAGTTCATTAAGACCATTAAGACTTAATTCGTGCAAGCAGCAAGAATCACAACAGAGCCCCTTTAGCCACAAGAAAGAATGAAAATAATTGCAGTTAAACTTGGGATGTCTTTATTTAATAGATTATTACCACATTAAAAAAAACTGTTGAAAGCCGAGGAGGTGTGAAATGTTTCTTATTACACCATATGGCAGTTATTAACATCCATATTTTCTCTTTTGCTCTGTACCGCCCCTCTCTTTTACCTCCAAGTGAGAGACGGAGTGATGCTCAGACTGTCTGGCTTGACTCAAGCCTTCTTCGCACTTCCTCATACACTAAAACAGAGCGCATGGACTCAGCTATCATACATAGCTAGAGCTGTTTTCCCACTTCTGCCGATAGCGTGACTGGATATATTTATATCTCTGGGCTTTTACATTTAATGTTTTGATGTGACTGCTCCGTTAATCCAAGCCAGCATGGAAGGTCTATTTTTAAGAGATGAACTAACGCCTAGATTTTCTGTTAGGTCTGGACTGTAGGACACTGTACAGGACATCCACTGCTTCAGCCTCTGACAGTCAAAGACAGAGCCTCTGTGGTAAGTTATATTGCAATTGACATGCTTTTCCACATAGGTATGCACTTCCTGTGCAGGAGAAGGCACATTATTCACATACTTGCAAATATATGCACAATCAGGGCTTAAAATATTTTGATTGCTTTAGCAATTTTGTGTTGTTTATTTTATTTTTTTGCATGTTAGTCTAGGCAGCTGCAAGCATTTCTGTTCCTCTCCTATTAGTTTAGACATTAGTGAATTGTGTAAATGGTTTGAATATCTGTTATCTCTATATAACCAGGTGTCTCATTGCTAACATTTATTGTACGAGTTCAAATAACTCATCTAAAATGCCGTTATGAATGGCGAACTTTACAACACATACAGTTCAAGGGGTTCAAGAGTCCACTTGTGAAAATGCTTCCATTTTGCATTTTTCTAATTGATTGAAATTTTTTCCGTTATAAAAAATAAACTTTTAATGGAAAATTGTACATGAATTTCTTATTATTTGGCATGTCCCCCTTTTGCACTCGAGCTGACATGAAATCCACAAGTTTGTGCAAAACCATATAATCCATGTTATTCCAGCATGATTTAGGAAAGAAGCTAAAGTGTTTCTTGTGAGCTTAAATACAAGCAAGGACATTTGACTTTTTTTTTTTTTTTTTTTTTTTTAACAAAGGAGATAACATGTCAGTACAATAACTTACCTTATTTTATTAGTGACCTGTAAATAGTGCAGAATCTTAAATATTTTGGACACACTTTATATTAGGTGGCCTTAACTACTATGTACTTAACCATTTGATACAATGTACTTATTATGTATATACATGTTGTTGCATTGTGATTACATTTAAAGTACTTGCATTTAATTACATTAGTAGTTACACTGTTAACTTTACCTCTAACCCAACCCTTACCCCAAACCCTAACTCTAACCCCTAATCCTAACCCTAATACTAATCCTAACCAAGATGATGGTCAGTCTTGTCGGCCCATCATTGAGGGTCTGTCGACCTAGTTTTTGCGGTGTGTTCTGGTGACTTGTGGGCAGTAGTTTTTTTAAATACTGTTGTATAGCATTATTTTAACTATGGGCTACAAATAATTTTACTAGCACAATTTTGCAGCTGAATTTACAATAAAGGGAAAAATGGTTACTGTTTGGTTGATGGCAATGACAAACTCCATATTTGTATACCTTAAAACTTATAAACAATGACAAATAATTTTAAAAGCAATTGAATGGGATGCTCTTCCTCAAAGGACAGTCTTGCCACAATCATCTATTTTCTCTTTCTTACCTGGAAAAGGAATGGAATAGAAGTACATTGAATGGAAGTAGGTTGCTAATGACCTGAGACCGTAATAATAGTAGTAATATATTAGCACTATTATACATATGTTTACTATCACAGCATATCTTGTGGTTTGTTTATTACTTTATTATTCTTAGGTTTTATAAGGTTATATAGGTTAGATAAAATAGGAGAGCAGGAATAATTGTAGTGCTGTTTGGGTTTTTTTTTTTTTTTTTTTGCTCATTCAGAAAATATTAAGCCTAAAAATACCAAACAATTTGACGTCAGCAGTTAATACCTGTGTGAAATTAATTTAAACCCAATTGTGTTAGAAACAAACAATTAAGCTAAAAGTATATGATGTTACATTAATTTACTCTTAGGCTGTATAACAAAGCAACAGTGTTATTCAATAAATATTACATTAAATGAAAAAGCTTAATAATATGAACTTATGGGGCATGGGTAACTCACCGAGTATTGACGCTGACTACCAACCCTGGAGTCGCGAGTTCGAATCCAGAGTGTGCCGAGTGACACCAGCCAGGTCTCCTAAGCAACCAAATTGTCCCAGTTGCTAGGGAGGGTAGAGTCACATGGGGTAAGCTCCTCGTAGTCACTATAATGTGGTTCTCGCTCTCGGTGGGGTGCGTTGTGAGTTGTGTGTGGATGCCGCGGATAATAGCATGAAGCCTCCACACGCGCTACGTCTCCGCTGTAACGCACTGAACAAGTCACTTGATAAGATGCGTGGATTGACTGTCTCTGATGCGGAGGCAACTGAGATTCGTCCTCCTCCACCCGGAGGCGTCACACTATGCCACCACAAGGACTTAGAGTGCATTGGGAATTGGGCATTCCAAATTGGGGACAAAAAGTGGAGAGAAAAAAAAAGACATGCTGTCATGGTCCAAAGAGAATATATATATATATATATATATATATATATATATATATATATATATATATATATATATATATATATATATATATATATTTTTTTTTTTTTCATTAAAATACCATAAAAGATGACACAAAGCTGTTGTATGGCCCCAGAAAGCTTGGAATATAGTGTACACTACCGTTATGATGTCTTTATACTGAACCTTTTATAATGCTTTATAGTATTTGTCCTTTTAAAGCTTGACAGCTCCTGCTCACTATAAGCTGTTATTCTGTGGAATAAAGCTGTTTAAAATATCTGTTTTTATGTTCCAAGAAAAAGTAACAGCATATGGGTTTTGAACAACATAAGGGTGAGTAAATGAGTGAGTAAACATACATTTTCCATTTTTAGGTGAACTACTCCTTTAACTGGTAGCACATTTTTTGAGCATTGACCTGACAAGACATACTCAAAATAAAAAAGAAGACTCTTAGGAGATGCTCTACAAAATTCAAAATTAATTAAATACATAAATTATTTAGAAAAGCTTAAATTGATAGTTAATTATTACCTAATGTTAATAATATTTGCATTAAAAATATATGACACTGTCCATGCCACAACCTAAAAACTCAATGGAAACCACAAGTCACAGGTCTTCCCATGTTCCCACGCTCTACTTTGTGTTTTAGGATAATTTTCTTAGACAATATCAAGTGAGCTTCTTCAAAAGCTTGCCAGATTACGACATTTATTCAATTCCTTTACAATATACGCACATTCGCTCTTTGTCTTACGCCTGATATGCTGAAAACTGCTCTGTTAATGTTTTCACATGCACAGTTATGAATGACACACGAATCACCTACTGTACATGACATATGACAAATGGTGAATAGTTTGCACCCTTGGAAAATACTGTTGGTCGGTACAACATTTCAGTCATAAAACAGTGGGTATATATTGCACATTTAGTTACTTGCATATTACATGACACTCTTAACCTGAACTGCTTGTTGATGCGTGGTGCTGGAATAATAATCCACAAGATTCTCGCTCAGCTTCTGAAACTTCATCGATTTGATTGATCTCAAATGACATTGACGAGCGGTGTTAGACTACTGAGCATGCTAAAAATTAAACTTTTTTTAAACCATTATGTTATTTCTGCAGCAACTTAATGACAGTTAGACAGCGGTGCATAATGGACTGCAGCAGAACAGCAACAAGAATATCAATTATTGGGGGGGACAATCTGGCCATATCAGATAATTGGGGGAACTTGTCCCCCTCATTGTATATTGTGGTTATGACCGTGCTAACAGCTACTCTAACACAGCAGCAAGCGTTAACTTGGTACCTTTCAATCCTTTTTCTCCTCAGGTTTTGTGCCCCAGGGATAAAAAGCAACAACGTAGGAGCACAAATGGTGACAGATTGCTGCTGAGGTAGCATTCACTTCAGCAAGTGTCACTATTAGTCTTAGTGTCTAAAATTATTTAAATTATGTAAATTATCAAATTAAATTATCAGGAAAGCATATTTTGGTATATGGTAATTTCCCTCGTCTGACAAGGATTTATCAGGAAACATTTTCTGGGGCACAGCAGAACTTTAACAAGGGGTCTGGCGACGCCCCTGGGTCTGACAAAGTAAAATGCTGTTTAGGGTTTAAAAATAGGTTACCCTGACATTAACTGTTTGGTTACCATATACACTTACGTATTTATTTAACTATCTAAAGTTTTTTCCACACAGGTATTGCTGAAGTGTTTTAAGGGATGTAATGGAACATATCAAATCTTGTTCTCTTATCACATTGAGAGGGATAGACAGTCCCTGTTTGAGTTGGTCATGATGTGACTGTTGATTTGTCCCTGTGCAGAGCTGCAGGAGCTGGACGTAGGACAGTGGGACATTCATGAACTCTCAGAGGCTCTCATTCGGTACCTGCAGGAACTTCCTGCCCCCATCATCCCTCCCTCTGTTTATACAGACCTTCAGGCAGCAGTGCAACTAGAATCGGGTATGTGCCACTTTTCAATTATCTGTGCAGGCCTGCCAGTAATGAAAGAGCACTGTCTATAGAAAGAAACAGAATGATATGAACTAAAGCAAATATTATATGTTTTTCCTTTGGCTGAGCATCTTACAGGTACTGTATGCACCCATTGTTATATCTTTCATAAATAGGAGTGGGAACCACCAGGGCCGTGGCGATACAATATACCGGTAATACAGATATCTGGGTTGTGATACAATAATATTGAAATCCTTTTATGTTGAGTGTATTGTGATTCAAAACTGTGATATGTTGTGATCTGTTACTCTTTTGTTTCTCACTCGCCTTCACTGGACTTCCTGCTTCACTTCATCACAGAACCATAGAAGTAGTGTGGTGTATAGGCATGTCAGTGTCAGTAAAAAAATTTATTTGCAGACCTTATGCCTGTTTTACACTGCACGGCGAAGCAGGACAGAAGCAGTGCTTTTTTTTTTTGGCATCGATGTTAGAAAATGAGTGTATTTACATGGGGAGCAGAAGTAGCGCGTCAGTGCAAGGCTAAAGCAGCAATATGTACTTTTTCGTGTCAACTCATCTTCATGATGTCTATCAACTGTCACTTTAATTCAGTGTGAGCAGTGCAACAAAAATAGTCTCAGTGCCAAAACTCCTGCTGCACTGCTCACACTGAATTAAAGTGACAGTAAACTGTTGATGAACATCATGAAGATGAGTTGACACGAAAAAGTACATATTGCACAGAATAAGCATGCATTTGTAGTCTAGTGTGTTTTTGTATTATTTACAGCTAGTAGTAAAAACAAAAATGCTAAAAATAAAATGACACAAAAACAAAATTGCATTATATTAATTATAAGCAGACATAGAGTTTTATCATTTAAAACCACTGTATACTACAAGTCATAGCCTTAAACAAACAAAATAAAACTGCCTATTATATACTATTAAATAGAGGGCAGGTCTAAAGGGTTAACAGCAATACACATACACAGCCAAATGTACTGCCAAATGTAAACAAATGCACGCGACAGCACGTGTGGTCGGTAAATTAGGAATTACCTCAGTCTTGTATTGAAAGATACTTCTATTAAAGTGCTCTGTTACCCTCAACTTTTTAAGGATTAAATGACAAAGGGGGAAAAAAAACTTGGGATGCTGTTCCTGGCTGTTGGTGAAGATGGTGAGTAAACATATTCTTGGAAATGCATCCTTTTTGTGAGGAAAGTACTTAACACATTCTGACTAAATTATTAAGCTACAGATATTATTATGTGTGATTGAGCCAAAACAAGTGATTAAACCATCCTCTGTTGTACAAAACAACGTTCAAAGGCTCATCATCCACCCCCTACCCCTTCCACTAAATAATGATGTTTAAAAATGAGACTACATAAAACAATTCTACAGGACTACATTAGATTACACCAGCATCATGTAAATAAGAATTCATGATGATCAAGTTTGTAATGCTCATCAATTGCTCACTTCTTAAAAAAAAAAAAAAAAAACATTTTATAACTTTATTTTCTGTATAGAGTGCAGCAGTTTCTGCAGCAGAAACGCTGCTGGTGTAAAAGCACACGTGTTGTTTGCTGTTAAATTGTCATGACTCACTGCTTCGGTTCGGCTCATGCAATGCTTCGGCATGAGATGAAAAACAGGCATTAGTTCAAGTGCATTTATCATTTTAAATAAAATCATATTGCAAAAACAAGACTTACAATGAAACAAGAATTAAGGTGTCTTTACACAGCTGAATTAAGGCTGCTCTGTGCCTGCTCAAAATTCTGTGTAAAGAGGCAAAGCTGCATAAAAGCCATGCTAAATTATGCCTACTGTGACCCACCTCAGCCCCCAATATCCAAAGCTGTTCTGAAGATGCTTTGGTTCTGTGTAAATTAAATGCTGCATCAAAGCAGCCTTGAACTTTGTTGTTGTCATGATAGAGTATATATTTCATACAGTATATTATAGTTCCATATTTAAAATTATGATTTAATATTTTCATTATTTTTATATTTCTATTAAGTCTGTTGATTTAATGTGTTAATTCAGTGTGATTAATTATTCCAAAAATAATGTGTAATATGGAATTCCTACCATCGGATTAATTCAAGATTGAAGTACCACCTGTTTTCAGCAGGGGGCAGCAAGCGAAACTCCAGCTCTATAGGCAATGCGCAGCTGGACAGAGAACAAACCAAACTCAGGTTTCTTAACACTAGCGACAGCACAAGATGAGAATGCACTCTTGCGTTCAAACACAGCTGAACAGAGTGCAATTCCGAATGTAGGGATCTCGAGATGTGCTTTTCTAAGTTTCAAGCTACATTGAACTTGACACGCTTGACAGCAACCTTAAAACGCTGTGGTTATGACACAGCGCAATTAAAGTGAGAAAAGTGTCCATCTGATGCAGGTGTACATTGACTTGTCCTTAGAAAAGCTCTTATATACACTCACAGAGAACTTTATTAGGAACACTATGGTCCTAATAAAGTGCCCAATGTAGTATTCTGCTGTTGTAGCCCATCCGCCTCGAGGCTCGATGTATTCATTCTGAGATGCTATTCTTCTCACTGCAATTGTACAGAACGGTTATCTGAGTTACCGTAGCCTTTATGTCAGCTCGAACCAGTCTGGCCATTCTCTGTTGACCTCTCTCATCAACAAGGCATTTCCTTCCACAGAACTGCCACTCACTGGATGTTTTTTGTTTTTGGCACCATTCAGAATAAATTCTAGAGACTGTTGTGCGTGAAAATCCCAGATCAGCAGTTCCAGAAATAATCAAAAACAAACCCATCTGGCACCAACAATCATGCCACGCTCCAAATCACTGAGATCACATTTTTCCCCATTCTGATGGTTGATGTGGACATTAACAGTAGCTCCTGACCCATATCTGTATGATTTTATGCATTGCACTGCTGCCATATGATTGGCTGATTAGATAATCTCATGAATAAAAAGATGTACAGGTGTTCCTAATAAAGTGCTCAGTGAATATAAATCTATCTTTTACAGACTGACAAATTCAATTGTAAAATGGACTGCTGTGCACTGTAGGTCAGTGATAAGCTTATGTTCAGTAATATAGAAATAAACAATATATTGTCTTCTAAAGCCACTTTTGTATTGTCTTATCAATGCTTTACTCATTTGCCAACATAATGTAATGCATTTTAATTATCTGAATTATTATTTTTATAATATATATTAGATGTATAATTATTTTAATACAATTATTCATAATTAATCATCATACTGTAGATTAAATTAGTATTATTTAAGGGGCTTTCTCAGCAAACGTTTATATATGAGGATATATTTATATATGCATGCAATTAATCGATTAAAATTGTTTTAATAATTTGACAGCCCTAATTTCTATATACATAATTTCATATTTAAAACCTTAATCTCATAACATTATTTATGCATTTGTAATTGCTGTGAACATACGTTTATGTAAGTTCTGTGCAGCATTAGACCATCTTTGTAAATAGTTTTTTCTTTGTATATATGCCACTTAAGATTTATATGCCTACTATGTAGTACGGCTGCATAATTATGACGAAAATCATAATTGCTGATTATTTCCTTTTGCTGTTGTAATTATGATTATTGTAACACTGTACAATAAGGTTCCATTCGTTAACATTAGTTAATGCATTAGGTATAATGAACAAACAATTAATAATAAATGCTTTACAGCATTTATTAATTGTTGTTAATGTTAGTTAATAAAAATACAATTGCTCAGTTCATGTTAGTTCATATTGCATTAACTAATGTTAACTAATGCAACTTTTGATTTTAAAAATGTATATGTTGAAATTAACTAATATTAATAAATATTAATAAATATTGTTAATTGTACGTTCATGTTAACTAATGTTAACAAATGGAACCTTATTGTAAAGTGTTACCTGATTATTCATTTTGATTAATAGAATTTACATTCAAATACTTATTTTGTTTGGTGCAGCTGCATGCCATTTTCTTTATGTGGGCAATGCATCAAAACAAGCTGAGAACTGTGAATTGCATTATAATTTTAATTGCATAAAAAAAAGTGTTATTTGCATTTTGAATAAATTATACACTGTATAATTTAGATAGTGAGCATTACTGATATATCTTTAGACTGATTTAAATGCCTCTGATTTGCCTTTGCATTCATGCACAGAACGGCCCAAAAATACTGTATATTTGTGTAATTTTGCTGCAGTAGGAGTACACCTAAATGGAATGCTGTAATTGACACGTTTCACCATTTCATAATTGCGACAGCAGTAATTGTAATCTCAATTATTTTTTCAATCATTTTGTGCAGCCCTAATATGCAGTGTAAAGATGGCTGTACTGTATATTCTTGGCTCATTCTGAGTTTGCATTTTGGTCCAATAGAAATAGTGTTCATTAACCTAATGCTGCAGTATGTTTTCTTTCACAAATATATGAATGTGGCAATAGTGCTGTCAGAATATTGATATGGTATTGTTAGGTAAAATGTTACAGTTTTCTATTGATAAACAGATGTTCCTTCAGTGAGGAGACGAGAGCAGCTGTTGCAGGCACTGGAGAACCCTGCAGTTCCTCTGCAGAACCTTCTGACACTGCAGTATTTGCTCAGACACCTGGAAAAGGTGTGCCAGTGCGCAGAGCAGAACGGTCTGGACGTTCACACCCTCTGCCAAATCTTTGGCCCTCTGCTGATCAGGGGCCTTGTGAGCGGGTGAGTGTGGTGTCCTTATTCTTGTGTTCTCCTATTGGCTTGATCCAAGTTTTGTAGGAATATATTGCTGAACTTGAGCATACCTGCAAACCTTTAGAATTCTTTATTTCTGTGTTTGATTCACAGGCCAGAGGAAGATGAGGGTTTTCCTGCAGTTGCAATTGAGAGACTTCTTTTGGAGAGAATTTGGGAACAGGAGCCAACTCCTCCTGGTGAGTCACCTCAATGGACAGCATGTTATTTACATTTTTCTTTGTAAACCTAGTTGCGTATTTTAAATGTTTATTTTGCAATGCTGCTGGCTTTCCTGCTATGCTTCCTTTATAAGTATATTCACTGTAAACGCATGTCCCATTTGTTTATGCACACTGAGAAATGTCAAAATTATTGTGAAAAACACGGGATATTCCTTTTAAGTTACTTTAATTTATCAGAACAACTTAGTTAGTGTTAGAGCTAGTGCTCTTGCTGATGTTTTTTTTATATAAACTGAAATAAAAGTTGTGAGCTGTAGACATTTTTTTTTTTTTTTTTATGATCAGTAAATTGCAGTCAGTTCATTGTTAATTTACTGGCAAAGTGAAATAGTACAAGCTTAACCTACACTGTTGTGTAGACATTAACACTATTAGAGAAGAGAAGTGATAACTGAAAGGTTGCTGGTCATACCCTCTCAAAGGGCAGTCCCTGAGCTATCACTTGTGCCCTTGAGCAAAGCTGGTTTCTTCAAGGAGACTGTCACTGTAATTTAATATGGTGTGGATCCATGGTGACGTCGTATGAATCTCATGGCAAAAAAATTCCAACGACTCTATTCATCTAGTGATGAATAACGATTCTGTTTATTTTAATCGTAAATGTTTATCTTATTTGCCTTGTTTGTTCAGCTCTCCCTCCTAAACCTCCCAAAGCCAAAACCATGGCCTCATCTGTAACCAATGGAAACAACAGCATACTGACTGAAGCTGAATGGTACTGGGGAGACATTTCCAGGTAAATCATTGCCATTAATATCATCACAAATTTTTGTGAGATGTGCGTCTATGTCATTGGCTTGATTTTATGTTTTAGAGAGGAGGTGAATGAGAAAATGAGAGACACTCCTGATGGTACATTCTTGGTGCGGGATGCGTCAAGCAAAGTGCAGGGAGAGTACACCTTGACCCTCAGGTGAGCGACCCCTTAGACTATGTATGTTCCAAAGTATGTGGACACCCAAACAAACACCACACCCATATGCACTTGTTGAGTATTGAATTTCAAAACCATTGGCATTAATGGGGGGTTGGTCCTCCCAAACAGCTTCCACTCTTCTGGGAAATCTGGAACATGGCTGCAGGGATTTTTTCCCATTCAGACACAAGAGCATCAGTGAGGTCAGGCAGTGATGTTGGGTGATGCTTGCAGTCAGCTTTTCAATTCATCTCAAAGGTCCTCAATGGGGTTCAGGTCTGAACTTAGTAAAGGCCAGTCTCAGTAAATCATTTCATTATAGATCTCACTTTGTGTGCAGGAGCATTATCATGCTGGAACAGAAAAAGACCCTCCCCAAACTGTTGGAAGCACACAATTCTCTAGAATATAATTGTATGGCATATCATAATATTTGTCTTTACTGGAATTAAGAGGCCTAGCCAAACCCATTAGTTAGAAGGGGGTGTCCACATACTTTTGGCCATGTAGTGTGTAGGGCTGGGCGATAGTAACAAATATTTTATCGATAATCGGCTTAAATAATTTTGCAATATCAGATTACATCGTCAACCCCACCTGCTGAGGGTTGGTGAATATTTTTGCTTTATTGGTTTTGCTTTAAAAATTAAATTAATTTATTGAAACATGAAAAACAATATAATAATGCTAATATTATAATGCAAAATAATGCTGCCAAATGTGTGTTCTTATCGAATTTGTGTTTGTATTGCATTTTGGTAATACAGTTAATGCTGCCTAAAGAAAATAAAATAGAACAAAATATTAGGTTCAAGGTGAATGTGTCTTGTATCTCTTTCGTCTTTTATTTCTTTAATAAAAATACATTTGTATTAATGAACCTGCAGAGTTGCATTCACAATGCATGTTAACTGGGAACTGCTCCGTTGAAGTAAAGCGAACTAAACTCACAGCACCTCCTGAGATGATCGGAGATCATTTGCAGCACTCTCATAGACGACATTATTCTTGCAAACAGTTTTCAGACGAATGAAACCGAGAAAAAAAGAGTGATAACTCTTAACATGAGCCTGTACCACGAGACACAAGACCTTTTACAGCTTGCGCTGCACGCCTCTGAACAAATAGTGATTCAGACACGGGCACTGATGGCTTTTCTTTTGTCTGTTCTTAAAAATATAATCAAGTGTGTTTCTTCAAGCAAGTGTCTTTGTGTCTAACAGCATTTCTTGTCATGTGTCACTCCGAGACATCTTACAGGTCGCCCGCCTGTTGCGGGTAGATGTGCAAAATTACCCGCTCATGACATTCCTGCATTTGGACGAGGAGCTCGCGAACTGGATTTAGCCTCGTCGCATTTGGCGGGTGCTAGTTTCACACCCTGGGCTACTGTTTAATATATAAATATATACCTGTATATACTATATTATTATAAATATACTGTTTAATATATAACTTCCCAGATCCATGGTTTTGCCATTATATTGTCTATCATCGTCTGTCAATGAGTGTCGCAATCGGCATCATCAAACTTTTAAGATATCGTCAATATCCGATTATGTCGGGCCTGGGTAGCACAGCAAGTATTGACGCTGACTACCACCCCTGGAGTCACGAGTTCGAATCCAGGGTGTGCTGAGTGACTCCAGCCAGGTCTCCTAACGCAACCAAATTGGCCTGGTTGCAAGGGAGGGTAGAGTCACATGGGGTAACCTCCTCGTAGTCGTGATTAGTGGTTCTTGCTCTCAATGGGGTGCGTGGTAAGTTGTGCATGGATCGTGGAGAGTAGCATGAGCCTCCACATGCGGAGTCTCTGTGGTGTCATGCACAACGAGCCATGTGATAAGATGGCCGGATTGACTGTCTCAGAAGCGGAGGCAACTGAGACTTGTCCTCCGCCACCCGGATTGAGGTGAGTAACCGCGCAACTACAAGGACCTATTAAGTAGTGGGAATTGGGCATTCCAAATTGGGAGAAAAGGGGATAAAAAGATAAATAAATAAAAATATCCGATTACATCTTCCTATTGCCCAGCCCTATTAGTGTCTATAAGAGATAAATACTGTACATTGCGTAGGTGTCTTGGTGCATCATTTGTTTTGATTTGAAACAATACTAAGAGGATACTATAGCAAGGGACATAACACGATCAAAGCGTTGCGTTGTGTATTCCAGGAAGGGAGGAAATAACAAACTGATCAAGATTTTTCACCGCGGAGGGAAGTATGGCTTCTCCGAACCTCTAACTTTTCTCTCTGTGGTGGAGCTCATCAACCACTACCGGCATGAGTCACTGGCCCAGTACAATGCCAAGCTGGACTCTCACCTACTCTTCCCCGTGTCTAAATATCAGCAGGTGTGATGCCTCCACTCTTTACAGAAAAGGATGAAGCAAATGTTTACTTTTCCCCACAGTCTTTGTATTAATGTCATTCTCTGTATAAATATCTCCACCTATTGTGCAAGAATTTTGAACGCATCTCCCTGTCCTGTGCAGGATCAGGTGGTGAAAGAGGACAGTATTGAGGCGGTAGGTGAGCAACTGAAGGTCTATCACGAGCAGTATCAGGAGAAGAGTCGCAAATATGACGTACTGTACGAAGAATACACGCGCACATCTCAAGTAGGCCACATTTCATCTCAAGCTTTTTCAAATACATTGGGATCTAATTAACAGAGTCACTAACGGAGATGATGTGCACAATCTCTCTCAGGAGCTGCAGATGAAACGAACAGCCATAGAGGCCTTTAATGAGACCATAAAGATCTTTGAGGAGCAGTGTGAGACCCAGGAGCACCTCAGCAGAGAGAACATTGAGAAGTTTCACAGAGAAGGCAATGACAAGGAGATTGAGAGGTAGTCTGGTTTTTAATGCTCAGTGACCCATACATTGATATTGATGATGTCTTTTCATTTTTTGCCATTTAAAATGTTTTGGGAAGCTACCGGTTGTAAAAATCAATCTCTATGTCCAAAATTAAAATAGCAAACAAACTAGAAATGTAATCTTGCATGTAGAAAATGAAGCTTATTTTTAGATCCATTATTTTCATGACAGATATGCACATCAAACTCCCAAAACTCTCACACATGCTCTGGACCAGTGGGCCATTCTTATTGTTGAGCCCTAATAGGTCAAATACGTTCTTGGTAATTGCTAAATTTGATCTAAAACAGTCAGCATTGGTGTCAGTAGGCAGTAACCATGATGTGTGACTTTGGAATGCTGGGAGATACAAATTGTTAATATACACCTGCCAAAATTATTGTGCTATGTCAAAGTGTGAACTGCTGTTGTATAACTTAGTTTTATCCCATATTTAGTGAAAATATGCATGATTTAATTGCTTTAAACTTGTGTTGCAGTATTCACATAGTAGGTCTCTGAGGGTTAAAGGGATAGTTCACCCAAAAATTCTCATCATTTACTCAGTTCATGCCTTCTCAGATGTGTATGACTTTCTTTCTTCAAAAGAACACTAACAAAGATTTTTAGAAGAATATCTCAGCTGTGTAGGTCCATACAATGCAAGTGAATGGTGATCATACCTTTGTAGCCATAAAAATCACAAAAAGGAAATAGAAGTAATCCATTAGACTCCAGTCTTTAAATCCATATCTTCAGAAGTGATATAGTAGGTGTGGGTGAGAAACAGATCAAAATTGAAGTCCTTTTTTCACTCTGAATCTCCACTTTCACTTTTATATCTGAAAGTCACATTTAGTGCCTGTTTAGTTTCATTTCACATCTGAAAGTTAAAGTTAAAAGTGGAGATTTAGGGAAGAAAGGGCTTAAATGCTGTTCTGTTTCTCACCCACACCTATTATATCACTTCTGAAGACATGGATTAAAACACTGGAGTCATGTGGATTACTTTTATGTTTCCTTTATGTGATTTTTGGAGCTACAAAAGTCTGATCACCATTCACTTGCATTGAAAGGACCTACAGGGCTGAGATATGTTTCTAAAAAGCTTTGTTTGTGTTCAGCAGAAGAAAGAATGTCATAATCATCTGGGTTGGCATGAGGGTGATTAAATGACAAGAGCATTTTCATTTTTGGCTGAACTATCCCTTTAAATACACATCCAAAATGTCATACTTACTGTAGGTGTCCCATAATTCTCAGATCTGTATTTAAATTTAATCAATGTATTGGCTCATACATTACATATAATGGGGACACTTTTTATCTGTGTATTCAGAATTCAGAGCAATTCTATGAAGCTGAAGTCCAGAGTGACAGAGATTCATGACAGCAAGAGGAAGTTGGAACTAGACTTGAAGCTCCAAGCCACAGACAATCGAGAAATAGACAAGAGGATGAACAGCTTGAAACCAGACCTCATACAACTGAGGAAGCTGAGGGACCAATACATTGGGTAAGGACAAGATAACTGTGGTGGATTGAATTCTGGTTAGAAAACATTTATTCACAGACTATCAGTGCCGATGATCATGGCAATACATTTTTGCAGATGGTTGACCCAGAAAGGCACCAGGCAAAGGAAGATCAACGAATGGCTGGGTATAAAGTATGAATCGGAGGAGTAGGTTCCATTCACTCTGTATTAAAATATACAAATGTGGACAACAAGTTGGAATTTTACCTTAAATGTTTCATTTCATATCACTGAAATCCAATCCTGTCGTTTTTAACCATGGTCAAATAAAGCAGGTGCAGTACGACACAGTTATAATTCCACTTATGACCTTACAGCTTCTACTCTCTGTTGGATGATGATGACGATCAAGCGCATCACATCGAGTGCGCCTGGTACATAAGCGACATTAAACGCACACAGGCAGAGGATCTTCTGAGAGGCAAACGAGACGGCACTTTCCTCATTAGAGAGAGCCAGACCCAGAAGGGCTCCTTCGCCTGCTCTGTTGTGTGAGTTACTGATACACTGTCACATGCACCATCACTACATCCAACATCACGTTTGTCTGCAGCCTACACGTCCTTTGCACAGGATTCCCACAGTCATGGAAAACCTTGCATAACACGCCCTTAACTTCTATTTTGTCTTTATTTTCAAAAGTGTGGATGGAGAGATCAAGCATTGTGTCATTTACAAGACGGCAACAGGTTTTGGATTTGCTGAGCCCTACAACCTTTACGGTTCCTTGAAAGACTTGGTCCTGCACTACAAACACACCTCCCTGGTCCAGCACAACGACTCACTGAATGTAACCCTGGCCTACCCGGTCCTCGCACAGCAGCCTAGATGAGCACCATGACATGAGAAGTCTGAGGAGATGCATATAAAGCATGACTAAGCACATTATACGGAGCAAAATATACTAACACTGAATGTTAATGTTTATCATAGAAAACAGATAAGCATAGTATATTATCTCAAGTAAATGTATGGCTTATTGTAAGCCCATAGTTTTCCGTATCATTCAAAAGCAGCTGCAGTAATTATGGTAAGATCACAGCTTCAGCACTCTGTATTATTTACAAAAAAGATGTCTCAAAGAGGTTGCATACATTGCAGTGGTTTGCCTTGTTAAAGCCCAGAGATCCTGTCTCTTAGAGAGGAAAGTATCCAATGATTACAGGAAATCTTGAACTAGTGCCGTAGTCCTGATATGACCCAGGCAACTTCTTGCCTATTTTATATTAGGACACAGGCCAGGGATTAAATGAGGAATGAACTGAAAGTTGCAGCTGCTTAAAATCAATCTTTTAGCTGTTATGTCACTGCTGTGGGTTATCGTCTTATTTGTATTATGTTTGGTAGTTTGCTTTTGCCAATTGTATGAATAGATTCCTTTTTATGTGAGTTGTCCTAAAGAAGATGTGAAACAAGCATGTGAACCTTTTTTTTAATCAGAAGTGGTGGTTGTAAACTTCAGTCATGTTAGCTTGAAATCTGCCTCTTTCTTAAAAGCTAGTTGTCATGATCCGAGCAAACAGGCGTTAACCGTTTTATACTTTAAAAAAAACTGGAGTCTGAGATCATAAAGACCCCATGAAATCACTTGACGAGCACAGTTTTCTCTCCTGTGTTGAGATATTTCCTATTGAATCAGGAACTTGGGCGGTACATATTATAGGCCTTGTGCATTATATATTAAATAGCCAATAGACATAAAGGGATAGTTCACACAAAAATAAAAATATTCTCATTATTTACTCATCCTCATGCCATCCTAGATGTGTATGGCTTTCTTTCTTTTGCTGAACACAATTGAAGATTTTCAGGAAAAAAAAAATCAGCTCTGTAGGTCTATAGTATGCAAGTGAATGGTTGCCAAAATTGTGAAGCACATAAAGGCAGTATAAAAATAATCCATATGACTCCAGTTGTTAAATCTATATTTTCTGAAGTGATATAATAGGTGGGGGAGAGAAACAGATCAATATTTAAGTCCTTTTTTACTATAATTCTCCTCCCTGCCCAGTAGGTGGCACAAAGAGCCAAAAACATAAGATAAAGAAATTGAAGGGAAAAGTGGAGAATTATAGTAAAAAAGAAATTTATCGGTTTCTTACCACTGGAGTTATATGGATTACTTTTATGCTGCTTTTATGTGCTTCTGGATCTTCAAAATTATGGTACTCATTCACTTCCATTGTGAGGACCAAAAGAGCTGAGATATTCTTCTAAAAATATTCATTTATGTTCTGCAGAAAAAAGAAAGTCACACACATCTGGAATGGCATAAGTGTGAGTAAATGATGAGAGAATTTTCATTTTTGGGTGAACTATTCGTTTAAGTAGAATTTGCTACTTGATAGTCTTCAGGTGGCATTGGGGGAGGGACATTCTTATTATAGAGATTATTTAACTGGACAGAAATCTGTAGTGCAAAATGAGTCATCAAAATTTTTGGCCCATTTTCCCGAAAGAGAAAGACTGTACATTTTATATGTGCATATCTGCTAAAGATTCATTTTGTCAACTTTAAGGAGTACACTAGCATAACTTCAAAGCTAATAGACATGGACTAAAAGCCACTATATTCTTCATTTGATTTCATGGGGTCTTTAATGGTCTCTGTGAGCTAGTATTGTAGCAGATTTTGATGCTTTTTTTAAAAAACTTTTGTAATGTGAGACTTATGCATAGCTCTAGAGAACCTTTAAGCTCCAGTACAGAGACAGTGTGATGCAGGCAAAGGTGATCCCAAAGCAATGACACGCACAGCAACTTACTCTAAGCTCCACTCGCTTAAAAAGATTTTGTTGGACAATGCTGGTTATTTAAAAGGCACAAGCAAAAAATTCACAACAGACCCCACAGTAATTACCCTCTTTAAATTAAGGAGAGATTGGACACATATTTGTAGTAAAGGAGCCCTTTGGATTGTTTGTGATTTTGTAGCTGCACTCCCCCTTGTGGTTTGACTGGTCTGTACATCTTTACACAAATCGGCTGGACAATTAAGCACATTTTTAGAAAGTGATCATATCCTTTTGAATTAAGCTTAAGCAAATGACAAATTTTATGTTGACATAGTAAGAATTGGTGAATTAATGTGACAGTGTTGGAGTTTGCACAGCTCTTGGCCAGGAGTTGCCTGAAAATTGCAATGCATGGAAATGCATGAAAGTTTAGTGATTTTCATTGACTTGGTTTTAAAAGTGCCTTCTGCCCCTGTGTCTAGGAGCAGCTTTCTTGTGATTGGTACAGCATGCTTTACTTCAATAGATTTTATTAATCAGATAATCACACTGGTTTGAATAGGTATTCCATGAAGCCTTCAAAACCATGTTACACTAAAAAAAAAAAAACAATTATTTATACACATCAATTTCATATCAAAATTCCATCAAATTGAATTGAGTAAAAAGTTATATTAATTTGAATTTGTTAAAAAAAAATACAAAATTCAGTTTGATGGAATTTTGTTATGAAATTTAAATGTATAAATCTTAAAAATATGCTAAATTATATATTTTTTTAAGTCTAAGAAAATTCTAAATGATATGGAATTCTCTCAAAGCACAATTATACATCTTTTTTTAATTACAAAAGGAGGAACCTCTCATTAAAATTTTAAAATTGGGAGTATCAATTTGGAGAAAAACACTGTAAAATTTGACAGATTGTTTGATAGAAAAGCCCTTATTTGAAATGCTAAACATTAGCGTTTAAGCTTTTTCATGAGGTTTGGTCTTAAACAACCAATATGCTCTTTTGAGGATGTCAGTTCATAAAAAACTTTTCAAACACAGGAGTAATTTTATCCATTTTAAATATCTTTACAAAGTTAGTGTTATTCTGGCTTTATTTTAACCAATAAAAATAGGCTGGCTAGCTTGTAAAGACTGATGCAGTGTAATATATCAGTTGAAATTAAGACTTCAGTACAACCTTGTGAAAATTACTTTGAAAACTAGTCTGAATTTAGTATAATGATTGTTAGCTTTTGACATCCTTCTTTGAGATTGATTAAGTTTTATTATGAATCCATTACAGTCAAAAAGTGAGGCAATGTTTTTATGTTTCATAAGTGTATCTGTTAGTATAATCTTTGGTTTGGGTTTTGTCCTATCAATGAGATCAAAATGTTTTGCAGAGATGGTGTGGAGTAGAGTGTGAGACAGTAGCTTTCAGTACGGAGACACTGGTTATGATTCCTTGAATGTTCTGATTGACTGATGTGGGTCATTAGGTACACCGAGAATGAGCCAGAGTACTGGATGTGAAGAGCTTGTGTGTGAGACATTAAGCAGTGGAGTGGAATCCTTTAAATGCACTATACGAGCACGTTATGATGCGTTGTTGGAGACATTTAATGAAGCTTGACAGCCTTTATGAGCAACATATACATTTAAGTACACATTTTACAGGTCTGAAATGAAACAATGGTAGTGTTATAATGTTTTTTTTTTTTTCTTTTAACTCCTTTTTAAAGAGAGGCTATAATTGTATGTCAATGTTTTATGTTTCTCATTGTAAGTAATGACCTTACAGATTCAAAGATAAGCTAGTTTGAATATCTCTCTTCCATTCATGTTTACAGCATCTAATTAACCAAATAGAAGATGAATTTTCAGACACACTGGCTGTCTTGTTTGGAAGGCTGCGTCCTCCGGAGGTCGCATTTGTCGGCAGCATACGTCATCAAGGCTGTCTTTTTCTTATTTTTTATCTATTGTCAATGCCTTTTATGTATATGCACTTACATTTATACAATTATTAACCTTTTTTGCAGTCCCAATAAAATATATATATATAAAAAATGAAACGAGACAGCCTCTGATGTATGCGGCCGACAAATGCGACCTCCGGAGGACGCATCCTTCCAAACGAGACACAGCCACTCTGTCTGTTCCTTCAAGGTATCTGTACAGACAGGGCTTCTTGTCCTTTTATTGTGTCTCTGTTATTTTAAACTTGAAGGTTTTGTTTTCTGTCTTTGTTTCAAACAGTGCTCCCTCACCTCAGAATGTCTTATTTTTTTTTTTTTCAGAATGGAAAAAGGTTTTCCAATGTCTATTACATTGTCTTTAAAATGCATTTGTTAAATGTTACCGAGAGCAAGTTTTCTTCTTAATTCATTTATCCCATATTTTCCATAGCAGACATTTTGGCTAAGTTACAAGTTATGTAGAGTAATAAGAGTACAGAAGGAAATGAAGATTATAGACTGGTTTCTGTCTAAGTTCCCTCTGTACTGTCAGAAATGCTTAGAATTAGCAGTAGGTTAAATTTGACTCCTTTTTTCACTTCCTTCTTTCTTAAACCGATGACCAGATATTAATAGATGAGTATTTTCACATTATAAACTGCACAGCATGACAATTTTTTTTCCATCCATAGTGGTAATGACATGATCACTAATTTCTCATTATGTTAAATATTTAAATGTTAAAATTAGATTGCATAAGAACTTCTGCATGCCTCCTGATTTTATTTTTATGCATAGCAACAGCCTGATCTATACGCCTCTGGTAATTTTCAGTGATCAGTTCACCCTTCCACCTGGCCATACAAAATTCTACCTAAATGGCTTGTTTCCCTTGAGTGAATGAAGTAGTCTGTTGGAGCTAATGCACACCAAAGTGCCATTGGACATAGAGGAGGGGGAGCGCCGTTTGTTACCCAGTACTATTCTACTGGACGTGTGTGCACAATCTTTATGTACATCTATTTCCTTTACTTTTTTGCTTTTCCCTCCAATCTATTTTCGGGTGCAGATTTTTCAGTGTACAGTTTGTGTCAGTGTTTGTCTCTCCAACAGGTACACAAGCATTATGGAGGTACGGCTCTTTATTAGGTAGATGAAAATTATTTTTAAGACAATAAAAAGATATTCCGTCTATTGCACCTTCTTGTCTGTTGTCATCAGTTTGATCTTGTGATCTGTCTATGAACAACTGTTGCTATTACAGTAGGGAGAGTCATGCTGAAACAGCAAAAAAATACTGCAGCCCAGTTCGAAGAGTCTGTTGTCTCTTGACAAAGACTTAAGTAAAGTGTATTCTTGCTTGGGCATGTGCCATTTACTTTGGGGTGGGAACACTGGTGCAAATATACTGTAGTGACAACCTGGAGAGTGTTTCGAAGTAAAAATATTAATGATCTGTACACTGGATTTACAGAAGAACAGTTTAGATGTTTGCTGACTCGGTGTCAGATGTCTTATGATAAAGGAGTGCAAATGTCATGTGACAGTCCGTGTTCAGTCTAGTCAACAATTAAGGAAAGAAACAGAAATCTTGCAATTTTGGTGATGGTGAAACCTGTATGTTTGAATTCCACCCCAGTAGTAGCATTGTTTGTTTCTGTCTGTGTGTGTACATACTTAGCTATAGTTTGGGGACAGAAGTGAGCCAAGTTGGACAAAATACCCCTTTAGGGACATTGTAGGGTGTTTTTATTAATAATAATAAAAAAATTTAAAAAAAGTTTTATTTCAGGCTTAGGGCTAGTCTAGTAATTATAATTACCTTTATACAGTATTATCCAAAATGGATCATGCAAAAATCATAAATACATTTTTTTGTACATAGGTTTTGTATTAAAATAGGGTACAATGGGGATAAAGGCCCGCGGGGTAAAAGGTATATTTGATTTTATTTTCTCTCAAAACACTAAATAGCAACAAAAACTACCACAGCACTTTCCTAAACACCTGTTTGTCACTGCACTGCAAAAACATGTCCCGATTCATGAGATCATTGCGTGCAATGTCTAAAGTTTGATTTTGATTGATTATAATATCTGAAATTAAATTAAATGTATGCCAATTTTGCTAATTTATGTAGTTAATAAACATTCTAGAAATTATCACATTTACTTTGAGACAAAATAATTATTTTAAAATGTCAAATTACTTACGTTATTTTCAGTTGGGGGGGTAAAAGCCCCCTATTGCAGGGGCCTGAGGCGCTCCATAAAACACACTGTTTTTCTTAAGTAGGGGGAATAGATTTGTTATGAAGAATGTTTAAACAGGGCTCAGGTTGACTCGTCCAATCACAATAGAGATTAATTTGTTTATATAATACTTGACATGTTATGAAATGCTCAGTGTGATTGAAATGAACAGGAATTGGTTAACCCTTTTCTGAAGCGGTTATTTTGAATAAGCATTGCCCTTTAAAAAAGCAAAATCTGAGTTGACAGATTTTGCACTATAACTATTTTCCCTATATCCCTAACACCCCTGTGGGCCCAGGTGTGGGATTAAATGCCCCCTCGCCAATTTTGTATTTGTATTTTTATATTTATTTTTTACCAAAACAACATTCCTTTATTATTTCTTTTTAAACAAGTTATCTTAGTCGATTGATAGACTTTGTTTTTATGCTTGTTTTCAGTGCTGTCTTCCTCGTGATAAGGAAATAATTGTCCAAACCCGTGATAGATAAACCCCTCCCGCATTTACAGTGTACTGCTGATGTTGCCTTTAGCTTTCCGAGCTTTGCCAGATTTAAATTATGTCATGTGACTTTTACACCAATCAAAATGTCGCACCTTCAATCTCTGTAGGAGGCTGAAAGTTTAACATGTAGGACGTACACATTTCCATTCACAGTTCACGGCAAGCGGTTCACCAGAGATCATGTTCTGTTTCAAAGTGTTTGTGTTGTTCTTCGCCTTCTTAACTTCGCTGAATCAAGCGCGCGGCAGATTTGAATTCTCCTGTAAATTTCCACCTTCAAAGTGGTGCGACTCTGAGGAGATTGCGACTGAGTGTGGGGTAAGTAGTCCTTCTCAAATCAAAACTCTCTCTTTGATACTGAAACGAATCAGTTCTCGTGATAGATATGTTTTGCGTTCATAATTTTGCCAATAATTTTACTGTCACGAGAAGGAGAAACGATAGATTTATGCAAATTCCCTTGCAACAATGACTTGGGAGAATACCTTTATTCAAAAACCTAACTGGCAACTTGGGTATCAGAATGCAGAAGGCCGGTTACTAAATGAAACTGAGTATTGTAATGAAATTTCCCTTTATTCTCTTTCTTAGGTGCTGAAGCAGTGCATGAAATTCAATGTGACGAAGCCCAGCGCTGACCTGGTGAATGTGAGCCTGTACTATGAATCATTGTGCCCTGGATGCAGAAAATTTCTAGTTACACAGCTCGTACCAACTTTCATTATGTTGCAAGACATCATGAACATTGAGCTCGTTCCGTATGGAAATGCAAAGGTAAAATAATGGCTCACATTCATGTAAGTTAAATTAATGTCAAAACACTTTTGCTCAGCATGTGTGTATTTCTGTTGCAGGAGAAACCAGATCAGGGCAAGTACATCTTCATCTGTCAGCATGGAGAAGATGAATGTCTGGGTAACATGATTGAGGTAAGCTTTTGCAATTGATTTCACCACTCGAAGTGTTTGATATTGAAGGCATCTTGAATGGATTCTTCGCAGACTGTGATGACACGTTTCTGCCTTATTTAGCAGCATAAATCTAGCAAAGTTTTTTATATTTGCAATTTAAAAATTATTTATTGTGAATTTATATCCTTATACTTTGGGAGTGACAAAAAGAAAAAGGAAAAAAGTCCTCTTTCTCTCTTCTAACCAGTGACTAAGAACAAAATATTTTTCTTTCGGTTCGTTCTGAGCAGATTTTTTCATTATGGTTCCAGCGTTCCGCAGCCTTCTTTCCAAATGGTAATCAGTTAGAACGAAATAAAAGAACAGTTAATAACATTCTTTTTAAAATGACAGCACTCTGTGCTGAGGGTGCGTAATATACAAGTTGCAGTGTTTCCAAATCTCACAAGAGCAACAAGGCACCTGTTTTGAAAAAAAAAAAAAAAGAGCTCAAAATTAGGGGCTTGCCACACCCAAAATAAGCACAAAAAAATAATAATTTTGTGGGGAATTTTCAGGACAGAAATCACAAGCATAGTACAGAATAATGTATTTTCAATACATTAAAAAATCATAAATATTTTAAATATTAATTTGGCCTTGCCTAAATCTCTCCCTCCTGCATGAGTGCACACACTGCGTGGCTGCACCTGGACTAAACGTCACCTTTTGCAGGCTAAATAATGTTTTATTTTATTTATTGTTTTTAAATTGGTTTTGTCCTTCAGAATCTAAGCACATGCTTATGTCCTACTGAAAAGATAGAAGCCTAATTTTCAGGGAGAAGGAAGTTTTGTAATTCCTAAAATGTATTATGATAAACCCTTTTGTCTTTGGTTTCATAAAAAATGATTGGAACAAAATTAACTAGTTACCAGAATTTTAAAATAATGTTTTCACTCTGGAACAATCAAAAGGGGTTGCGTTCCCATTTTCGGTTACGTTCTGCAAAACATTTTGTTCATTTTCTGTTTTTGTTCCTTGAACCGTTTTTAGTCCCTGCTTCTAACTACTGTAATCCACCACTCCCTATTTTTTTTCTTCTTTTGGAAAGCTGTGAGAGCGTAATAGTGATTTTTCTTTTTCTGTTAGTGTAAACGGTTAATCAAAAATTATATTTGCTGTGGTCACCTATTCACCGCTTTACAAGTTTACCCTGCTATCATTTACTTCTGCATTGCAAACCAGAATATGTGAAAAGGGTCTATAGAGGCGATATAGACTAATGGTGGCAAACTATGTTTTTAATCCCATTGTGCATATATTTGTAATCTTTCCAATCAGACCTGTCTGCTGAATAAATTAGGCCAGGATGCTATTCCAGTCATTTTCTGCATGGAGTCGGGAACAGATGTGCTGAAAGCAGCCCAACCTGTGAGTGGTCATCTCCATTTACCCTCTTTTCTTTACTTTCTATGCTTTTTTTTTTATTTTAATTTTTTTTACGTTTTTACTATTTCTCTCTTTATAAGCGCCAACTTGACATAAATGTGAACCCTAGTGCAATGCTAAACTGTTCCCTTTTATTTCAGTGTCTTGGAATCTATAACCCTGAAATAACATGGGGCTCAATCATGGAGTGTGTGAACGGAGATCTGGGCATGAAGTTAATGCATGAAAATGCAATGAAAACAGATGCACTGAAACCCCCCCATCAGTATGTGCCTTGGATAACCATTAACGGAGTAAGAAAGCTCATTTATTCTCTACAAATAAAATGCTTTTAAGTGTTTTCTACTAATTATATTGCTCCCTATTGCAGGAACACTCTGATGATCTTCAGGATAAAGCGATGAGTTCTCTCTTCAGTCTTGTGTGCAGCTTGTATAAGGTTTGTTACATTGAAATCTTGGAGGTTTAAAGCTACTTTCAATGTCTGCTATCATTTATTATCATTGAGGATTTGTCCATCATGGGACGTTGTCTTTGTGTTCATCTTGCAGGGTGAAAAAACAGAGGCTTGTACTCTTGGGCTGAAAAGGAAAACCAGCAGTTACTGCCTGAACTAAATCAGTCATTAAATCTGATAAATCACTACTCGTGCCAAAAATAGAATGAATGTATGAAACACTTTTGATGTGAAACATTCTGAACTGTACTGTTGTTGTTTTTCATATTGTTCTTTTTTCTTTTGTTGGCAATATGAATGTCCAATTTGTTCCAAATTTGGTAGAATACAGTCAGACAGACATGATAATACAATTACATTTACTGTATAGTTAAAATATTTGTAACTATTTTATACCTTTTTGTATTATGGACAAAATTAAACCAAATGAAAGCAAATTTGTACGTTTTAATTGTAATTGCTTGTATGCAGGGTTGGGGAGTAGCGAAATACATGTAACGGGATTACGTATTTAAAATACAAAATATAAGTAACTGTATTCCACTACAGATACATTTGAAATAGTTGGTAATTAGAATACAGTTACATTCAAAAAGTATTTTGATTACTGAAGAGATTACTTTGCATTTTATTGTCATTTGTTTTATTTAATATTTAGTCTGTTCAGTTGGAAAACATTTACTTATAAATGATGCGATCCGAGGAGCTTCTGAACAGCGGTGAAAACTTTCGAATGATTTGTTTCATTCATACAAGCTCTTTCACACTGTTGTAAGTGTAAAGGTGAATATGACATCATTGAGGAACTTTCCCTTGGGAGCTTAATAGAGGAGCTACATAATGTTTCTACAGCTTAACAAAAACAGTTAGAAAGGCTATGACAGATGAAACATAAATCCAATAAATACATGATTGCATGCATTGTCAAAGTTTTTTATGTGATTAGGGTATATTTTACAAGAAATGCTGACCAATGTAGCCTTTAACATTGTAGAGAAAGCTACAAATAATATATTTTCTACCTCATTCTATGAACAGAATCCACATATGATCAGAAAAGGATATCATTGTGTACTCTCTGTGGGGTTTTGAAGTTTGGAGCAGCAAAAATAATTAACCTTGTGTAAACTGTCATGTGAACATTTAGCTTTATGCTAAGTTAAAAGGCTATTTCTTGCCTTTACATACAACTGTTATCAGGCGTGATTATATTTTATAATGAATTCTATGGGGAAAAAAATGTCGTTAGAGTATAACTTTTTTCTCTAGTAAGAAGGTATGTACAGCAAAAATTGTATTCTTAGTGAGAATTTAAATATTGTTTTCCTGTAAAAAAATAAAAAATGGTAAAAAATTATTTAAAAAAGGAAAAACTACTTGAGTAGCAAAACTGCATAAGATATTTAGGCTTTTTTCAGAGGATGTGTTTTCACAGTGAAGTATATTTTCTTTATTTAGTCATTTATAGTCAAAACAAGTGAAAAATTCTACCAGTGCTGAAAAATTAATTAAGTATTTACTGACCTTGAGTAATCTAACGGAATACGTTACAAATTACATTTTACAGCATGTATTCTGTAATCTGTAGTGGAATACATTTCAAAAGTAAACCTGGCCTCCCAACCCTGCTTGTATGTTTATAATCTTTGGCAAAGATTATTGGATAAAGTGGACTTTAGTCAAGACGAGAAACAATTCCTAAGTGTTTTGAAATTCTTGCTTGTCTACATTTTTACTTATCATTAACTTCTAGAGAGTCTAAAATGTCCACAATATCCATGTTGTCCTTAGAAGTTAAAATACAATGGGCTTCAAACAAAACATGTATTGTTAAAATAAAATAAATATGAATACAATAATAAGCCCAAGATTTAAAAAAGGCACGATGGCCACTATTCAAAACGGGGCGAGGGCAGAAGCGGTTTTAAACACCACGCTATTGCATGGGGCCCCAGACATCGGCGCCCTGGTAGGAAAGCTCCACAACAACCGCATGAGGGGTCACGTGTTGTTCTGGGTACACGTGCGAATACGCTGTTGTCAGCACTCTCGGAGCAGTTTGCATTAGAGGTCCGCAGGGTTCGGGTCAGTTTTTCAAGTTGGACTTTGGGTTTGGGTTTGTAATTTATAAAAAACAGGCCTTCCGAACTTGTTTCACCCACGCACTCTCACTCACAGATACACCAATCAGCCACAACATTAAAACCACCTGCCTAATATTGTGTAGGTTCCCTTCGTGCCACCAAAACAGCGCCAACCCTCATCTCAGAATAGCATTTTGAGATGCTATTCTTCTCACCACAATTGTACAGTGTGGTTATCTGAGTTACCGTAGACTCTGTCATTTCGAACCAGTATGGCCATGTTGACCTCTCTCATTAACAAGGCATTTCCATCGACAGAACTGCCTCTCACTGGATGTTTTTTGTTTTTGGCACCATTCGGAGTAAATTCTAGAGACTGATGTGAGTGAAAATCCCAGGAAATTACAGAAGATTACTGAAGCAGTTACAGAAACACTCAAACTAGCCCATCTGGCACCAACAATCATGCCACGGTCCAAATCACTGAGATCACATTTTTTCCCCATTCTGATGGTTGATGTGAACATTAACTGAAGCTCCTGACCCGCATCTGCCTGATGATCTCAACAGAGAATGGCCAGACTGGTTTGAAATGACAATGTCTACGGTAACTCAGATAACCGCTCTGCACAGTTGTGGTGAGAAGAATAGCATTCTGAGATGCGGGTTGGTGCTGTTTTGGTGGCACGAAGGGGATCTACACAATATTAGGCAGGTGGTTTTAATGTTGAGGCTGATCGGTGTACACGCAAATGGATGAGGGGCCGTTCACACCGAACGTGTTTTTGCGTTTTACCATTGTTTTCCTATGTAAACACAAGCTGGACAAACGTCCATACCTACTGCACCACGTCTCACTGTTTTTCAGTGTCTCACACTAGACCGGCACATTTTTAGACACTGTGTCAAGTTAAAAAGAACTTCAGGTCTCAGAAACGCATGTCGAGACACCTGCATTCTGTTTCATTCGTTGAGCTGCGTCAAGATAGTTTTAAGCGCAGGTGTTGCAAAGATTTAACGTTCTGAACAAGTTCAGGTTGCAAAGAGGTGACTGTTACAATGTTTAACATTATTCCAGATTGTTCTGCACCAAGCAGTTTCAACAGCTGTGTTTTTTTCCCCCTTCTACTCTAGTGTGCTGTTAAAACTGAGTATGTTTACTGTTGACTAATGTTGCCTGCGATGCTAACATAAAATACAGCCTTTTGCAACATGGTGAACAATACACTGCAGCATTAGAATATAAGCTCCAAGTGAAAGTAAATAAGACAGAAATATATTACTATTGTATACAACAAATCCTCAAAGTAATAATAATAATACTGTATCATATTATAAAATCATAAAGTGGACAACAATATATAATTGTTGCTGGGATATTATAATAGTAAATGACAACTGAATTCCAAAATGTTATTGAGTGAAGTAGTAGGCTTTACACACTCTGTTAATATATATATATATATATATATATATATATATATATATATATATATATATATATATATATAGTAAAAATATGTAGGTAAATATTGCTTTTTTAATCACTGTATTGTGGAAAAACTGGAAAAGATGCATTAATGATCTTTAACTAGATTTTTATTTCATTAAACATTTTGAATGTACTTGGCTACAACGGCTGTATGAATTAAAATTTTCGAAATGGGGCTCCAGGTTGGGCGGTCGCTTGGGGCCTCAACAAAATTGTAAACCCGCCCCTGGGCGAGGGGATTGATAAGGGTAAAGCCGATGTGGCTGCGCAAGTTGACGCAATCTTGATGCTTGTGAACGCAACTCCATTACACATGTGACTCGTCACCGGTTCACACTCGTCAGTTCTGGTTGTCCTTTGGTTATTTGAATGAAATCAAAAGATGTAAATATGCTTTAGAATTACTTGTGAGAGTTGCAGCTGAACATTCAAATAGGCCATTGTAGAGACCGCAACATCTTATAAAAGACTGTTAAGTATGTATTCATATCAGTGTAAGTTAGCAACAGTATTTCTCAGTATTTAAATAGCTCTTGATTTTCATGTACTTGTGTCATTTAACCCGAAGCAGAGGAACAGAAGTGGCGAATGAAGCCGTCAAGCATTGAATGATCGTTCGGAGTCTCGGCTGAGAATATTTTTGAAGTTGAAACGGCCAAAACATGATATCTCGTCAGAGTAAGGATTTCCTCATACGGATCGCGGGATATTGGAGACCGCTTTTCAGAGGCAGATTTCTCATTGTGACGAACACTGTGAGCTGCGGGGGAATGTTGGCGGTGGGCGACTTGATCCAGCAGACCCGCGAGATAGGCAGGACACCCGGCCGAACACGTGACTGGTTCCGTACAGGTGACAACCAAACAGACTTTCAGAAAACATGTTGAAAAGTTTTGCTTGATTAAAAAAAATGGTTTAGTATTAAAAACTAGAACCCATATGCCCTATGCGGGATACATAAAACTTTATCTTTTTATGTAATTATTATTTTTTTAATGGTTGCACGCGTATGTCCTGTCATGAAAATAACGCGAGATGAAATCTCATGATGTTGCGCCCCCAACAGGTTGTATGTTTGCAGTGGGATGCTCAATGGGCCCCGTTATGCATTATTGGTACCAGTGGCTCGACAAGTACTTTGTCGGCAATGGTATTAATAATGTCTGCAAGAAAGTGCTTACTGATCAGCTGGTCGCTTCGCCAACACTTGGGGCCTGGTATTTTCTTGGTGAGATGTTGCTGCTTATTTCCACTTATGTCTGTTTTTTTTGTTTTTTTTTAACTCCAAATTCATACTTAAATAAATGCATGAATTATACTTTAGTAAAACATGTTAATACAGAGGATTTCTAATAGAATTAATCAAATTCTTGTTATGCCGTTCTTTTTTTGTCTGAAAAATAAAGGTATGGGTATAATGGAGGGCCACACTTTGTCTGAGGCGCAAACAGAATTCAGAGACAAATTCTGGGAGTTTTACAAGGTAAGTTGCACTGAGAAACACAAGCAGCTGGAAATGACTCGAAGCTAAATTCATAGCTGAGAGTTTCTAATACAGTTTTGCACAATCCTTTTTTAGGCAGATTGGTGTGTTTGGCCAGCAGCTCAGATGGTAAACTTCTACTTCTTGCCACCCAAATTCCGTGTCCTTTATGTGAATATAATTACCCTGGGTTGGGACACTTACCTCTCCTACCTTAAACACAGTAAGAAATTTTAGCTTCTGTCACATTACACATAACTTAATAGTAAGAGTGTTATCTAATTAAAAAACTAATATTGGTGAAGAAATGTATTTTGCACCTGGCTAAAACATTGGGCTGGAAAGTGAGATTTACTTTTTCTGGATACAAGCCTCCTTGTAACAGATAATGAATTACATTTTGATGTGTTTTTCCAGGAGACCAAGTAGAAAGTGCCATTAAAGATGTTGATTGAACTGTCTGAAGAATTCTGAAGAAATGGTGGACTATTTATAAACACAGCTTTGATCACAAAAATTAAATGAATTGTCATTATGCACGAGTGTTAGTGGACAATTTACAGTTGTTGTTTTTTTTTTTTTTTTTTTTTTTTTTAAATGTAATTGTTTTCATATTATTTTGAGCTTTTATCTGGTAATGTCAGGTACATTGACCATTTTGCCATTGCCATGTTGTTTCGAGGTGTTTTTAATGATTTAGAATCATTTTTTAATTGTCCCAAATCTGTTGAGAAAAAAATAGTACAATTGTTTTACAATTATATTCTTATAGTTGACAGTTTTTTAGTTATCTTTTGTTAAGAAGTCATACTTTCAGTTTAGCCAAGCATGTTTATGATCACAGTAATGTGCGACTACTTCATATGCACTGGTGGCAGGGCCCCTGGGGGTTCTGCAATTTCATGACATTTCTAACATTACATTGAACATTAACTAATGATCTGATAAGAATTATATAATGTATTCTTGTTATACAATAATGTATATAATTTATAATAATGTTATTTGTATTTTTTATTTTTTTTTAAATATGGGTGGCTGGTTGTCTGGGTGGGGGGTCCCAGTGTCTGTAAAGGTTGAAAACCCATTTGCTGGAGGAATGCATAACATATCACTGCATAAGTTCATTTGAACTTAACATGTAGCTTTTTACTGTTTCAAAGTTGCTCATAAATTGCCATTACATGCAAATTATTAAGTGTATTTTTTGATGATAAAAATGTACCAATTTACATTTTGATCTCTACATTGTCCTTATTGACTTGAATTTATGATTATGGATTTATATGACTGTAGAATTATTTTGTGTTGAATATTACCATAATTTAGCATCATTTGCTAAGTTATGAAATACTGTCAGTATTTGTAGACATTACAACATGAACTTTGTAGCTGAACCCAAATATGAAGGATTACACTTAGCTACTCCTTTATCAAAGTATCCATCTTTCAGTGGTTGTCAATCCTTGACAGCATGTGAGCTGCTCTGCTGTCAGCACAGGCAAACTTGCTGAGTGAGAGTGACAGGACACTGTTTGTCTTCATAGGGGCATCCAACCTGTGATAAAACACGGGTGATATGACAGGATGTTCTCACAAACCATTTGCCTTGGATCTATATAATTTACTTGACAAAGGCTCTTAAAACAACCATCTTGAAAATGATCAGATTATGCAGCTTTCTTGAACTGATGTACTTAAATCTTACAAGATCTTCTCAGTATTAGTGGTAAGTGGTAGTTTTATCTGATTATCTTATTTATGGACTGGTGGTTGATGTGTCTTATAATTACAGTTTACCCAACTCAATTTGCCTTTAGATTATAGATTATTTTTCTTTTTTTTTAGGCACCTGAAGTTTCAACTCTGAATGAAGCAGCTCTACACCACTGTTTTTTTGTGTCTATTTTCAGAGCTGCCTCCCATTTCAACGATATGAAGAGAAGTTCATCATTAAAGTCTTTCTGGACATCAGAGGTATGTTGAATCAGTGCACACGTACTGTATGATGTATTAGTTCATTAGTGCTCATAGAGTAATTGTTGATTCTTTATAGACATCTGTATAGATTCACTGTTACTACAGATTATCACTAGTTAATACGAATGCATTGGATTGAACCTTTGATATTTCCATTAATAACATTTTTAAATAAAACAAGAGAACTTAAAAGAATGACATGCATCTATTTGGCTACTTAACATTAGATGTTCACTCATTTGTGTACTTTGATAGTAATTATGTCAAAATGACTGCTGTTCTTTGCTGTTCTAGAGAGATGATAAAGCCTAAATTACTTAATCTGTTTAATTCAGAGAGAATGGGACATTGTGAATCACAGCCTGCAGGGATCGAAGTCTATGCCCAGTCACTGTACAGTGAAGAGAACATTTTCAGGAATCCTTCAGCTTCCCCGCCTGTCCTGCCGACACTCAGCTGAAGGAGATCCAGAGAACTTTCTCAGCAAAGCACCTCTCAAGGCCACTTTCTGCCTCGGGGTTGCCAAAGGCCCGGAGTCCGTCTGGTAAGTCCTGGTAAGCTGCTCATTTATTTTTAAGACATTTTGGACTGAATCTTAAAGGAAAAGTTCACCCAATAATTTACTCAGTCTCATGCCATTCCAGATGTGTATGACTTTCTTTCATCTGCAGAACACAAATTAAGATTTTTGAAAAATGTCTTGGTCCATACAATGCAAGTGAAATGGTGCCAAAATTTTGAAGCTCCAAATATCACACAAGTCAGCATAAAAGTAACCCATACTACTCCAGTGGTTAAATCCATATCTTCAGAAGTGGTCTTCAGTCAATCTCCACTGTAAACTTTCACATTCTTCTTCTTGTGTTTTTGGTGATTCACATTTTTCATGCATACCTCCCCCTACTGGGCAGGGAGAAGAATTTATTTTTCCGATTAACATTTTTTATTGATTCGTACAGATAACAAAGAAAAACAAAACATATATATATATATATATACACTGAATCAATATTTAACCCCCACTTTTACCCCTCCCCAATCACCAACCCCACCCTGACCCTCAACGAACATCCCTGTGGTCACATATAAGTATATACAAAAAAATTATATAAAAAAAAAACATAATAATCATACACATTTAAAACTATGCTTCTCTCTCCACAGCCCCTCCCCGAGAGTCCCCCAAAAACTCTAAATAATTGCCCCATTTCCCATCAAACGAATCCCAGATCCCCAGCCTTCTACATGACACCTCCTCGAAAGCTACCACCATCCCCATCTCTGCGCACCACTCCCGAAATTAGGGCACTCCAGCCGACTTCCATCCCCTTAAACAATCTGTCTGCCTATCATAACACTGGTCAGGACCCAATTTTTAATGTGCTTATCCCCTATATTGATAACCGCCCCGTCGCCTAAAATGCAGAGTCTGGGGCAAAATTAAATTTGAGTGCCCAATACGTCACACATAAAACTCTGAACCTTCAACCAAAATTCTTGGATCTTAACACACCACCAAAAAACATGGGTTGTGCCGCCATCTTCTGATTGGCATCGCCAGCAGGTGGGTGTGTCTTTAAGACCAAGCCTATACAATCTAGAGGGGGTCCAATAGAATCTATGTAAAATCTTGAATTGCATAAGGCACACCCTTGCATCTCTAGATACAGACTTGACGTTTTTTAGAATCCTAGCCCACACTCCCTCCTCCAATACCAAGTTTAAATCTTTCTCCCATAATCTCTTGAAAGAAGTTAAAGCTCCATCACCCAGACTCTGAATTAGCAGGGAGTAATAAACTGATGCCTCATGACCTTTTCCAAAAGCAGTAATCACCACTCCCAGAGTATCTGCCGCTTTAGGGGGGTGTATGCTACTCCCAAAAATAGTACAGAGCAGATGGCGCAGCTGTAATTACCTAAAGAACTGAGATTTGGGAATCCCAAAATGTTGAACCAAATTTTCAAAGGATCTCAACACTCCACTCTCATGTAGGTCACCGAGTGTATTAACCTCCCTCACAGTCCACTCTGACCAGCAGAAAGGGGACTTATTAATAGCCTACATCATTTTAGGTTCAGCCATATGCTTGAGGCAACATTTAAATAAACATCAGAATTAAACACTCTGGACACTTTTGTCCATACCGAGTGCAAATGCGAGATAACGGGGGTGTAACTAAACTTCCGATTAGTTTGATAGAAAGGCTTTGTAATGGCGAAACAGGGGCAAGAACTTCCTGTTCAATACAAAACCAGGGAGGGGCTCTCTTAGGTGGAAGCGATCAATGAGCCAAATGTCTGAAACCGAATGCATAATAATAAAACCAAATCTTGGGTATACCTAGCCCACCTTTGTCAATCGGCCTGTGCAACTTACTGAAATGTAATCTGGGACATTTACCATTCCAAATGAAGGACTTCGCTATGCTGTCAAATTGCTTGAAATAAGAAAAGGGGACATCTATAGGGAGAGACTGTAGCAGGTAGTTGCATTTTTTTTTTGGAATACAATTCATTTTAATAACATTAACCTTCCCAATCATAGATAAATGTAATGAAGCCCACCTGCCCACATTGCTCAAAAACCTTTTTATTAAAGGGTCAAAATCACTAAAACTAAATCACCCAAGTTTGCTGGGAATAAAATACCCAAATACTTAATGCCCTGTTTGTGCCACTGGAAGGCACCCAGCTGAAAAGCCGTTACCGGGCAGTACACTGTTAGAGCCAAAGCTTCGGATTTTGACCAATTATCTCTGTATCCTGAGAATTTAGAAAAGGAATTAATAATTCTGTGGAGACAAGGCATAGATCTAGTAGGGTCAGAGACGAATAATAAAATATCTGCATAAAGCAAAAGCTTATGCGCCACACCTCCTGCCACCACCCCTGGAAAATCATCCTCTTTTTTGCGGATGCTAATGGTTCCAGGGCAAGACAGAACAGTAGGGGGGAAAGAGGGCAACCCTGCCAGGTGTCCCTATCCAGAGTAAAATAATCTGAAATTAATCAATTCGCTTGTACAGCCACTACCGGGTGTCTATAAAGTAACTTAATCCAACTAATAAAAGTATTCCCAAACCCGTATATTTCCAAAATCTTAAAAGATAATCCCATTCTATCATACCAAACGCTTTTTCGGCGTCAAGTGAGATGGCAGTGACCGGAGGTCTGATCATTCACCACTGACCACATGATATTGATGAGACGCCTAATGTTATCAGAAGAGCTGCGGGCCCGAATAAACCCCACCTGATCTATATGTATAAGAGATGTCATAACCTTACTTAATCAGTTAGCCAACATGTTTGACAATATTTTAATGTCTAGCTGGATCAGGGAAATTGGATGACAACTCTTGCACTCGCTGGATCTGTGTCCTTTTCAAGAATCAGACTGATCCGGGCTTGCGTCATGGTTGGCGGAAGCTTTCCGTTCTTTAATGATTCCGTATAAACTTCTAGCAAAAGTGGAGCCAATTCTGTAGCATAAGATCTAGAAAAACTCAGCGGCAAAGCCACCTGGCCCTGGAGCCTTGCCTGTAGGCAAGGCCTTAATTACCTTGCCAAGCTCCTCCAAGGTATTCTCCAAATCAAGATCATTTTTTTGCTCAGCCGTCAGTTTAGGAAGTCTAGTGGTTCCACAAAGTTTCTAATATTTTCATCAGTAGATGAAGATGTGGAACTATAGAGATCAAGATAGAATTCTTTAAAAGCATTATTAATATCAATGGCTGAGGTAAATATTTCACCACCAGCAGATTTCAATGAGGGAATGGTAGAAAAAGACTCTCTCTGTTTTATATACCTAGCCAGAAGTTTTCCTGCCTTATCCACCGACTCAAAGTATGACTGTCTTGCCCTGAACAGCCAAAACGCCACCTTCCATGACAAAATAGTATTATATCTGTATTTCAATCGGGTCAATTCTCTGAGGCCATCAGATGACATTTGGAGCTTCAGCTCTGCCTTGGCACTTTTAATATTCCCTTCCAACTCCACGAGTTCTCATGCTTTGGATTTTTCGGTGAATGAGGCATACTGTATGATCCGGCCCCAAAGAACCACTTTAAGTGCCTCCAAAACCACGGCCACAGAGGACACTGAGAACCAGTTGGTCTCCATATAAACATTGATTTCAACCTTTAACATTTGTTGGAATTCAGGATTTTGCAAAAGGAATACATTAAAGCGCCAACTATATGATTTCCTTTTCTCTATATGTGGCAACACCTCTAAACTCACCAGGGTGTGATCTGAGACTAAAATGTTTCCACTTGAGCAATCAACAACAGATGAAATGAGGGACTTTTTTTAAAATAAAAAAATCTATTCTAGAATAAATCTTATGGACTGATGAAAAAAATGTGTAGTCCCTACCTGATGGGTTCAAAAGTCTCCAAATATCTGTAAGACCAAGATTTTTACACATCCTGTGAAGTGTCAGTGTTGCTCTAGGGGGCTTACACACTATTGCTTCACTATGATCAAGGACTGAGTCCATCAAAAGATTAAAGTCTCCTCCCAATATTATATCATGAGAGGTGCCAGCGGCTTGCAACATCCCTTCAAGATCTATAAAAAAGCCCTGATCATCAATGTTAGGTGAGTAAATATTAGCCAAAATAAGACTTTGCCCCTGAATTTCTGTTAAAACAATAATGACTCTTCCTAATTTATCTTTAATCTGTTTGTTGTAGATGCTTACTTATCAGTGTAATGTCTCCCCTGCTCTTACTTGAGCCAGCACTAAAGAAAACATGTCCAACCCATATCTTCCCAAATTTTTCAGATTCCTGTGGGGAAAGATGCATTCCTTGAAGAAACATTATATCATATTTCTTACGCTTAAGAAGAGAAATAACCTTCCTTCTTTTTAAGGGGTGCCCCAACCAATTCACATTCCATGTGGAGAGAGACAATCCACTCATATTAACATTTGACAGTTTGACATATTTGAAAAAATAGATTGTGTGTCAAAAACAAAATTATAAAGATCACATTCCAACATTAGTGCAACAATCAAATCCCAAACTTCCCCCCGAACCAAACAATTAGAAAAAGAAAAACATGCGCATTAACCCCGCGCACGACAGCGCCAACTGGCGTCCATCCCTCTAAACTCAAACGGTCCATGTACGCCTATGAGAGCCCCTGCGACAACTTTGCCGTCAGATTGCTCAAGTCCGGTGTTTCTATACAAATTTTATGAGACAGAATTACACAACAAAAGATAATCTATAAAATAAACTCCAGCCAATAGGCAAAATAAACACAAAGAACGTGTAGATTCATCCACATAACTGTTCTGAAGGTGTGTTACTCCACAAAAGAAACTCCAGCCGCTAAGTTGAACCAGCAAAAAAAAAAAAAAAAAGTTTCCTCGGACAGTCAAACAAATGTTCAGTGAGCCGGCCTATTCGGCTGCTACATGAGTGCAACAAATGACCTAATCACTCCAATGACTTGCAAGAAATACTCCACAAAATGAACTCCAACTAATAGGAGGCATAAGCACAAAGAATGTGCAGATTCATCCACATAACTGTCCCGAAGGAGTGTTACTTAACAAAACAAACTCCAGCCGCTAGGCGGAACCAGCACAAAAAGAAACAAAAAGGTGCTCAGTTTCCTCAGACAGTCAAGTGGATGTTCAGTGAGTCGGTCCATTCGGCTATAACGTGAGTACCACAAAATAACTTTCTCAGTCCATTGACTTTATGAAGGACAATGTTTGCTGGGGACATGTAAATGTTTTGCGGCCATCCTTAGTATCTATTCTCAATTTTGCCGGGAACATCAGTGCAAAAGCGACCTTCTGTTGATGTAAGAGTTTCTTGCATTCCATGAATCGATCACATTTCTCTCTTGTTGAATTCCCAAATTCTGGAAACAAGAAAATGCTGTGGTTCCTCCAAAAAAGCCTTCCTTTACTCCTCGCCTCACATAACACGAGATCTATATCGGATGTGCTCAGAAATTTGGCCAGAATTGATCGGGGCCTGTCTCCCTCAGTGGATTGCCGAGCCGGAACCCTGTGAGCTTGCTCAATTTCCAGCTTATGGCCTGTTATATCATACAGATTCAGAAAAAGCCCATCCAGGAATTTCACCATATCCTGACCCTCTTCGGCTTCAGGAATTCCGACGCTTCGGATGTTATTCCGCCGTTGTGGTTCTCCAAGTCCTACAATTTCTCCCAGACACGCTCCAAATCCACCTTGGTCGCTAGCGGATTAGCAGGTAGTTCCTTCTCTGATGACTCCAGATAATCAATCCGTTTCTCAACATCCACCACTCTTGTAACCACCTCAGTGAATCTCCATGGCAGTGATCGATCAACGTATTACAGCAAGATCCTCCAAATCAGCAATGATCTTCGTCAGCATTGCCGACATGTTCAACAATTCTCACCGAATTTCCCTTATTTCCCCGGCCAAATCGACTCCCCGGGCTTGCGGCCTGCTGCTCAGGGGCGTCAGCCTGAGCATGTAAGTGTCTTTTAATGTCTCCAGAGCCCGAGAATTTTGAATTCTTTGACATACTGTCTTCCTAGAACAGTTATGAAACCGGGTGTATCAAATCTCACTGGTTTATGACATAAAAAGTATTAAAACTAGCAAAGTGCGCAGAGCTTGCTCTTCACACATCCGAACCTCGCATGGTGTCCAGGGAGAAGAATGTTCACCAAAAAAGGACTTAACCCACACCCATCATGTCACTTCAGAAGATATGGATTAACACTTGAGTCGTATGGATTATTTTATGATGCCTGTATGTGCTTTTTGGCACCCATTCACTTGAATTTTATGGACTACAGAGCTGAGATATTCTTCTAAAAATCTTAATTTGTGTTCTGCAGAAGAGAGTCATACACATCAGGGATAGCATGAGGGTGAGTAAATGATGAGAGAATTTTCATTTTCTGGTGAACTATTCCTTTAAACACATACTTTTACAAAGGATTACACACAGAGAGTACCAATCTACATAAAAATATAGGTCCATGGGCACATTATTCATCTAATAATTATTTTGTTTGTGTGGTACAGTATTTTAGTTTGTGTTGTTGAGTCACACACATTGTCAGTTTGTTCTGAACTCTAGTGAATATGTGCTTTGTACAATTTGTGAAGAATGAGAAATATCTTGTTTTTTATCTTCTATTATGATCAAGTACATGCAAGGGTTAAAACAGATTTAATTTGATAAAGGATATCACATGGCCGTTTGACGTAAGTCATGTAGCCTGTTTTCAAAATAGTGTTGTATTAAATTTCAGCAAATTTATCATGTCAGAAGGCATTGCCCTGCTAGATTTTTATTTTATCCCCCCAACCCCCCAACCCCCAATATCCCTCAAAACATTTGGAGGGAAATGTATACAATAACCAGATTTTCTAACATTATACAAATATAGACAGCAGAGGGAGCCATTACTCCCTAAATCCAAAAATACATGACAATGAATCAACAGAAGTCAAGTCAGAAACATAGTTAGTAAATGTGCAGTTCAGGTTTTATAATATTTCCATTAGTTTCCAAAATCACTGTTCAGATAAGAGTTATGTTTTTATATATATATATATATATATATAAGATATTTGTCATGAGAAGATAAACTAAAGTATTGTTTGTACTTCATCATTTGCTCTTTAGTTAAGTGTAGCCACAGAATATAGATCACATTTCACAATAACGTCCTAAAACGTAAAAAAAAAAAAAAAAAAAAGGGTTGAAACCTGATATATGTATATTTTTACATATTTGTGTATAGTTTTGGGTACACAACTCATCCGGCAGTCAAAAAATCACAGGGAACTTTTTCCCCTCTGATAATCAAAGCCCATGGGGCCCCTCATAGAGGGCCATCGTGACACTAGCTATGCTCTCTGTTTGACTTTATCTGAATTTTCTTTTTTTTTGTCAGAGCTTTCATGTGACTTCTGGTAACCTAGAGCATGTGAAAGGCATACGCATTTCTTGGAGGAAATCTAAACACTGTGATTGGCTCTATCTTGTATTGCGCTAGTGAGCAAGGAGCGTTAGTTTTTTAACATGTCAGGGAACTGGAAAAGGAAGTCATTATAGAACAGTAAACATTGGACTCGCACACTAATAGTCCTATGCTTAATGTGGAGGCGGGGCCACTTAGTCAGCTCTGTCATGGAGCCCTCTCATTGTAAATCACACTGCCATATTTAGTCTGTTGGAGGGAAGGCTTCCAAGTTATGTTAACAAAGCAAGTTCACGAGGGGAGATGTTCCAGTGCTATGATGCCTGGGTCCGTTAATGTGTCTGTGATCTCTGAAGCAAGGCTGGATTTCTCAGATCTAGTGAAGGGTGAGGGATGTAGACCCACGCCCTGTGGTTAGCGAGTTGAGAAAGCAGTGTTACTGACCGACCCATGCCACAACCAGACACTTGTTTTGTCAAAGGCAGACAGTTGTGAAGACAGGAACTCTGCTGTCATGAATGACATTTTCTCTGAGAGTTCTGAAGAGGAGAGACCTCTGAGGCCTTCTTATCTCAAGCTGAAGCCAAAGGGAAACTCTCCCACCCGCTCCCCCAAAATATCTCCTCGTGATTCTCCTCGGAGTTCTCCCCGCAATTCCCCTCTGCTTTTCCGGAGGTTGATGGTGAACCGCAGCATTGCTTTGCAAAGGCGCTTTACTTTGGCTCACACTCCCAGGTAGGGTCTGAATCGTTGATTCTTGCAATATGGATGTACGATAAAACACGATAATTGTCTTTATGTGGTTTAGTGCATGGATTAAGCCTTACATTGACACTGAATTCATCTCTGTTGTGTTCTTCCTGGGAGGCTTCATTTCTAAAACAGACACAACTTCACAGGAGTCTTGTGGCACATAACGAGATATCACAAGGCAAATTTTGTGGATTCTTTAGACATTTGCTCCCTATGCAAAGTTTGTATCGATGGTAACACTTCAAGCTACAATTATAATCATTACAATCAAGAAGATGGTTTGTTTGCTGTGCAGAGGGATAAAAAGATATCTTTGTTTTAAAGGATCTCTTGACCTGAGATATTTATTGTCAGCATATCTCAACAGTGATCAAATGATTTCTTTCATCTGCTTTTTTTGCACAAAATTAACTGGTTCTGTCTGTTATATCCTGAACAGTAAGACCTGGATGTTATGGGCTCCTTCCCTTGACTTCCAGAGAGAACAATCTTTGTTCTACATTACAATCAGTTTTCTTTTTTCTAGAAAGAAATGCAAGTAAGTCTGCACAGACTGCATTGCTGGTAGCAAAAATAGTGAAAATAGCTGTTTTTTGTTTTTTTTTAAACCGTATTATTTAAATGATTTGAATGTGTTCTAGTCATCGGACCTTAATAGACATGTTGTTGTTGTACAAGTCAGCATTTGTGTAAAGTGATGGTTATTAGGCTGTCAAAGTGGTTTACAAGTTCTGTAATTTGTAGCATAAACTTTTTTTGGGGCATTTTATTTTACAAATATGTCTTTTTACAAACCTCTTAGTAGTGCTCGAGGGATTACTTTATCCACATTTGTGAACTATATCTGCCTTAATTTTATATGGAACACAAAGCGCATTTTTGGAGAAGAATCACTTTGAATTTTAGACTGTTCCTTCCGTTTTAGCCTACAATGACTGATTGTCCATAATTTTTTAGGTCTTTATTTCTTTAGACTAAACAAGCTTGAAAAGTGTTTAGAGATATCTTTAGTGATTATTGTCTGTCACACCAATCACTTGAGTGTAATAAAAATTACTGTAGGAGTAGGTTTGGACATCAAGACATTCCAAGTTAATTCCATTAGAAAACACAGAATATTTCTTCATTTTATCCCTCCAAAAAGCATCAGCCAGAATTAGTGAAGTGATGGAAATTGACCTTAATATGAAAACTTATTCTTGAGTCCAATGGCATGTCTAAAGTGCTGCACAGGTTCCAGTGTTTTGAATGGTTTTCCCCTTATTATACAGTAAGTGATTATTTTACTGTCACTGCCACATTATAACGTTGGTTTTTCGTCAGTGTGAACATGAGAATGAAATCAAATTAAATAAATTTTCTCTGGAGTGCCAACCCCTCTACATTCTGTGGATATTATTATTTCTGGATTGTGCATTTAAATTCACACCACTTTCTTAAAAGGTCACACCACTTTTTCTCTGTGTCTGATTTAGAACAGGTGGAGCTGCAGCTCTAATGGCTCTTAGATAAAATTAACCTTTATTTTTGTATTCTTCCATCAAAATTTGCACTGCAAAAAATATATATTACAGCTGTAACTAATCAATTCTGACAAGTGACCATGGTATAAGCAGGATAATCCACGGATAGGTGTGCATTAAACAATTTTAAATATATACAGCATTTATATATATATATATATATAGAGAGAGAGAGAGAGAGAGAGAGAGAGAGAGAGAGAGAGAGAGAGATACATATATATATAAATATATATATAGAGAGAGAGAGAGAGAGAGAGAGAGAGAGAGAGAGAGAGAGAGAGAGTCAGTCAGATTTTTTTTTTATCAAATTGTTTCTACGAATGTTGGTTATTCATGTTTTTGAAACGTTGCAGACATCACAGCTGATTTTCTGTAAAGCTGCTTTGGAACTGTGTATTGGGAAAGCACAAATAAAAAAATGATACAAATAAAAATGATTTGACTTGATTTGACTTATGTTACAATGTTTTTTTTCTACTTTGGCAACAAAATCTCAATGTTCTCTCCATGCACTGTCAAACAAGCAAGTGATAGCCAGTGCTGAAGCATTTTACCAATCAGAAATTAGAATAATTAATTCTGATTCAAAGTAATGGCCAGCATCATCCACTGCCAACTATGTTAAAATAAAATTATACATTATAAATTCTGAATCAACATATGTACTAATTACCGTTGTCCCATGTCTGCCAAACTTGAGTGGTCCAAACATCATCTGCAGACTGAAACAGTTTGAAATGCACCTTATTTTCATCCTAACTACATATAAAGTCTCTGAAAGCAACATTTTTCAGGCTTTGGATGAACCCATTTATTTTCAGTGTGATAATGCTCATTGAATATGGGATTTCTAAGGAATATAGCACTAAAGTACACATTAGTATACATTGTGTTTAGCAGCGTGGTATTTTGCGATAAGCCACTAAAATTTTCAAAATGACACATCGGATGAAAATAGAGACTATTCTTATTACTCAAATTGGTTTCAATGTACAAACTTAATGAGGTTTCTTACCAGATGTAGTTTTGTTATCGTTTCTTCCAAAGACAAACGCCGCTGTTATCAGCACCACATTTTTTTGTCACATGACTTCGTACGTCTGATGTTGCTGACAGCCCAGGGTCTTCTGAAATGAGATCAGTTGGTTTAAATGAATTAAAATTATGCATCGTGTATAGTGAAGCCAAAATACAACATCCACATATGTACACAGGGTCGCATGAGGATGTATCTTTGTATGCTGACATTTCAGCGAAATATGAATGTCCGCTTGATCAGTACACTCATAAAATTAAGTCTTACATGATGCAAATAACGCATTACATAGTGAAGCTTGTGGCATTTTAAGTTTGACATGCATATAAACTCCCAAAAAATTGAAAACTGCCAAAATATATCTACAGTGCCTGTGTTTTGGACATGATAAAGTATCTGGTTTCATGTTTCTGTATCTGTTTAACTTCCATTAAGATCTGAGGAATTCAGAGCCTGACACAACGCTGTAAACATCCCCAGACATATACGGACAGTATATGTTGAGAAATAATCTGCAGACCTCAGAGGAGGTGTTATTACTTTAATGTTTCTATGATATAGACATTACTTGACACATTTATTGACCGTTTACAATTAGCAAGTATTTTTCCAAGAGGTGACCAATGAACTCAGAAGTTGTTTATCAGAGAATAAATCTGCAAGGGAACTGTTTTAGCTGAAATGTTTAAACACAGGTCACAATGTTCATGTCAGCTAGTTTGTGTGATGTAAGTGGAAAGAGTCAACCTGGTCTGTTTCAGGGCTATCCATCTAATGGAAATTTAAGCAGGGCCGTTCTCTTGGCTCTGTAAATAGTGGAAGTCCACAAAGGTCAAGTCAGACTTTTATAATACTGAAAAGATTTTTCCCTTAAAAAGGTATGTCAAGGATTTTGGGGAAGAAAGAAAAAGGCTGTCTGAGAATTATGGCAGGATGGTGTAGGAAGAGGAATGATTAAACAAACCATATCTCTGTCAGAATACTGTCCACAAGAAATGAAGCAAATTAGAGCAAGAGACTTTATTTAACCTTCAGTGTCAAAAACTTGAAAGTGTTTTAAACAAATATTATAATATAATAACATCAGATCGATCTGGCCCGAGAAGTTTTTCAACTGATTGTTTAATGTATATCTTCAAGGAATTTTCTGGTTCTTAATTATACTTCAATATTTAACTGTTTCTATAACACTTAAGTCAACATACTGAATGTGAGTTAAAGAGAATTATCTTTCTATCTTCTGTGCAACACACAAAAAAAAAAAAAATGTTTGGCAGAATTTTAGCCTTTTTTTCACTGCATCTTTTCAAAGGTGAATGGTTACTGAGGCTAATATTCTGCCTTTTGTGTTCCACGGAAGACAAAGTCATACAGGTTTAGAACAACATAAAGGTTCATTTTCAATTAAATTAACACAATCTAATTTGTAGGTTTCATAGAGAAGAAATATAACTTCCCCTTATTAGTTGCCAAATTATTTATTCACCAAGGGTTTTTGGCAGACATGCATAGAAGAAATTCAAAGGTTGTCTCAAATAGTTGTTGTTCTGGATGCTATACACAGCATATTTTTTATCCAGAACTTATACGCAAGGCTAACAGTGCTCTTGACATTTTTCTTGAGCTTTTTTTTTTTTTTTTACTGTCATGTGCTGATCTGCCTCTAAAAACTGTTTGGCCAATATCAACAACCTGAGTTCAAGCACCTGAAGCAGCCTTCATCCTCTTTCACCTGCGTCTGACCCATAAACAAAATGCATTGAAATGCTTCGTTTCTTCTCCTTCTGTCTCTTACTGGCTGATAAATCACCTGCACTTATTATTACAAACATACGTAGACAGTAAATTCTTTTGAAGTAGGGTAGTTGACAAATGAGCCTTTTTTTTTCACATCAAGATTTTAGGTTAAAATTTATTGGCTATATTTGTATAAGGGAAAGTGTATGTTTCAGATGCTATGACTGGTCACCATTTAACTTATTTCAATGGCCCTGCAGTGTGACAACTGAATTGGTAAAAAGTATATTCCTCAAACATTCAATTTAGTCTCTCAATAAATATGAGGTCATATAAACTTGATGCATGATAAGAATATTAGAATAAAAAATAAAATGCAATTTAAAACCGTTTTAGAATGTCACACTACAGGACACCAATGTCATATTTTTTAAGGTAATAGGTACCCATATAAAGCATCCACACAAATAAGTAAAATTTTCACTAATCTTATGCTTATAAATACTGAACATCTTTATGTTTTGTAAATGTGTTATACTGCAGCATTGGAAGTTGTTCCACATACAGTAAACATTACAAATTTCATTAAACCAAGAGGTATAACTCTCCTTTCTAACTCTGAAGCTTGAAATTGTCTTGTTTACTTCCTGTGTTCCTGATTAGCAACATTTTCATGGATCTTGAGTAGCAAAATATTGAAAGACTCTATCTACGTTTTAATTGAAATTGAATTGAATTTTATTTTTATGGACAAAATGTGTTTGCCCTGTATGGTTTGAAGTTGGTTTAAACATGGAAAACTTCATTTTGTATCCACCAGATGGTAGGGCTGACTGGCTTTTCCTTACTTTTCCCCTCAATTGAAATCATGGTTATTTGATACTAGTGAAGTATAAGGTTTTATAAGCCTAGACAAGATTTATTTCTGTTATTATTTTATCCACCCAAGCCTCTATTATCCCAGTTAATGTATACATTTCATACATTCTAGCAATAATTTATAATGGAAGCTTGATTGCTGATGTATTTTTTGAATAAACTAAAATAATAGCAAAGGTACTTTTCTAAAAGACATTATTAAATTTAAATCAAATAAAAAATTTGTTGAAATACAGAAAGTTGAGTTTTGGATACTTGCCACTATGTGTACAAACTACCTCTATACTCCTCCCTCTATCTATTGGATTTGGCAACACACAGTGTAATTATTTTGCTGCAGGCATGGCTAAGTTAGTGTCACATTTGGAAACAGGCCAGTGACATATAGGGCTCAGGTTTTCATTTTCAATACACTTGAAGAGGGTAAAGGAACAAGTCAAGGACAGCTTTCAGGTCTCATCTCAGGGCACCCCACCTATTGCAAATTGACCTCTGAGAAATACTTTATATACACATGCAACAGTGCAGCAGTGTATATCTCTATCTCCCTCCACCCTTCATCTCTTTCTCTGTCTCTCCCTCTCTATCAAAGGCTGGTTGTTTCAGGACAGAGTTTAGTTTCAGGGCTTTGGATTCAGAGAATGGCACCAGAAGGCTGGATTGGACAGCATACTCTGTGGGGCTGCTGATGGGATTATTATGAGCCTTTCTGTTCAGTTCTGGAGCTTTTTTTTCCACCAGATTTCAGACTTTCATTCAAAGAACCAAGAATGTAATATCAGAAAATAACAATCTGAAATGTAAGAATATTTTTTTTTAGATAGGGCTCAGTTGTTGTTTTCTTTTAAGCTCTGAAGGTGTTCACAAGTGATATTTACTCTGAGTATGACTGTATAAATTAAAGGATAACCTTTATTAACCTAGAACTTTGTGGGATACAACCAGGCAAAATAAGGATTTCTTAAAGACTTACTATATGGGACTACGTTGGCCTTATATTCTAGTGAATATGATGGAATGACTTAGATATTGTCTTTGCATAGCTTGAACCTGCAGTGATCCAGCTGTTCAGCCAAACTTAAGAGTGCTTACCTGAACATTTAAGGAAACAAGAGAAACTTTGTTTCATTCTGTTGGAATTTATTTCAGTGAAGTGGCTTTGAGATTATCACACCAGTATGTTTCTCAGACTATGGAGACACTTGACTCCAAGTGGACATGAGGTCAAGACCTTGGCATTATGTTAATCTGGGACAAAAACAAGAAATCTGCAGAGTTGTGGCATTTAGTTATGTTGTGTCTGAACTGTCTAAACCTGGAAACACCTCGCGAGTTTTAACCCTAATATTTGTCGATATAATCCTCTCCCGCAATGAACAAAGATAATCGTTTTCCAAGGAAGACCATGCAGGTCAACTACTCAACAAGGCGACACTCGTGTATTGGGTATGTATTTCTGCTTTTTGACACAGTGATAACAATGTTCATTGGACATCAATTTTAAAAGAATGGATTACGAATATTTCCATTTTGTTAAAATGCAATGTGTCTAACGTTTCTGTAACACATCTCACTTAAGCATGAATAGCTGTAAAAACTTTATGTATACAACACATTAAAATATTGTTAATTTACTGGTGAACACCATTGTTTCTTATTTAATGCATTGGAGTATAGTGCTATTGTTGGATGCTTTAAAGACCCAATGTTAAATACCCGATTAAATGGAAAGGTGTGAATAACAGTAAAAAATATCGGTCAATTTGGTTATAGGTCTATCTCTATCATCGACAGTTGTTGGTCATGTGTTGTGTTAAAGTTCATGTCAACACTGAATTACTTTCAAAAAAAATTTTTGGCTTTCTTTCTGACAAAGAAATGGTTTTGATTGAAATCTTTGTGTACAATTTCACCATATTCTTTATTGTCCCAAGTTGACATTTTTTTGTAATCTCAAATGTGTGTTGATTAGCGCTAGGACATTTTGAAATAACGAGAGCACAAGATTTATTTTCTGTTTGAATGGTTGAATGGAATGTTTCCCAGTGCTCAGCCTGGCAGTTTTTTTTCCTGTCTGAGAGAAAGGCTTGCTCTCATGAAGCTAACCAGTGCTCCCATCTCCACTTGATTTCTGAAATCACTAACATCAGCCTCTTCCTCTATCTGAGAGTTCTGAATTCACTATTAAAAATAGTATCACAAAGCATTAAATCTGGCTGAGAGCACAGCTGACTGTTATTTGTTGCTTTTGTGTAGCTGCTATATCTGAGGTCTGGACTGCCTCAGGCCACTGGAGATAGAGAATCGATGGCTCAGCCAGTATCTGTTGATGTTCCCCTGTGGGGGTGTTGAGCATCAGCCAGGCAGAGTCACGATGGTCAGACACATCGCAACCTTACGCACATAGAGCCACTCAGTAACATCTGTACAATCCTACAGATTGTGAATTACTCTGTGTTCTCTGATAACTGATAAGTGACTTTTGCTTGCAGAAAATAAGAAAAAAAAAGTGTGATATTCCTGTAGCACAATCAGTAGAGCATGGCACTAGCAATGCCAAAGTCATGGGTTCGATTGCCAGGGAATGCATGAACTGATAAAATGTATACCTTGAATGCAATGTAAGTTGCTTTGGATAAAAGTGCCTGCAAAATGGATAAATGTATTTCTAATAATAGCACTGGGATGCTTTACTGTTTATGTCATAACAATGTGATCTCATGAGAATTCGTATGTATTCTTAATTAAAGTTTGGTTCTAGTAAATGTACATTTTCTTATGTTTGCACAGATAATGAAACACGATACTAACGTACTGACAGCATCTAAAATGTCATAATTTTATATTTTAACACCTTTAGAAATGTACAAATGTTTATGTCATACATTATAAATTTTAATCCATTATATGAATACATTACAATCAATGAGATTAGTTAAATGATAAATGCCATCACACATATTTAACGCAGTTGATGCATTTACCTAATTTGACATTAAAAATGTTTCATTTGGTTCTGTGTATTGAGTGTTTTTAAGGATTATATAACTTTAACCAAGACTAAACTTTAAAAATAGTTTAAAAGTTTAGCAATTCTGCAATTATTTAATCATTCATTAAGCATTTTAATTTATTGTGTTTGCCATGGGACTCAAAAGGAGTTTTCAGAATATGCCAAAAAAGCAAAACAAAATAAACCAAAAAAGCACCTTAAAACAACCATAAAAGCAATCCATTTTAATAGTTCGCTGTGATCCAAATCTTCAGGTAGCTTTGTGTGAGGAATAAAATCAAATTCAAGCCTTTTATTCAAAAATCTCCGTCTCCATCCGCCGTTGCGCCCGCCGTAACCATAAACCCGCATTGGTTTCGTATTCATAAAAAAATTGCCTCAAGAAGCACTCAGCACAGGTTTTATGACAGTGATTTTTATTTATTTATTTTAGATTTTTTTTTTTTTTCCCCAATTTGGAATACCCAATGCGCTCTAAGTCCTCATGGTGGTGTAGTGGCTCGCCTCAATCTGGGTGGTGGAGGATGAATCTCAGTTGCCTCCGCATCTGAGACTGTCAATACGCGCATCTTATCACGTGGCTTGTTGAGTGCGTTACCGCGGAGACATAGTGCGTGTGGAGGCTTCATGCTATTCTCCACGGCATCCACACACAACTCACCACGCGCCCCACCGAGAGCGAACCACATTATAGTGACCATGAGGAGGTTACTCCATGTGACTACCCTCCCTAGCAACTGGGCCAATTTGGTTGCTTAGGAGACCTGGCTGGAGTCACTCAGCACGCCCTGGATTCGAACTCGCGACTCTAGGGGTGGTAGTCAGCATCTTTACTCGCTGAGCTACCCAGGCCCTGGCATTTCTAATGCTCATTTGCTCTCCTATGCCTCGTGAATAATTGACTAATTGTCCTGTTCTATCATGTTTTGGTTTGAATGAAACAGACAGCGCCTTCATGGAGTGAATCAGAAGAATATTTCCAGCGATTAATAACATAAATTCCAGGGGCCTGGGTAGCTCAGTGAGTATTGACACTGACTACCAACCCTGGATTTGCGAGTTCGAATCTAGGGTGTGCTGAGTGACTCCAGCCAGGTCTCCTAAGCAACCAAATTGGCCCGGTTGCTAGGGAGGGTAGAGTCACATGGGATAACCTCCTCGTGGTCGCGATTAGTGGTTCTCGCTCTCAATGGGGCGCATGGTACATTGTTTGTGGATCGTGGAGAGTAGCATGGGCCTCCACATTCTGTGAGTCTCTGTGGTGTCATGCACAACGAGCCACATGATAAGATGCACGGATTGACGTCCTCAGAAGCGGATGCAACTGAGACTTGTCCTCCACCACCCAGATTGAGGTAAGTAACCACGCCACTACGAAGACCTACTAAGTAGTGGGAATTGGGCATTCCAAATTGGGGAGAAAAGGGAATAAAAATAAAAAAAAATAAAAAAACTTAAATTCCACTCTCTACCTCAAATAATGCTATTGTATGCTATCAGAGAACGCTTCGGATGCAGTGCTTCGTCATTGTACTATTTTTTTACTGGATTTTGCAATTTTTCTGAATAAATTATTGTGATTTAAATGTATCTGACTGTTACAGTTTTTTAAATGATTTAGAAATGGTTATGGTTGGGGTAGGTTGGGATTAGCGGCTGTAAAATATATATAAATTAATAGAATGAATTGTAACAAATTATTGTCACTATACATTAATCTGCCTGTTACATCTTTTTATGTGGTTGAAAAGTGGGTTGGGGTAGGGTAAAGGGATATTTATAAATGTATATTTTTAAAATATGTAAAAAGATTTATTTTTCATTCAATAATAAATATAACTTATAATAAATCGTGATTTAAACAAATATATTTATAATGGATTTGTGTATTCAAATATATTTGTAATGGATTCATAAATATTTTATGTTTCTAAAGCTGTAAATATGTAAAAAAAAATTACATATTATATGCTTTCAAAACGTCCATACAATATGTTTTAGCATCTAACTAAATGTAAACTAGTGTACATTTAAATTTTACAATTATTAATGTACAAATAGCTACATCTAATAGTGAGATCAGGCTGGTCACAAATGGCGTTCCATCCTGCTGTGGCTTCTTTTGGAACTGTTTTCAAAGATAAATAACAGGACGTATAACAAGACACAGCTGTGCTCATATTCAGTACAAAATCAATCTTACTTGTATGGTATTTAGAGGTCGACCGATAGTGGATTTTGGAAAAGGCCGATAACCGATTAATTGTCCGATAGTTTTTTAAATCGATTTACAGAATGTAAAAAAATGTAGTGTTCTTTCCTTACTATGACGGGCACAGACAAAGACTCAAAATGAATAAAATCCCAGATGCAGTTTATTGTTCAACCAAAATAATAACCTGAAAAATTAAAGATTTGGTGCATAACGCATAACTTTTAGCTATAAACAAACCCGAAACACTTATCCTTGAACTTGGCCCTATTACAATGCTCTATATGAAGTATTACACAAATTAAGCTTTTTATAGCCTATATATTTTACCAGATGAGGGTTTATGTGGAATAATGTTTATTATTATTCACAAGATATAGGTGGAGATATGATGTATGTGCTGACGGGCCACATTTCCATATGTTTTTTTTTGTTGTTTTTTTTACATGCCCTCGCTTCAGTTTAGAACACTTTGTCAAAAATAACAAAATATGCATTGAAGAGAGGAAAGAAAGTATGGATGAATATTGTCAATGATGACAGATTTTGATACAGCAAATCCCCACAAGGTGTCAGGAATTGTTTTTAATTTACTTCTAGACCGATGTTACTTGAACCAAGCCATTCTAACTGTAAAATCCTCCAGTGCCGGCCACAGTTGAAAACAAAGGGAGAGAAAAAAACGATTTGCAAATATCGGCACCGATTAATTGGTAAAAACAAAATACCGGTTTACTTCTAATGATATTGCTTAATTATATTTCAACATGCCCTTCAATTTTCTCCCTTGCATTTGTACTCAGTTGTATTTGGTTACTGGAGAATATCTATGGCAGAGATGTTGCAATCTGATACTAATTTGTAATGGTTTCCCTCAGCTGAATGTAATTTAATCATTTGGATGTAATGTTTTATTTGTAATAATGTTTTATTATGACTGCAATTATTCTGGTTCATTTGTCAGCAATAAGCCAGGATTGATGATGACAATCAAGACACCAGTGGCCATGGCCACTGTTTGCAATCCCAAATGAGTGCTGTATTTGTATCTTGAAGAGTAGATTCATTTGAGCCTCTTTCAAACACTGCCACTCTTCAATCTATGGCTATCTAAAGGACCTGTCACAACTCCGCACTGCAGATCACAGTGTTACACTGTTCACAAGAGAAGCTTTTCACTCTCACAGACAACAGTCTTGCTCTCCAGACAAAGCTGTGACTTGTTGACAAGATGTGTTTCTCCACAATAGCCATCTAGAGCAGAGCAAGCCATGTTTTAGGATACTAACTTCCTCATTTCTTAGCTTTGTCTATACCACCTGCATGCAGTATTACAAAAGGGCTCAACCCTGAGTTAGAGCTGCACTTTGTCTAGATCACTGTTCCTCAACTGGTGGATCACCGGGGCCGCTTCCAAGTCTCAGAGCATGAATGTTTTTCCTGTCTGACCGATTATTAAAATTAAACAGACTGTTCGATCATGCATAGATTGGATAGCAAATAAAGTAGGCTTATCTATAAAAAAGGATGAGAAAATGCTTCGGATTAGGGTATTTTGGTTCAAATTCATTTGTCAATTGACAGAAGCTAGCCAAATTAGGCAGGTGCCAGCATGGATAGGTTGCGAGACATGCTCTTATCCTCCAAAAATATTAACTAACAATGCAAGATAAAAGACAACATGACCCAAGCTTCATAAAGTCTTGTTCACTTGCAATGAGGATAAACATGTCTTGTGCCGACCACAATGTTTTTTGGCTGCTGAGAGCATGGGACCATTACAGTTAAGAGACATTTAGAAACTTACATTTTAGAATTTTGCATATTGTTGAACCTCTGCAGTTCATGATGAAGTTAAGTTTCAAAGTTTGATGTTATGGTCATTTTTGTTTACTTTTGTATGATAAACTATTTCGGTACTGTATTGAATCACCACTTGAAGCAAAACCAATGGTTAACCACTGATTAAACCACATCCATAATCTGTCTGATCATTTACTGCCTATTGCACACTAACAAAACACAAAAGACATTTTCCAGCTCAGATGAGTATGATCTCTTCTGTAGTGGCCTTTATATAGCTAGCTGTGCAGAACGTATCTGTCTGATATTACTAGATAACACTGGGGATATTTTGCATTGTATGCACTAAGGTGATAAACTCTTTCCATCATTGCATCTGGCCATTCATACTTTTAATAAACATTTAAAGCAGCCTCACTAGCTCACTTATTCAGCACATCAGCACATAACTTTGACAACCCATGACAGATTAGAGAGAAGACCTTGTTGAATAGTTCCCAAACAGATGTAGAAAGAGAAAGTCAAATAAGGTGAACCAATCACAGGACAACAGTGTCAGTATCCAGTGTACCCAAAAATAAAAGCTCAGAGGCCAGAATAGTCGATAGGCGCTGATGCTGTGACTAGTCACTGTGTGCGTCAGTGTTCTGCTCCATATTTTCAGCATGGATGCTTTCCCCAATGACTCCACCACTCATTGATCTCTCAGCCTCTCTTACTGATGACAGGAACCCTGCCAACCCATCTGCCCTCTCTCCGTTATAATCCAACAAACTAATCAAAGGCTTTTCCCTTTGTGGAGATTTGTTTTTGCTCTCAGATTGTAGGCTGGCGACACCTGCTGGTTAATTAATGTTACTGCGACATTCACATTGTAAATAAAGAGAGCGCATTCCTGGTCTGGTGGAAAATCCTACATCATATACTCTATTATTTGAAGTAATATTTTGCTTGTATCTTAGATGGACCTCGAATTTGGCTAGAATTATCGGCAATATTCAGTTAGACCGTGGGGTCTTCAAGTGCAATTGGTTCATGTAAATATGTCAGATTGTGAATGAACGATTTTACTGGTCCCTACATACAAAATCACTACGTTAAAGGTGCTGTCAGTAATATTTTGAATTTGTCGTCTTGGATTTCACCGACACCTAGCGGTGTGGATGCAGCATCATTTAAACACAATAGTTTTCAGTTACCGGTGCCACTGTAGAAAATCACTATTCACAGTGAGCCATGATTAATTTAATCCCTAAGCGAAAGTGGCCAATAACAGGGTGGTTACTGAGATTAAGAGAGTAGTATGTGGCAAATCATGTGATCATAACATGGCAGCCTCCATGAGGGAGAATAAAACCAGTTTTATAAGCTTACTGATATGACTGAAGTCTTTATCTCATGTGAGTGCTCATGATTTTAAACATATATATTCAAAACTGCTGATAATTTCTTTAGGAGTAAAACTATTTTAATGAGTTAAAAATAATTACTGTGTGCACCTTTAAAGTTGCAGTCTAGATTTGCTATGAATTCTGTTTTAATGTTTTATTTCCAATTACTTACTACAAGACCAGTTGAAATAAATGCTAATAGGACAATAGTTTATAATGCTTCTAAAGGCATCCTCATCTGAGTATTATAAACCGAACTGTTAGACCTGCCACAAATAATACTCCTTACTTTATTATTCTCATTAACGCGATGTTTTTGAGTTAACACTTCCAGCTGCCAGTTAGACACGCTAGTAGCCAAGCATCAAAGTGTGACATGCCTGTGACGTCAGTGCAGTGACACTGCTGTAGCGTCTAAAAAGAGATTCGTGGATGCACCCTTGGAGTCTCAGTCCTGTCAAAAGCCCATTGGTCTGCCCATTGACAGCCTTGTTAAACTGGCAGAAGGGCTCAGCTCATAATTGATTTTTCTTAAATGGTGCATAGTTACAGAAAACTAAATCTGATAATGAAACAACATGTTTCATATTAATGGCTTTGCAAATGATCAGTGTTTCAGCTTTTATCAATTTTATGCTTTTTAAAAGCAACATTTGAGATTCTAAGGTATAGAAAAGGTATCAAAATTAAAAAAAGATATCTTCAAATATATGTATATGTAGTTCAGAATTTAAGAGCTTAGCAAGAGAGTACTGTTCTAGAGGCTGAAGCTCAGTCTCACTCACTGTTAGTTTATAAATGTAATAAAAAATGGTAATTATTTAAATTTTTTATTATTTATTTTAATGCTTCCATTATATCCTTATATGTAGGCCTATCTGTTAATTTTCAGGCATGTCTTATTTTTATGTTTTAATTATCATGCATTTTAAATATGTTAACGTTCTTTTTGTGCATAGCTGGGCAGCAAAAGAGGGAGGCTGAGGGTATGTACCTGTAGTTCTACTCCAAAGCATATATGCAGTATAACTACTGTAGTTCCAGTACTTTAAAGAGATTTACCAGGCATAAACACAAAGATCTGCTTGCTATCTTGAGCTGATAGTTTCCAGGACACAAACGTGAGGTCTATACACTCTGTAACCCTGGGTAATAAAAAATAAAAAAAACAACAAGCACTCAGGTGTACACCAGAGATTTTTTCACTGTGTTGCAGAGCCAAGAATAATCCTTTAGACATATCATCTTGACCTCAGAACTCTCATTCATCATACGGTAATCTGTTAGACGTCTTTAATTTTTATGCTGGGTTTCAATCTGTAACAGTAATTGGTTATTTATGGCATTGTGGAAAACATTTTTATTAGTTTTATTAGTTCCTAGAAACTACATACATGCTGTCATTCTGACATTATCAACAGACAGCACCAGTTCATTCTGTTTTGTTTGATAATTTAATTTAAATAGCTAAGGCATCAATGTCTTAATTTTTTTTTTTGTCAGGTTTATTAAAATGGATAGATTTGAGTTGGAATTTGTCTTGAATATCATATTTGAAAATCAGATTCCAAATGAATTGTATGAAGTTTTTAAAACATGACTTTATCTTAAAAGGTACTGTAAGCGATTTTAGCGTTCTGAAGCTTTCGGGTGACTGAGCCGTTGAATTAGCCCTCATACCAAAATCCCACCCTCCAAAGATAAATTTGAGACCAAAAAGAGCAGCATTGTTTGTTCCTGTGGCTGTCAAATTCAGCAGTGGAACAATAGCGCCCTCAACTGACAAACATTATGAATCATAGCCTCAGTGACCCACTTCAAATACAACACTATGAGAACGAGCAAAATGATTGACAGGTGAAAAGCATCAATGTCCGCAGTCCGAAGACACATTTTTGTTTGCTGTTTACAAAGTCTACAGCTGTCACAGAGACCGGTAAGATATCTCAGGACACTTATTTCATTAATATCTTTAAGGGAGTAGGAACATTTTTTGCATACTTTTCCATGAAAAAATTGCTTACAGCACCTTTAAATCAACACAAATCTTGCAATTGACTGTGCTTTCTAACCTAGTAACCCTGATTAACAGTTCTGTGGATGATCTACTGTATGGCTCTCTATTATTTTTTTAAATTTAGTGCTAAAATCAGGCATGGTTCAGTGCCTATTTTTATAAAGTATTTGTAATTTGTATATTGCAATTTACCTGGTTTATATCTATAGAGTCCAAACTATTTAACACAATATAAAAAATATTTCCAATTTTTTTTCCATAGTATTTGATAAACTAATTTCCCATCATTGTGTCTTGGATCAGGATTGTGATGTCTCAAAGTATTGTTATGATTGAGACATGTACTGTAGATAAACATTCTATACATTGCACTTCAACAGGACATTTGTTTTAGCCAAAGATCTTTATCAACCCGCATGCTGTCCAGATCATTAGCATGAAGAAACAACTTTATCACATTATACTGTAAGTGATTTGAGCTCTTAGAATGTGCAGTGCATTTTGCATGTCTTAAAGGACATTTTCATTTATTCACCCATTATATGTTTTTAGAAAACATTTTGGGCAAGTAAAAAAGAGAGAAACACCTTTTGACTTATGCCCAATCAATCACTGGAATGTGTTTATGTCTCTCAGTTACCAAAGGTACTGGAATCAAATGTTGCGACTTTGTCAAGACCATCAAAACTAAAGAAAACAGAAATTGTTTGCATATAATTGCTTAAGAGAAATAACAATTAAAATTGTTTTGCTTCCATTGTGTTACCTGGTCAGTTTTGACCCGTATGGAAAGAACCAGTTGTGACCTTTCCCCTTTTGACTTTTTGGATGTCAAACAGCTTTAAATAGTTTTTTTGTATCAATGAATAAAATTTGAACTAAAAATTATTTAAAGTTTTCTCAAATTTAGCCCTTAGCCCCATACTGTTCTCTAGCATCCCCACCTGTTCCACTGGGTACTGCATCTGTCCAACAAATTACATACTTTCCTTTAAAATGGGGTTTGTGCACACATGCACATGTCCACACTCACAAACACACACACACAGAGAGTATTTTTTTTTTTTTTTACAGTTTTGAACAGATAGATTTTATTTGATAGGGTACAATGGGGCTAAAGGCCCCCCACTAGCAATAGACCGGTTGCATATAATTTTCTCCTAAAACATTAGATGGCAGAAATATCTATTACAACACCCACCTAAACCCCTGTAACACTGCAAAAAATTGTTTGACATTAGTGGGAAAGATTGGATTTGTTGCAGTGGATGTGCAAAGTTTGCCTATTTTGACTGCTGAAAAAGGCAATAGAGATTTATATGTGAAATAGTCATATACTAAAATTGTAACTCTTAAATGTACACTGTTGATTTTCCACAGGCAGAATAAATCATAAACTGTTGTATTATAGTTAAATGTAATATACTGTAGATATTATAAACTGCCAAAAGTGATTGAAATAAATGTAAATTACCTTTTTTGATTCTGTGGTGTCTGGGCATTTTACTTGTCTGGTCTCGAGTAAGTAGTTGCACACTAAACTTGTAATCCATCAAGAGTGAATATGAAGATGAAGGACTTAATTGTTGGTTTAGGAAGGTCTGTGAATGTCTGTTTTATTTCTTGGCAGCGATACGAGGTGCAGTGTTTTCTATTGTTATCTTGGATTTACTGTAGATCCTCTATTGAGAGAAAGTTTGTTTTTCATCACTTGCTTTAAAATGTCTCCTGACCCAAAGGTCTTGGTCCACATTTGTGTGTGGAAGCAAATGGGTTTATTGAAGTCATTCTAATAATCAGACCAGTTTAATAGCTGTGGATGATCTATAGCTCTCCAGATTGTTGTCATTATTTGAGTTCTAAGCAGATACATGAGCACCAGTGCTCCAATGTTAATTATTCACCCAAAAATTAAAATTCTCTCAATATTTACTCATGTGGACATCATACTCTCACATCATCCCAAACCAATGTGACTTTCTGTCTACTGCAAAACACTAAAGGAGATATTTTAAAAAATGTCACAACTGCTGATTTATATACAATAGTACTGTAGTTGATAGTGACTATCAACAGTAGGCTGACTTTTCTTTAGATAAATTCAGTCTGTGCTTACTGAAATACGAAACACTGCCCCCAGTGGCCAAAGCAGTAAGTGTTGTTAGGCGTATGGGCACGTATGAGCTCAATTTTCCAGGTGTAATGTCCCCACGGAGGGTGAAGCAAGTTGATTTCAGCTGCACAGGCTGTAAAACAGTGTGGAGGAATGCATGTTTTATGAACTTAACCCCCAAACCTAAACCTAACCATCAGTGGATTAAAAATGTAATGTCAGAGAGAAAAATGCCATTTCTGAATCATGCTCGCCACTGATTAAGCAAATGCAGTTACTTCCTGGTTTCAACGTGGAATCTGAACCCTGGTCTCACACACTGCTGACACAACACGCTTTCAGTCGTGCCACGATGGAAGATAATGGATGGCCATGAGATGGTACTTGTCAGTGCCGACTTCCTATGTGATCATGTTGCAAAAATGAACCAAAAGTCTAATAAAAGCAGCCTGTGCGACTCGCGCTTGATGTCATTGATGTGTCGCCATATTGGATTTATGAACTGTTTACGTGATTTTACAATGACTGATGATCTTTTGAAGGCATCTGATAACTTTGTATGAAGAAGAGACCGTTATTCACTCTCAAATCAAATTATTGTAAACTCTGGACCTGGGTAGCAAGTTCGAATCCAGGGCATGCTGAGTGACTCTAGTCAGGCTTCCTAAGCAACCAATTGGATGGTTGCTAGGGTGGGTAGAGTCACGTTGGGTTAACCTCCTTATGGTCAACATAATGTGGTTCTCGCTCTCGGTGGGGCACATGGTGAGTTGTGCGTGGATGCCACGGAGAATAGTGTGAAGCCTCCACACACACTAGGTCTCTGCGGTAACACACTCAACAAGCCGCATGATAAGATGCGTGGATTGACGGTCTCAGACGTGGAGGCAACTGAGATTCGTCCTCCGCCACCCAGATTGAGGCGAGTCACTACACCGCCATGAGGACCTAGAGCGCATTGGGAATTGGGCATGCCAAATTGGGGAGAAAAGAGAAGAAAAATCCCAAAAAATAAAATTATAATTGTAAACTCAGTTTGTACAGTAAATCCAATATGGTGATAAATACAATTTATCATTTTCAAATAATGCTTTTTCATTTTATCTGGAACTTTTTCACAGCACCTTGCTTTAATCAGCTGCAGACACAGTAGGAAAGGGTTAATGTCTGTGCTGCCTTAAGGAGGTCGGAACTATGTGTTCCTTGATCCCGCCCTCTTTCTAGAGCGTGATCTCACACAGTAAGGCGAGCTCAAGCCGTCTTGCAGCATGTGGACCAAAGAGTCTGGCTAAAATACAGCACAGATCCCCCACTTCTACATGAATCTAGCTACCACACAAAATCTGTGTAAGACAGAAGACTGAGATACCTTCACTCAGAAGACAATCTTAGAGGTGTCTACATGAGAGGTACGATAGAAAGAAGCTGACAGAGGAGGAGATCCATGTGTAAATGTTAAATGAGCATCTCTTAAAGTTGCTGTCTGAGTCACACATGCTTATTTTAGAGTGAAGCATGGGTTTTCACGAGGTTCATCACTCAAGCTTGCATCTCCATTCACACCTGGAGGTGTCACGCAGGAGGTGAGAGTTAATGGACTGCTTGAAGAGGACAGTGGATATCATGCTTTGCTTTTTTTTGTTTTCCTCCAGCTTTTAATCTGTGATGTAGTAACAACCAGAGCCAATGAGGACCCATTTTGATCCACGAACAATGTTTACCTAAAAAAGTGTGGGGAAAAAAACTATATATGGATATTTGTGTGGCTGATCAAGTATTGCTGAAAGTTCTTTGGATGAGTGTGCCGGCAAGATGAGTGTGCCGGCTAACTGTGGATTCTCCTTCTCAGCTGATCGGGCATTAAAACCACGGAACTGGAATTTGTATGGATCCCCATGTGCTGTCAACAGACCCATCGACATTGTGCAAAAACGCAGGCGGTAATGGGTTTTGATGATTTATTTACTGTATGTATTTCTAGACAGCACTACTGAAAAATACTGTATGTATTAACAGCACTTCCATCAAAGGCTGTTGGAAATCAGAATTTGGCATGATTGTATTGAATTGATAACTGGTTGCTTTTTTGGTCGCACCTGGTTCAGAGACAGAGAGAAATTATTAGAGACAGAGACAGTGATGTGATTTAACAGTGTAATCTCCCACTTCAATTTCCATGGAACAACACGTTGATGTGCCCGGTTGGGAACTCTTTTCAGACTGCTTCAGACAAAATCTAGTAGTTATTTAGAGATTAATGGTAGTAAAGCACTTTGATAAGTGAGAATCTATTTTCCAGGGTTTTACAATGCTTTGTATGCAATCTAGGATTTAGCATTTATTGTATCACAATCTGGAAATCAGTTCATCTGTAACTGTTCCACCAAATGCCAAACAGTCCTGCTTATTGTTTCACTGAGAACAACCAGTTTATTATAGTAGCTCTGATTGAAATTATATCAGGATTACTACATGATAATGTTAAAACTTAGTCCATGCTTCATATATTTTCCCTACTTTATTTATGATTTCCTTTATATGAACAGATACCATTTTAAAATTACAGATGGCATTAATCGTATACAGATGTTTATATAATAATATAAACCTCAATATGCACAGATAGAGTTAGCAGAAATACTACCATGGAGAGAAGAGAGAATTTATGCAAGGAAATAACATTTAATCAATCTTCTACAGCATGTAACTAACAGTGAGTATTAGGATTCTCAATTCGTTTGGGTTAATGTTACAAAATAAATCACAGTCAGTGATCTTCGTACATAACTTTGCTCACCTGAATAACAATTATAGTTATTTTTTTAAATAATGTTCACACAGAACTCAAAATGAAGAAATAAATGTAGTATTGCTGTGAATGCTTGGCAAGACCATTTTCATAATAGCACTGCTTACTTTTATAGAATACTGGACATATCTATTGGCCGGCTACAAAAAAAAACAACTTTCATTTGGATTTCAGAGACAACATGTGCCATGTGCTGGTAGAGTAGTAATTTTTTAGGGAAGTATGGGATTTATGAAATACAAAGGAAAAGGGCTTCAGATCTGGTTTAATCCTAGAAAGGTTTTTCTTTTAAAGAGAACCATGAAGTCCCTGTCTCCCCAAAAGATCAGCAAGGCTTGCACAGACCAAGCCAGAGACAGCTCACTCCTTTTGGACACACACACACACTTTTCCCACTTACATAGCCATCAATGTCACTGTTGACGGGAGGATTACAGATAAAAACATTCATGGTTTATTTCCATTTCTTTCCGCCATTTATTTTCTCAGGCCGTATCAGTGTTTATCAGAACTTTAGGGAGTTACAGACTTGGAGGAAAAATAAAACTGAGATTGTTTTAAAGAAAACTTGAGTAAGAGGGAGCTTATTACTAAAGTGCTGTATATTATATCATACAAAGGCTAATGTTGCAATATAGATTCATTCAGATTTGATAATGCAACGTTGGTCAATCCGCAGTCATTAAACTACAAGTTACTTTACTAAATGAATAGTGTGCTAAATATCATGCATTACTGAAGAGACTTGGCAAGTGCTGATTTCAAGACTCATGAACCTCAATTTTGAATATATTTGACATCAGTTTTTACCTGAATGTTCATAATGATCATTACAAGTCATTAGAACATTAAAGTTTAATTAAATCTCGAGATCGGCAATTAATTTAATACAAATTCATTGAAACTTTAGCACACAGTAAAGCATATGTGCTCAGGCATTTGTCTCTGTCAGGCTCATAATTCCTTCTTGTGTAGATGTTGAGGATCTGTAAACCAATGTAAACCCTTTGTCAACTGTTCAGCATATTTCTTTAGAGCCTCATGTCCAGAAAAAAATATTTTTGGGACTTAAAGGATTACAGTCGCTTGTGGCTGGGAGTGTCACGTCTTATACTGTTAAACATTAGTAGCAGTGAGTTCCTTTGAAAATTCAAGCAACATAGAGAGGTTAAGGCAACACTATTAAATGCAACACTCTGGTTAGAGCACCTTAATATTAATATTCAAGTACTTGGGTTCAATTGAGTGAATATTGTTCTGTAATGAATATGTTGAACCATGTTTGTGTTTTGTTCATCTTTATTAGAGAGGTTTAAAACATTCTTTAAGAATATCCATTTGTCTCCTTGGCCAGTGTCATGGTGGTGTTTGAGTGCAATTGTCTGAACATCTGCAGCTTGTTTTTTTCATGGGATTTCTTTCACCCCCAAGAACTACAACTCTTTCAATTTTAAATTCACCCATTACAAAACATAGGGTTTTCTAATATAATGGGGTTATGCTGTACAGCTCTATGCAAGCAGTTCACTGCATGAGCTATAGCTAAATCTAAATTCTGCCATTACCATGTGATTTTAGTGTTCATTCTTCGTAAAACTGTATCAAATCTCTTTTCTCCAAAGCAGTACTGTTTTTATTAGCTTTCCCAGATTTCAGCTGCTTAATTGGTCTTCAGATTATTTCCATAATGTAATTGATGCTCTGGGCACTTTACTCTGCTGGCCTATTTTGTTCTTATGGGTGCAAAATGATCCTGTAGGATAACAGACTGAGCCCTGTTTGTGCCCTATGAGAGACCCTCTGCTGTTTTCACAGAACTGCCCTGTCACAGCCCCTGCATGGAAAATCTGATGCACTTTGTGAACTCCATTTGTAGTGATGGTCTGGCAAGATGTATGGATCGACATACAGTATATATTTTCCTCTCCATTTTCAATTTGAAGATATTACACATTACTCATATAAAAATACCAGTATTTATTCTGTCCTGATTTTCTCAATCCTTATTCTTTTGGATTTTTTAAACAACAAAAAGGTCTCTTCTTTTTGTATATATTTTTTTTCTTTTCTGGCAAAAAGTAGAAAAGTAAACCACTACATGTGAGAGTAACACTTTATCCCATTTTTGGCAAGAATATATGTGTGTGATCGTAATACTGTTGTTTTAAATGCGTGTTTTAACTGTCAATAGAACAGGGTTGGATGAGCCTCCTTAAAGTGCATTTACACTGATTTTAATAAGGGTAGTTTTCAAATGTACACTGTGTCAGAGTTCAGAACGACATGGCCCTTAATTCCTGTAAAATGCATTTGTAATAATAGTTTGCTGATACTTAGCAGAAGTGAAAGCTCTGTGGTTTATAATACTGTAATAACAACTTGTATTACAGTCACTTCCAGGTTGCTGTTTATGCACCACTTCAACACAGCAGGAAAATGTATGTGTAAATATCAGTGTAATGCACCTGTTCACGACTTAACTCAGGCTAACCTCCACTTATGCTGTAAAATGTCTGTCTAAATCAGAGACAAACCAAGCTTATTTTTTATGATGTGCTTATTTTAATCTTGACCATAAATGTTCAGTGGAAAGCTGAGATCACAGCACTGCCCTCTCTCTCTCTTTCTCTCTCTGTGCACCCTATTGTGCCTCAGAAATCTTTATACAATCTCAACAGCTCTTACCGGTATGGATGTGCTCCACATTTTATGCGCACAATTAGGAGAAGGCAGCATGCACAGAAACGGTGATTAAACAATCAAGGACACATCCTCTGCCTGCAGTGTCTACACAAAAGTATGTGACCTGCTGGTTGACCTGCTAATTAGCATCCTCATCAGATCGGTAATGTCTCCTGTTGTGCTAATGTAAAACTTCTACCTCAAAATGAAGCATCAATGTGGCTCTTCTTAAAACGCAAACTGTGTCCCTTTACAGTAAGTTTTTAAATGATAACATTAGGTAACGCAGTAGTTAATGTTAACTAACAAGCAACAATACTATTAATCTTAATATTAATTTCCACATATATTGATGAATTTTAGTATTAAAATTTGTATGTTAACATTAGTTAATTAACTTACAATGAACAATTGTATACCTTTTTATAAACTACCATTAACTAAGATTAATAAATGCTGTCAAATATATTATTCATTGTCAGTTCATGATACCTAATGCATTAAATAATGTTAACATGCAGTCTTTTTGTAAAGCACTGCCTCAAAAATATGCATGGTTTAAATCATACTTAACTTTGCATTTTATTTATGTCACTCATATTTTGAATGCAATTTTATTGTGGTATGTTCATATACTGCATGTCCAGGCTCTTGGGTGTTCATTGACGTCATGCAAAGTCGTGACTCTATTAAATGTCTTTTTTTTCTTGTTGATTTGAAACAATGGGGAGAGAAAAGGACAAACAGCTTACTGGCTGTGTCCCAGTGGACTGGTTATTCAAATATAAAACTCAATGACTATGTGAGCCTATAGGATTCATCTGAACTCTTGACTCTTCCTTTCTTTACTTAAAATCCTGCATGAAAACCATTCAAACAAACATGCTTCAGTGTTGGGCTTACATACTTCATTTCGTAAGATGTTTTGCAGAGTGTTTGACTGTAGATTAGTGATTGTGCGTTAGGCTTATGTGAAGATTCTGTGTTTACTATCTGTTAGCCTCAGGTTGGACCTGTGCGGGACAGGCTGGTGCAGCCCTGTAATGTGCCCGGGTTAGGACTGACGCAACACCAGTGTCTTGTGACGCATGCTGGGTGTCAAGTGTTTAGATACTGACAGTAAACATGCACCATATCATACAGCTGCAGAGGATTTAGGAACAGCTCTTTCTTACTCCTCCCAGTGGAGGTGCTCTTTCTAGTGCATAAAAGATTCTGCCGGAAGCCTTTGTGCACAAGTAGGTTTTCACTTAGAATCAATTTCTACCTATTCGGTATCATATACAAAATATGCAAAAAGATGAGTTGGTTATATCAAATACCTGTACTATATATTTGTGCTATAGGATATACAGTACTATCGTCCTGATGTATGCCTATTCTATCAGGAGGCATAGGAGGCATCCTATTCCTAGGAAAACAAAACATTATATTTTTCCCCCCACAACACTGCAAATACAAAGACCTTAGTTTATCGTTCTTCACATCTCTAGCTGTCTAGACAAATGGGTGGGATTGAGCTCTATTTAATGATGCAGATAGTTGTCAACAGTGCAAAGACTGCTAACTCTATTTTGAGGGCATTATGGGCCCCTCTCATAAATGATCATACACTGTAAAAAGTAGAATTGTTACCTTTGGGTTAGTTTACCCAAAAATGAAAATTCTCTCATGATTTACTCAACCTCATGCCATCCCAGATGTGTATGACTTCCTTTCTTCTGCAGAACACAAACAAAGATTTTAGAAGAATAGTTCAGCTCTGTAGGTCCATACAATGCAAGTGAATGGGTGCCAAAAAATTTGAAGCTCCAAAATTCACATAATGGCAACAAAAGTCCTCCAGGTGACTCTAGTGGTTAAATCCATATCTTCAGAAGTGATATGATAGGTGTGGGTGAGAAACAGATCAAAATGTATGTCATTTTTCCTGCACTTTCACGTTCTTATTCTTATTCTTCTGTTTCTGGTGATTCACATTCTTCGTGCATATTGCCCCCTACTAGGCAGAGAGGAGAATTTATGACAAAGAAAATGACTTAAATATTGATCTGTTTCTCACCCACACCTATCATATCGTGACATAACACATGGATTTAACCACTGGAGTCATATGGATTACTTTTATGCTCCCTTTATGTGGATTTTGGAGCTTAAAAATTTTATTTGTGTTCTGCAGAAGAATGAAAATCATACACATCTAGGATGCCAGGAGGGTTAGTAAATCATGAGCGAATTAAAATTTTTGGGTGATTAAGTGATGTTAAATAATGTCCTATAAAGTAATTTTGTCTTGAATATATATATATATATATATATATATATATATATATATGTTGAAAATTATATACACTCACATAAGATGAAGTCTGAAGTCATATCAGAAACCCTATAAAAGCTGTTTAATTTTACATGGAGCGGGTCGCCCCCTCAAGGGCGCTGCCGTGTTGACAACACATGACACTGTGTTATGCTCATCAGTGGTACCAATGATGGTATGGTATTGATAAATATGAGTGTGATCCACCAGACAGTCCAACCAGAATGAGTAAAAGTGGAAAGATAAAATGTCCAAAGAGACGTCCCTGCTGGAGTGATTAAACAGCTGCGACCTGTAGCTGTCACGGCGCGGATCACGGATAAGCAGCGCGACATCAAACGGCAAGCACGAGCACAAAGCAGTGTTCAGCCGGCCGAGAGCTCGCAAGTTGCAGCTGTCCGGTTACAGTCCGGTGCGCAACAGTGCACGAAAATTCGTTTGGATTGGACAGAAGAATGTCCATCATAGGGATGTGTGTAATACAAGATGAATAAAAACACAGACTAAAAGTAACAAAACAAAAGATAAACAAACACATCTGGTGTGATGCGACAGCACTCCAGGACGATGGGTGTCAGTATAGAGTCCAAAACCACAAGTACTTCTAGGAGTAAAGGCCCAAACGTACTCTACACAAGTACGTGAATGCAGACGCACCTTGCTATGCAAGCTTGATTTCACGCGTCGTTGCGTTGTGAAATGTGTCAGCGCTCAATTCATAACCCAACACAAGTATGCGCTGCATTCTCAGCATTGCCACAAAGGGTGCTAGAGCGGATTTTCTTCTTTCAATCAACAACTGACATAGCAAACTCGGGCAGCAATTTGAGTTGAATCTTTTCGAAAAATATATACAACTTTTTGTCCCCAGTCCATTCAAATGATCTTGTTTTTTCTCTGTGTCTCTCCCCATTTCTCAGCTATTGACTCATCTACCACATCCAGGCTACATCCGAAAACATAGGCAGCTGATTTACTGCCTAATCAGTTAATGGCTTAACTGACAGCTGTTTTGAATGAATGGAACTCTTAAGGAACTGGTCTTCGAACAGTTTGAAAAGCACCTTATTTTCATTCTGCCTCCAAAGGCAGCATTTTCCTGGTTTCGGACATGGATCTATAAAATACCAGTTTCGGAAACAGCACCGGTTTCGTGGTCATGCCTAAAAAATCTATTGCCCTGTTGTGGTCTGAGGTTTGTAACTGCCAGAGCAACGCAAGTGCGCACGTGAGGTATGTACAACGGGACCACGTGTTGGCCATGCGTTGGCCAAGCGCTCGTGTCTGCGTTTGTGTACTTGCTAGTGATGGGAAGATTGGATCATTTTACTGACTTGGATCTTTGAGTCTCGTTCAGCAAAATGAACGGATCTTTATTCAAGTCATTTCGTTCATTTGAGCAGAATTAAATTAAAATGTTACATTTTCAATGGCCAAATATCCACCTCTGGAATCTTCTTGTCCGAGTCATTCGTTCTTTTGTCACGTGACAGCCATATGTGCATAACGTATACGGCTGTCACATGACAAAAGAACGATTGACTCAGAACAGATGACTCGAGAGATGAACTAATCATTTCTGTTTCCTGTGTGGGCAATGCATAGCGTATACGGCTGTCATGTGACAAAAGAACGAATGACTCAGGAGGTGAACTATTCATTTCTGTTTCCTGTGTGTGTGCATAGCGTATACGGCTGTCACGTGACAAAAGAACGAATGACTCGGGAGGTGAACTAATCATTTCTGTTTCCTGTGTGTGTGCATAGCGTATACGGCTGTCACATGATAAAAAAACGAACGACTCAGACCAGATGACTCGAGAGGTGAACTAACAATTTTTGTTTCCTGTGTGAGCAATGCGTAGTGTATACGGGTGTCACGTGACAAAAGAACGAATGACTCGGACGAAAAGAGTTGAAAGGTGAACTTTGCGTATGTGCGGCTAACACAAAATGAACGAATCACTCTCTGAGACTACTCGTTCTTCTGAGTCACATAATAGATTTGTTCAAAATGAACGAATCGTTCATGAACGACCCATCACTAGTACTTGCATGAAGTATGTTTCGGCCTTAAGAGCCAGCTAAATCATTGCTAAAATTTTACTTAGTGCACCTTTAGACAGTCTGCATATCAGAGCCATGACATGCTAAAGTGCTTGCCTGTTTCCTTCATCTCTCTCCTCATCAGTTTCCTGTATCTCTTAACCATCTTGTCTAATGATAAAAAGGCAAATATCAATAAAACTTCTATCATATACTGTCTGCAAATATGTGGATATCTCATTTAAACAAATGTAATTCACGAACCTCATGAAAATCCAGCGTTTTCTTCCCATCCAGCACTCATCTAATATCTTCCTCTGAAGCATGTATTCCATCAGCCAAAATAAAAAATTATAATGATAATCCAAGCAGTCTATCCAGGCCGTTTAAACTGTCAGGAGATTGCTGCTCGTGCTGGATCCGCACGAGCGCATGAGTGCAAGTTCAAAGTAAAAGCCCTTCACGTGTACTATGAGTAAATGCCATATTCGCTGTGCACTGTATGTACAATTGGTTTGATTGGGTCTTTTATGAGAAAATGTGATTGGTAATATGCAAATGCCATCCATTGTTGCTGGACTACTGTGTGTACTGTCATTTCCTTCTTTCTAATATATTAACAATTTCTTAATGCAGAAATAAAAAAAATAAAAAAAATGTATGACTAAACAGAAATCAGAAGAAACTACTATCTACCATTTAAAATACAATCTTATCTTTGAAAGATAATTAAATATAATAAAAGTTTATTAATAGGCAGAGGCTATTTGCAGAGGCTATTTGCACTAAGCGATAGATGCTATTTACACTAAGTGCAGATAGCGACAGGTGCCATTTTCACTAAGTGTAAAAAGCAACAAAAAGCATCTTCTTTGCACTAAGTGCAAATAGCGTTAGATGCTATTTGAACTCTAGTGCAAATAGTGGCAGATACTGTTACACTGTAACAGACACCCAGATTCGGAGATGGCGTTGAACCCAGAGGCAATGTTTATTGAAACAAACAAACAATGTCAGTGATTAATTGAGGTGAATTAAATATCAAACACAGAGTGGATATAAATAACAGAGACCTTGGGGAATCGTCGGAGTAGCGATGGAGCAAGAACCAGGAAGAGATAGCACTGGAATGACATAGAGGAAGATCTCAGTGATAGCAGGTAAGTTAGTCTGTTTTCTGAATCAAGACCAGACGAAGAGTTATGTAGTGGAGCTGACTGATGCAGTGATGAGGGGCAGGTGCTGGTGATCAGTACTCAGGGGAGAGGGATGGTAGAATATTAGTACTGGAAGTGTCAGGTAGATCTGTGACATTACCCCCCCTCCACGGATCACTCCAGAGGGACATGCTTCCCGACGCCATTGACGCCACGTCCACGAGGAGCTCGATGATCTGGGTGAGTATCGTGGAAGTTGGAAAGAAGGTTGGGGTCCAGGATGTCGTCTCGAGGTATCCATGATCTTTCCTCGGGACCATAACCCTCCCAGTCAACGAGGTACTCGAGACGACCCCAATGGCGACGGGAGTCCAGGATGTCTCGGACTGCGTAGATAATTCCGTCTTCCAGGAGTTGCGGCTGGGGGGGTGGGGTCATCAGCAGGATTAGATTCTGAGGAGTGAGGAGAGAGAGACAGGTGGTACGGTTTCAGAAGAGAGAGACATGGAAAGCAGGATGGATGTGATATTCGGGGGGGAGTTGGAGTTGGAAAGTGACAGGGTTAATTTGTCTGGTAATAGTGAAGGGACTAATGTAACGGGGACTTAGCTTTTTTAATGGGAGGCACAGCCTGATGTCCCTCGTGGAGAGCCTCACCTTCTGCCCGGGATGGTAAGTGGGAGTGGGAGATCTCCGGGTATCAGCCTGGAATTTCTGGCGGTGCACAGCCCGTTGCAGGTGGTGGTGAGCCAAGTCCCAGACCCTCTCACTCTCTCTAAACCAATGGTTGACTGCTGGTAACTCAGATGGTTTTCCTGACTATGGAAAGAGAGGAGGTTGGTTGCTGAGTACGCACTGAAAGGGTGTAAGGTTAGTGAAAGGCTGGCATAGAGAGTTCTGTGCGTACTCGGCCCAGGACAGGAAACAACTCCAATGGTTCTGGTGGCGATGGCAGAAGGTTCTGAGGAAATTACTAATCTCCTGAATCTCTTCTGACCGTTACTCTGTGGATGGTAACTGGAAGAGAGACTGATGGTTACACCTAAGAGTGAAAAGAAAGCCCTCCAGACTCTGGAGATGAACTGAGGGCCTCTGTCGGAGACGATATCCTCTGGGATTCCGTGCGGAAAACGTGATTAAAGAGGGTTTCAGTGGTTTCTAGGGTGGTGGGAAGTCCTTTGAGGGGAATCAACTTGTAGGCCTTGGAAAAACAGTCCACTGCCATGCATGTATAACCCTCAGAGGATGGCAGATCTGTAATAAAATCGACCCCTAGGTGTGACCAGCGCTGACGAGGTACGGGCAGAGGAAGGAGCTTGCCATCCGGAAGTTGACGTGGAGTTCGGGAGACAGCACATTCGGAACATCCTTAGACAAACCTTCAGATATCTCTGTCCATACATGGCCACCAGAACCAGTCCTGGATGAGTGAGAGGGTCCTATTTGTCCCAGGGTGGCTAGTGCCCAAGGAGGAGTGTACAGAATCAATGAGAGTTAGCCGTAGGGAAGAGGGTACATAGGTCTTATTGGCAGGACAACATGGTAGAGCTGGTTCAGCGGCAGCGGCCTCCGCAATGTTGACATCCAGGGACCATTGGATTGGGCTTACAATTATGTGAGGAAGAAGAATGGTGTCCGGTTCCTCGTGGGTTTCCTCTGAAGCATGGAGACAGGAAAGGGCATCCACCTTGATATTCTTGTCACCTGGATGATAGGAGATGGTGAAGTTGAAGTGTGTGAAGAAGAGTGCCCATCGTGCTTGGCGGGGATTAAGACGATGAGCTTCCCGAAGATACTCTATATTTTTATGGTCCTTCAGTACCAGAAAAGGATGCTGGGCCCCCTCCAGCCAATGTCGCCACTCTTCTAGTGCCAGTTTGATAGCCAAGAGTTTTCTATTTCCGATATCGTAATTTTGCTCCGCCGGGGAGAGCTTTTTGGAAAAGTAGGCACATGGATGGAGTCTGGATGGTTTCCCCTGCTGCTGAGAAAGGACGGCTCCTATACCTGTAGTTGAGGCATCTACCTCGACAACAAAAGATCTGCTAGGATCAGGATGGACGAGAAGTGTTGCTGCAGTGAAGGCATCCTTTAGGTGTTGAAATGTGTAGGAGGCCTTGGGGTCCAGGAAAAAGACTTAGGCTCAGACTTGAGAATTTAGGTTAGCGGAGCATTGAGGGAGCTGTAGTTCTTGATAAACCGCCGGTAGAAGTTGGCAAAACCCAGAAAGCGTTGGAGTTCCTTAATGGTGGTTGGAGTGGACCAGGCTCACACAGCTTCTACCTTCCCTTCGTCCATCTGGATGCCTACTGGACTGATATTATATCCAAGGAACTGGAGGGATTTCTGGTGAAATGAACATTTCTCCACCTTGAGGTACAGGTGATATTCCTTCAACTTCTCCAACACAAGCTTGACATGCTGACGATGGTTGGTCTCGTTCTGGGAGTACAACAGAATGTCGTCGATATAGATGATGACGAATCGATGGAGGTACTCGAGGAACACCTCATTCATGAAGCCCTGGAACACAGAGGGGGTGTTGACCAGGCCGTAAGGCATCACTCTGTACTTGTAGTGGCCAGTAGGTGTCACAAAGGCTGTCTTCCATTCGTTTCGTCTCCGGATACGAATGAGGTTATAAGTGCTATGCAGGTCAAGCTTGGTGAAAATAGTTGCTCCTCTCAACAGTTCCAAGGCAGCTGGGATGAGGGGGAGTGGATAACAGAACTTAACGGTTATTTTGTTGAGGGAGTGGTAATCAATGCAGGGCAGGAGGCCTCTGTCCTTCTTCGCTACAAAGAAAAAGCTCGAAGCAGCAGGAGAAGTAGAAGACTGGATGTAACCCTGGGAAAGGGCCTCCTCAATGTATTCCCCCAAGGGTTTTTGCTCTGGAATGGAGAGAGGGTATATTTTGCCAAGGGGCACTAGCTCACCAGGGAGAAGGTCTATTGCGCAGTCCCATGGTAGGTGAGGAGGTAGCTGTGAGGCTTGTAGGGGGCAGAAGACGTCCTGGAAGTGGGAGTAACAAGAAGGGATTTCAACAAGATTGGAACTGGCTGAGCTCTCAATTGTGGTAGTATTGAGATTGAGAGGAAGAGATCCCTTGACTGAGTTAAGGGGTTTGGAGTAGGTAGGTCAGGGAAACAGGTCGGAAAGCATTGAGAACCCCACTTCAGGACATCACCGGTAGACCAGGAGATGACTGGGGAATGAAGTATGAACCAAGGACGCCCCAAGACTATGTCAGCGGTGGAATTCTCCAGAACCAGTACGTTTATTTCTTCGTTGTGTAAGCATCCCACTTTAAGTTTGAATGGACCTACCCAGTGACGGATGTAACCCCTACCTACGTGTTTGCCATTTATTGTTTGGATCTTGAGGTTGGGGTCACATGGCCATCTTTGGAGACGGAGCTGGTTGCAGAGCGTATCAGAGATGAAGTTGCCGGCTGACCCTGAGTCGAGAAGTGCGGGTACTGTGAAGGAAAAAACAGAAGCAGTCAGCATTACATTAGTTAATAAAGGGGAGGAACAAACCCTGGGAATTTGTATGTGACTCACCAATGGGCGTAGAGGACGAATGGGACACGGTGAGATGATGTGTCCCTTACCACCACAGTACAAACACAACCGCAGGGTCAGCTGGCGTTGACGGTCTGCTGATGATAGCCAGAAAGCATCCATCTGCATTACTTCACTGTCCGGTTCTGGAGTATGGGTTTAGGAGTGTTGTGATGAAACAGGTGGGAACTGTGAAGCGGGAAGCTCATCAAGGCAGGACCTCATTCTATTTGCCACTCGGATGGAGAGCTGTATGAAGCGCTCAAGCCTCATGGAGTCATCAAAAGAAGAGAGATGCAACCGCAACCTTGGCTCGAGTCCCAGGCGGTAGATGGTTAGAAGAGCGGGCTCATTCCATCTGTTGGAGGCAACTAGGGTGCGGAATTTAAGGGCGTAATCGTTGATTGAACTCTTACCCTGACGAAGGTTGAACAGTTGTTCACAGACAGATGTATCCACAACCGGGCATCCAGACATTTCTCTGAAATGTTGGGTAAAACTATCGAGGGATTGGGTTACTGCGCTGTTTTGATCCCAGAGAGGTTGGGCCCACTGCATCGCTTGTCCTGTCAACAAAGAGATAATAGAAGCCACTTCAGCCTGCTCTGTGGGAAATCGTTGTGGCTACATCTCAAGATCAAGCGAACACTGGGTCAAGAAGCCGCTGCAGTTTTCCGCCGATCCAGATTATGGCGCTGGGTTAACCATGGGACTGGCGGAATAGACCGAAGAAGGTATTGCGGAAGTGCCGGAGGTTATCGGTGGTGCTGTGGATCCATACAGTGAGTAAGTGCTCACCGGAATGCATCAACCAGCTCCTGGATGGGGTTCGGACCTGTTGGGTTCATGATTTTAGGCGGTCTGGTCTTCTGTGACACCCAGACTTGGAGATGGCATTGAACCCAGAGGCGATGTATATTGAAACAAACAAACAACGTCAGTGATTAACTGAGGTGAATTAAATATCAAACACAGAGTGGATATAAATAACAGAGACCTTGGGGAATCGTCGGAGTAGCGATGGAGCAGGAACCAGGAAGAGATAGCACTGGAATGACTTTGAGGAAGATCTCAGTGATAGCAGGTAAGTTAGTCTGTTTTCTGAATCGAGACCAGACGAAGAGTGAAAGGAGAATCAGGCTTTTATGTAGTGGAGCTGATTGATGCAGTGATGAGGGGCAGGTGCAGGTGATCAGTATTCAGGGGAGAGGGATGGTAGAATATTAGTGCTGGAAGTGTCTGGTAGATCCATGACATACACCCCTGTTTAAATACTAGAGGCTGTGACATGGCATGGAGCAGGCCGAAGCGTGACATGGCATAGAGCAGACTCAGGCATGGCGGTAACATGGCATGCAGCAAACTCAGGTTTGGCTGTGACATGGCATGGAGCCGACCCAGGTGTGGCTGTGACATGGCATGGAGCAGACTCAGGCATGGCTGTGACATGGCATGGAGCAGACTGGGACTTGGCTGAGACATGGCATGGAGCAGACTGAAGCTTGGCTGTGACATGGCATGGAGCAGACTGAGGTTCAGCTACCATGACGTGGCATTCTGGCTCGGCGACCATGACATGGGACTCTGGCTCGGCGGCCATGATGTGGCACTCTGGCTCGGCGGCCATGACGTGGCACTCTGGCTCGGCGGCCATGACGTGGCACTCTGGCTCGGCGGCCATGACGTGGGACTCTGGCTCGTTATCCGCCTCCCCCACAGTGAAAGTTGAACCACTTATCCGCAGGGCAAGGTCGATATATTGAGCCAGATTGAAGGTACTCCAACTGCCAGGCATCCAGGAGTGCACCGGCTCATTCAAGCCTGCACGAAAGAAGTGTTTGAGGGCAATCTCATTGAAGCCTACCTCGTCTGCCAGTATGCAGAAGTCCTCCACGTAATCTTCTATAGATCGCTTTCCTTGATGTAAACGTATAACGATATCCGCTGGGTTCATTTTGTCGGTCAGGTATTCTGTAACGTAGGCTGGCAATGACAGGCAGAGGAAGACGATGATGATGTGAAGGGTAAGAACCCAAGTGCAGTTTATTCCATATATACGTGGTAAATCCAGAAACGTGCAACCAAAAAACTTGACTTGACACTAAACACAAACATGAGCATGAACATGGACTTGACTTGATTTGATTTGATTTTACTTGACCTAAGCACGCCAGCACAAACAAACATACAAATAATACCTCACCCTGAACAATGGAAACACGAGACTTAAATACACGGACAAGGGAAACATCAACCAATGAACAGACAGAACTATAAACAAGATAACAAGACAATGACTATGAACCAATGACATAACAGAACTAATAAAAAGACTATGAACCAATAGGAACAAGACACATGAACATGGGAAACACATGACAATGAAACAGGAAATAACATGACAAAATAAAAGACATTAACACAAAACATGACATGGAAACATGAACATGAACATGAACACCTCTAGACATGACAGGTACATCCATAGGCCATCTCTCTATAACCTCTGACCACAAACTTAAAGGCTAAAATGCAAAATATAATGTAGTGGCATAGTAGCAATCGACTAATAGGCCTAAATGTAAAATGTACTGATACAGCATCTCTTCTTTCCTTTATTTATATTTATTTATAGAATTTGTATTTCCCAAGTCATTGAACCAGTTATAGCTTGTGTTTTGTTCACTTGTTTGCAGCCACATATTTTTGGGTCTTCAGTTCATTATCGTACGTGCACAACTCGCTCCACGTAGTATAAAAACAGCTTCATTGAACGATGAAATCCCCACATTCCATTTGATGGAGGATGTCTAAAATGGCAACATGGAAATGTGTGGGTGGATAGATGTGTCGGGATAAAAATAGCACAGCAGAATTCTTTATAAATATTCATGAATGGAGGGAAGAATCTGAGGCTACCTGCAGCTCTAAATATAGCGCTTCTGCATGGATCCCTTGCACAGAGACGGGCTATTAATAGCAGCACCACTCCAGAAGCATCTTTCTCTCTGAGTACAGAGGGACCTATAGGAGATTTAGCATTAAAGATGAGGGACGGAAGCTGAAACGAAGTGGAAGTGACAGCACAGCTATTTTTAGAGCTGAATGAGATGTCCCCTCATGGCCAGAGTGTACAGTAGTGGTTGTGTGTGTGTGTTTTATCCATTCAAATAAGTGCTGCTACTCTCTCTCTCTCTCTCTCTCTCTCTCTCTCTCTCTCTGTTTATGCTTTATATCTATCGTTATTGCTTGCTGTCACATGAATAGGGTGCACTGCATTGATAATGTAATACAGTGTAAGAGACATCCTCATGCAACATCTGTGCAAGAAGTGAAGATGTGTGTACTGTACTTCATTCAGCTCTGGTCTTCATTCAGCTGGAAGAGCACTCCAGCTCACAAGTTGAAAGGGATAGTTCACCCAAAAATGAAAATTCTCTCATTATTTATTCACCCTCATGATATCTCATGTGTGTATGTCTTTCTTCACCATAAAAAAATTTGAAGAGAAATAGAAAAATATCTTAGCTCAGTAGGTCCTTAAAATCAAGTGAATGGAGATTTCTCTTATGAAGTTCCACAAATCAGGCAGTCAGCATAAACTTCATCAATACGACTCCAGCGGTTAAATTAACGTCTTCTAAAGCGATACGATCACCTTTGGTGCAAAAAAATATCAATATTTAAGTAATTTTTAACTATAATCCAAGATGAGGGTAAGCTTCACGAGAGGGTGAAGTCCAAGCTGTCTCTCATGTGACGTATTACCGTTGCCATGATACAGATGTAATCTCACGTTCTCCTCTCGTTGAGACATCCAGGATAATCACACAAACGCACCATTGTGAGTAAAGAAACAGATAAATACAGATCTTAACCAAAACCAACCAAGCTGCTGTACAGCGTTCCTCCTTCTCACTTGTAAACAGCGCTGCTCTTCCAGCTGTGACGCACGTGCCTCATTTATCACGGTGTTTCAAATGCCAGTGTGATTACGTCACACGCTTCTAACCGGAAGCATGATTTAGAGTAAAAAAAAAAGAAAGTACTTGAATATTGATCTTTTTCAAACCAAAAGCTATCATGTCGCTTTAGAAGACATTGATTTAACAGCTGGTGTCGTATGGATGACGTTTATGCTGACTTTGAGTTTTGGAGCTTCAAAAGAGAAATCGCCATTACCTTGCATTTTAAGGACCTACTGAGCTAAGATATTTTTCTATTTTTCTTCAAATGTGTTCTGCTGAAGAAAGAAAGTCATACACACCTGGGATATCATGAGGGTGAGTAAATAATGAGAGAATTTTCATTTTTGGGTGAACTATACTTTGAATTAACTTTCATCACATGTATGTGGTTTCTTGGGTGAGTTGCATGGGAAACGGTCTAAAGGTGTTCTAGATGACATTATAAATGTCACAGAGCTTTCAAAGCACCCATTAGAAAAAGGGATAGTTTGCACAAAAATGACAATTCTGTCATCATTTACTCACCCTCATGATGTTCCGATCCCATATGACTTTTTTTTCTGCACTCAAAAAAATGAAATGTTGGCTTTAACTAACTTTGATGTTTGTCAGCATGTTCCACGTAACTGAGTTGTTACATAGAAGTAACTCTATTGACTTCAAGAAACCCAAGTTAATTACATTTGATCATTCCAGTCCTATTTAGTTGAATCAAGTTAAAATATATACTTCTGTCCAAAACTATTAAGCGACTCATGTTGAATTATCCTAAATTCAAGATTCTCACTTTCACCCAATTGCAAACATTACGTCTTTGACTGAATGTCTTTGAACTTTGTTCATCCAATTACTTATATCCATTTGAGTTGAGTAATATTCAGTCACGACAATCACTTTACATACTGAAGTTTCAAACAATCAACATGTAACTTTATTCCTCTATGCTTTCAATAGCACAGTAATAATTCACTGGTCTAAGTATCATTGTCGAAGTGAATGTATTGCCTATCCTCAGCCTAGGCTCAAATTCTGCTCTTCACCATAATGGTAACCCCAAAACTCCAACGTAACAGAAGCTTTTCTAAATCTCAACATAACAAAACATTAAACACTAACAGTATCCTGAATTTAAATATTGCACAAAAACACATAACATAGCACTTAATTTTAGCATTTACTTTCCCTATCAAGTCCTATGCAAAGCATGCTGGGGACTAGAAATCACCTGTCCATGGGCGTTTCCCAAACAGCATTTTTTGTGCCCTTGAAGGGCACTTCGGGAAGGGGAAGCCACTCGAAGAGTCATTCCAGACAAAAGTAAGAAAGCTTATTTTTTCACAAAGGGCCCTTTTGCAAGACATTTAGTGAAAGGTACGTTCAAACTGTAATGCCATTTTCTCTTTAGAGAGCCTACATCAAGAGCTTTGTCCTTTGTAGTGAGTAGGGCATATGGATGATCACTTTTGATTGGAATTTGCCCAATGTGTTTTCCATTTGCACATGGGCAAATTTAGCGCCACCTGTCGACCAGTGTGCAGTATTACAGAAGCAACACAACTCTGTTTCATTCACCCAACTGAAGATAGCTGTATAAATACAACAACTAAATTTTCTTATTTTCCTCAACACCATCTTTACACTTTTAATGTATATACATGACTGCATTATTTCGTTTCAACATAATTTACATGTTTTGGGCCAACAGCAGCCACGTTAAAAATTTTTTGAGTGTGTGGAACACAAAAGGAATATTAGTCTCAGTCACCATTGACTTTCACCATCTTTTTTCCATACAGTACAATGAATAAAAGTGATCAAGTGAATTGGTCACTGTGGCTGTCATTCTGCGTGACATCTGTTTTTGTGTTCCACAGAAGAAAGTAAGTCATACATGTTTGGAACAATATGAGGGTGATTAAATGATGACAGACTTTTAATTTTTGAGTGAACTATCTTTTAATGTGGGCCCATATAGTGGTAAACTATATGCAGTTTAAACGGTAAACAAAACTTAATACAGATTGCACATTCTAAAAACATTGCAGAATTTTGTTGTGCACTTGATCATAATTGGTCAAATCTCTATGAATTTCATTATTATGTGATAAATCATAACAACAGAGCCCAGAAACAATTCTCCAGTGTAATTTCCTTCTATGCATCTAATTCACTATGGTTTTGTTGTTATCAGCAATGCAATTCATTTCTCGTTGTCCCAAATAAAAGATTAATCTTTTGCCCATTTGCTGGACTGTGTTACTTCACTACTTTACACTAACCCAAAAACACACTGAAGATGATTATCTTTATTAGTGATCCATGGCTGTCAAACAGAGGATGTCTAGCCACTGAATAATGAAATATCCATGCAGTATAAGGTACATGTCAATTTTGTGCCAGTTTGATTGGGAATTGACATAACCTGAGGTTATTTTTAGCCCTCTCACATGCTCCCACGTCATTGAGCCTTGGCTATTTTTAGCTCTGAATTCCTGCATCGCACTGACCTTGCAGAACTCATCCCATTCAAAGTTTTGCTGCTTTTGTGTCTCAGGAGGGCTTACCCACTCCACACAACCCAGATCTATCATTGAGACAGCCAGATTACCGCACTCAGGCTGTGGCTATAAAATGACAAAATCTTCTTATATTATTATTATTATTATTATATTATTATTACTCATTCACTTTCGGCGTACCAGCATTACTAGATCTCTGCATTTTGTAAAGAGTCAATAGCTGTAGCGGTTTTGACGCTCTCTACCAGTGTTATTGTAATCATGAAGCTTGCTCCTTTTTGTGTGATCAGAATAAAAATTGGAAACACTTGTACTCACCAGGAAGTGTGATGCACTGGAATTGCCATAGTCACAGAAAAAGTTACAATAAACACAATAAAGATGTGAACACATTACAATCAGTGCACACTGCCATATACAATCCACAATAGCGAATAGACTAGAAACTTTAACTGTTACTTTAACTGGGGACGCATTCACAAAAGATCCATGAAATTCTTTTTAACTACTGTTTTCTTATTATCTAACTAAAGAAAAATGTTACAAATATTTTGGACAACTTATAGGAATAGTTCACCCAATTATGAAAATTGTCTCATAATTTACTCATCCTCATGCCATCCAAAGTGTGTATGACTTTCTTCAGCAGAACACAAATGAAGATTTTTAGAAAAATATTTCAACTCTGTAGGTCCATACAATGCAAGTGAATGGGTGCCAAATATTTGAAGCTCCAAAAAGTACATATAACCATCATAAAAATAATCCATACAATTCCAGTGGTCTAATTAATGTCTTCTGAAGCAAAATTCTAGGTGTTTGTAAGAAAAATATCGATATTTAAAAAATTGTTTACTAAAAATGTTCGGTTCCACAGCTGTGGAGCTCAAACTGCCTCTCACATGACGTAAGCGCGTAAGCCTCCTCTGCATACTGTAGATATTCATACGTAGATACCTTATTAGCAGCTGTTTCTATGGATCGCTGTACTTTTTCGACATAAAAGCAGTTTATGAGCAAGGAGCTCAGTCTGAGGCATTTCCTCCACTCACTCACTTGCATTCAAACAGATTCAAACAGAGTTTGAATTTATGGAGATTACAGAGAATGTGATATGCAGTACTTTATGTCTAGCTCTGTCATATTAACTCGCAAGGCTAGTGCTTACATCTGAATTGACGCAGAAAGAGAGTGTCTCCCTGCTCATTTGTGTGTACCCATTTTTATCAAGGTGTCAGTGACCTTCTGTATCAGTTTAGGTCATTGGCACAGGGTGTGTGCTAAACGTACATGACCACAGTGGAGACAATGGGTACATCTTACCTGATTGGAGTGTAACAGGAAAAGTAACCAGTAATGTACAAAGCAAAGCATTCTAATACAGGTCTATAGAACTGTTACAAAATAATGTAACAATGTCAATTTGTAGGCCAACCCAGAAGGCGAATTCTCCATGAGTTCCCTGGGTTTTTAGAGTATCAATTTTCCAGCTATGACTAAAATAAGGGCTAAAAACATTACTTGAAAAGGCTTTCATGTTTTGTTCTACAACATAAATTACACACAGTCATACCTCAAACGTGAATTTTGAAGCCATTGTGTGCTTTTAAAACATACGTTGCTAACAAGTTGCTAGTTATGGACTACAACGGTTATGTGACTTGCCAAGCATGTAAACTACCATCCTTGTGGTTGTTGAAGTCCTTATTTAGCAACTTACATTTTTAAAATACACTCTGGCTTCAAAATTCTTTTTTGAGGAAGGACTGTGTGTAATTTGTTGTAGAACAAAACAGGAAAGTATCTTTAAGTAATGTTAATCAAAGACGTTATTTTACTCATAAATAAAAAAATAAAAAACTGCAATTATAAAACTCATTTGAAACTCCTGATGGAACCCATGGCTCAAAAATGCTTATTCTTTTCCGAGTTTGAGGCATACAAACTGAACGGCTCAGCTGTGTTAACCCTTTCTTTCTCTCTGTATTTCTTTTCACAGTTTCGATGTCGAGAATGGGCTGTCAGTGGGCCGCAGTCCTCTGGAATCGCAGGCCAGTCCAGGCTCTGGCCTTGTGCTGCAGGCCAATTTCCCTCACAGTCAGCGGCGGGAGTCCTTCCTGTATCGCTCCGATTCCGACTTCGACCTTTCACCCAAGGCAATGTCCCGAAACTCATCCACGGCCAGCGAACTGTGAGTAGCCTACTGCTCCTCTTATTCTTGACCCCCTAATATGTCTCAGCAAATGTGAGGGTACCTAACACCAAACTTTGATGCATCAAGGTCTATTTTTTATTATTTTTTTATCCACTTTTCGCCCAATTCCCACTACTTAGTAGGTCCTCGTGGTGGCGTGGTTACTCACCTCAATCCGGGTGGCGGAGGACAAGTCTCAGTTGCCTCTGCTTCTGAGACCGTCAATCTGCGCATCTTATCACGTGGCTCATCGTGCATGACACTGCGGAGACTCCGCATGTGGAGGCTCATGCTATACACTCCGCAATCCATGCACAATTTACCACGTGCCCCATTGAGAGCGAGAACCACTAATCGCGACCATGAGGAGGTTACCCCATGTGACTCTACCCTCCCTAGCAACCAGGCCAATTTGGATGCTTAGGAGTCACTCAGCACACCCTGGATTCGAACTTGCGACTCCAGGGATGGTAGTCGGCGTCTTTACTCGCTGAGCTACCCAGGCCCCCCGATGCATCAAGGTCTTGACAAATTAATCACTCTACAGCATGTCTTTAACCATTTACAGGCCAAAATTGAGTGATGCATTTAAGGGATAGTTCACCCAAAAGCTGAAAATTATCTTATCATTTACTCACTCCCATGCCATCCCAGATGTGTATGATTTTCTCTCTTCTGCAGAACACAGATTATGATTTTTAGAAGAATATTTCAGCTCTGTAGGTCCATATAATACAAGTGAATGGGTGCCAAAATTTTGACACTCCAAAAAGCTCATAAAGGCATAATAAAAGTAATCCATATGACTCCAGTGTTTTAATCCATATTTTCAGATGTGATGTGATAGGTGTGGGTGAGAAACAGATCAATATTTAAGTCCTTTTTTTGCTTGAAATTATCCTCCCTACCCAGTAGGGGGTGGTATGCATAAAGAAAACACAAGAAGAAGAATGTGAAAGTGATCTGTTTCTCACCCACATCTATCATATCGCTTCTGAAGATACTGATTTAACCTCTTTTATGATTACTTTTATGCTGACTTATGTGATTTTTGGAGCTTCAAAATTCTGGCACCCATTCACTTGCATTGTATGGCCTAAAAAGAAATTCACATCTGGGATGGCATAAGGGTGAGTACATGATGAGAGAATTTTCATTTTTGAGTGAACTATTCCTTTAATACTTTTGACAGACTTTAACTTCTTAACTTTAGCTTTTGGTTCATTTAATATTTGTGGTTAATATTTTTATTTTTTTTTTCTTCACAAAAAATCACTTTGATATCAAAAACAAAAAGCCCTATTAGATGCATTTGCCTATGGCTGCTTTAAGTAGAAAAACGTATTTTAAAAAAAAGGTATTAAACTTAAAACTTATACCAACTCTTTAAATAACCTTGTTTATCACTTTACAACGTGTCTATTATTTGCCACTCTCAAGCAAAAAAGATGTCTCTTGTTTTATGTGCGTGTGCATGCTGTTTCATACACTACAAGCTGCACGTGTTAGAGTCTGTACTTTAGCTACAGTGTTTTGTGGCTCGAAGAGTTTTCTTAATTGAGACTGTAAACATTTGCCTCATAACAGATGTGGCTCTCTCCAGCTGGTTGATTATGTCTGAAAAAATGTTCCCCAAAGACACAATTTTAATAGCATATTACATCAAATCATATTCCTCTGTCATTTTGGAAAATCCAAGACTCTGGTTAAAAACTCCTTATTATTACCATGTCCAGCTGTTCTTTCCATCTGAGCATGCTTTCATGTCAGCTTTGGTTTGCTGGGATTTCAAAAAGTCAGAAAAGGGGGCTACATTCTTTCTTTCTTTTTTCTTTCTTTTTTTTCTGCAGTTTATTTTTCCATTCATTGTCAAATCCACAGTAGTTTCCCAATTTTAAACACCTTAGTTTGTGATTAATTGATTGCAGGTCACCAGTTCTTACTTGTGTTTTTAAAGGGAAGAGAGTTTGAAGCACTGGGAAGTCAACTGGCTGACTCGGTGAGAAGAGATATTGGAAAAAATATTGACTTACTCTTGAAAGGGCTATCCTGCATTTACAAAATCCAGCCCGGGTTCTCTACCCTAGTGTCTAAGTCCTGACCAGTCTTACCTCAGAAGTTCCCCTCTTTACTCTCCAGCCATGAGTGATTTGCATGTGATGTGTTAAGGTTACTCAGGCCCACCAAACGGCTTTGGAATATATGAATAAAGGCACATTTCCCAGCGTGTTCCCTAGTTTAACTTCCCTCCTGCTGCTCCTCAAATACACGTGCATGACACACCCTATCCAACCATGCTGAGACCATTTATTTTCTTATTAAGTTTTTCCCCAAGCTTTCAATGTCTGATTTCCAATATCCCATTAGAGATGAAGGCAAACTACAAAAAGAGCCTGAGGTGCCTTCTTTTCGCCGAGTATTTCCATGTACAGCTGTATTTCTTTATTTCCACCCAAACTGCATGTTAATCAAAAGCGTGTTACCACCTACTTGCTCTATTGAATGATGATGTGCTGTAACCTGAAGCCGACCACATCCTTAACTCTCCGCAGTGAAAAAGAATGACTAAGACATTAAAGGGCTAGTTCACCCAAACATTTAAATTCTGTCATCATTTACTCACCCTCATGTTTTCCCAGACCCATATTGATTTTTTTTTCCTCCATAAAACACAAAAGTAGATTTTAGACAAAATGTTCATCTCAGTCATCATTTACTTGCATTGTATGGAAAAAAGATTCAATGTAAGTGAATGGTGACTGAGATGAACATTTTGCCTGAAATCTCCTTTTGTGTTCTATGGAGGGGAAAAAAAAGTTATATGGGTTTGGAATAACATGAGGGTGAGTAAATGAAGACATAATTGTTATTTTGGGGTGAACTAGCCCTTTAATCTCTTAGTCATTCTTTTTCAATGGCCCTCAAGTTATTTTCTGTGTGTCCTGTATTGTTAAGAGATAATTTGTCTTTGAAAAATGTAATTTTGTGATTAATGACCTCTGACTTATGTATTTTTCTCTTACAGACATGGAGAAGACATGATAGTTACACCATTTGCACAGGTTAGTGTAAGAATGTATCAAAAACATTTACACTTGCATATTTGATCTGACATTAATGGTTGATTATGCATAATTTAATGGTTCCAGAAGACCACTCCATTAAGGAACTTGGTATTTTGTCTCTACATGCCTTCAATTTCAAAGACAGATTAATCTCTTAATATTTAGAACTGTCATTTCTGTGTAAGTGGTGTGTGCTGCAATTGGAATTGGTGGGAACAGCCCTTCCGCTCCATGCAGCTTGCATTACGTGGTATTTGCGTCACCACTGTACTCGGTTTACAAAACAGGCTAGGAATCCAATACCACATTTGTCGATAGGGATGCTGACAGATGAGAATTCTGCATGACTTTGGAAATCAGATACCCTTTATGTCCTTTTGAAACTCTAAAAGAGCTGCAGAATTTCAGACAAGTCTAGTATTTTCTAGGTCCACCTCTCTGTGTAACAATTGTTCTCTCTGAATGAAGCTGTAATTAAGTTTGCTAAGACTTTGTCAGGAATAAGATAAAAAAAATATGAAGTCAAATATCACATGCCAACAAAAAATAATTAATGGCAAGCAATAATGTTCTTCTCATAGGTCCTTTCCAGCTTGAGGACTGTGCGGGGAAACTTTGCCATTTTGACCCATCAGCAAGACCGTATGCCGAGCAAGTAAGCCCTTTTACAGCCCCAGTAAACTGTGTAATACTCTTTAAATCATGTTTCATCTCCACTGATACAAATCTCCATAGGAGGTCTTCTGGAAACAACCCACCATCCATGTGCAAGACAAGTGTACCAGGTTAGAGAATATACTCTCATAGAAAAGCACAGTATGAATCAAAGCAGTTAAAGGTGAAGTGTGTCATTTTTTGGAGGTTAAAATACTTTCCTCTATGCTAGCTTAATATGCATGTAAGCCATTCATAAGTTGATTTCCCTCCAAAAGTATAAGTGGCTCTGTGGCGCTTTTAAAACTTTTCTCTGTTTGTTGGGGCATCCCAACCAGCCCAACACAGCGACACTGGTTCCAATGGCAAGAGTTTGGGGTGGGGCTATCTGCTTGACAGAGTGTTCATGAGACCTGTTTGAATACAGTCATTATTTTTGCAATTTTGATTGGTGATGCAAGTGGTGCAGGAATTATACACTTCACCTTTGCAAATTGACTTATAATACATGATTTTGAAGATAACTTAATTTCAGTAATTGCAGCAGTCATAAAGGGATAGTTAACCAAAAAATGAAAATTCTCTCATCATTTGCTCACCCTCATGCCATCCCTGATGTCTATGACTTTCTTTCTTCTACTGAACACAAATGAAGATTTTTTAGAAGAATATTTCAGCTCTGTAGGTCCTAACAATGCAAGTGAACGGTGGAAGACCTTTTAAGGTCCAAAAATCACATAAAGGCTGCATAAAAGTAATCTATAAAACATCAGTTATTTAATTTATATCTTCAGATGCGAAATGAAAGGTGTGGATGAGAAACAGGTCAATGTTTAAGTCCTTTTTTAACATAAATCTCCACTTTCACTTTCAAATTTTTTCACATTCTGTAAGAGCATTTTCATTTTATAGGTGAACTATCCCTTTGATAATGAATATAGCAATTTGTATTTGTGCTGTGTTTTGTAGAGGAGCCCTTCCAGAAGTTGGCAGTGGAGACACTGGATGAGCTGGACTGGTGTCTCGAGCAGCTCGAGACTCTGAAGACACGCCACTCAGTCAGTGAGATGGCATCCAACAAGGTAGACCTAACATAAATGATAATTTAATACTGACAGGCCTCAGTCAGAGCCCTCCCCCAGGTGAAGGTTAGCTAAAAAAAGAAATGCATAACATGGTGGGATCTCGACAGGGAGACAAGTGGCCATTCTGTTTTAATGGAAGTCAATGGAGGAAATGCTTCAGTACGCTGAAGAAACTGCTTTTGAGAGGAAGCAGTTAATTACTTTATAAACTGACTGCCTGTCTGCTAATCTTCAACATTTTCCATCAAATATTCCTTTTGGAGTGAACGATACGTGGAGTTTACAATGAAAAATAACTGTTTCATAAGAGAACAATTTCACAGACAATTTTGTAACAAGTGTGATTCATTTCACGGCACCTCCCTTTAGTTTCTATGGTATCTGCAAATGGTGACTTACTGTTGTAAATCCCGGATCGATGATGTCAAAGTTACAGGCGTGAAGGTTGCCATGTCATCCTCTAATAAGAGAATCTCTGCCTCCAGTATCCTGATTGCCACCCAGGGACTTTTTTTTTATTATAAAATGTTGCTTTGGCAGTATCAACTGTTAATAACCATCTAGCACAATACATGAACACCTGCCGATAATACCACCCTAATACTCAACATGCCTTTTGACTGAATTACACATGCAGTTGGCCATGTGTCAGATTGCTGTTTTGGAGCGGAACGGGATGCATGCATGTTCTAAACTAAAGCCTCCCTCCCCACAACCGCATCGTGTGCTGAAAAATGTGAATGAGAGTGGAGTCATGTAGGAATCTGCCCCTTCCCCCCTACTCCTGCTGGGGATTTCATTGCCTTTGATATGTGATTGGCCCACCCACGCAGCAACCACGTGCACCGTGGATACATACTCACACACTCATGAACACATACGAACACATGATCTCACTAACATCAACTGCTGCCCATTCAAAGATCACCCTGCAACAGCTGGGGCGAATAAAATATAAAATGGTATCGCCCTACAAAAACACTGAGCGTGCAAAAACCTTTGCCAATGTCCAACCGCTTAAGTATTGGCATTTAAACAAAGTACTGTACTTTCATTGACGTTTACATTGATTTAATACTCTTGGTCGTCAGATTTGCAGTGCCTCATTTTCATATAAGATACAGTGGGATGCAAAATCTGAAACCAAATGCTTCTACTTTGCATTTTTCTGATTTAATAAATGTATTTGCATTACATATTATATTATTAGTATGATATAATTGAAAAAAGCACTTAATAGGAATTTCAGAATTTCTTGGTATTTTTTATGCCTCCTTTTTGTTTTAATGACAGCATGCACTTGAGCTGGCATGGCATGGTCAAAGTCACAAATTTGCTTATATTTGGTGAGTGACCCAGAAATAAAGCAGAATCTTAAATTCTTCTTATTGTACATCATAATGCTTCTTTGTTTAAAAAGTTTCAAAATCCTCCAACTTTTTTTTGAATCCCAGATTTTCAATGCAGTGTCACTGTAGATTATATTTGACGCATACTGAAATTTAAAACAATCAATGCTGCTGATTCTCATTTATAAAGATGCATTACATCAGCTTGCAAACCTGCACGCAAAGCATTAAGCCACTCCTGCATCGTTTTGTCTTCAAAGCAAGTGCACATGGTGCAGCCCCAGCCCCCTGTATCAACCCCATCCTGCCCATGCCTGTGCTGTGGAGCTGGGAGCCAATCCGATGCTTCCCCTTGAACCAGCCTCTGATGCAAACCTCCTCCGATTGGCTGGCCTGCATCTAGTGTGTGGCAGTGTGTAGGGAGCTACATGCAGGGAGGGAGAGGGACGGCTGGGATGAGCCTGTTCTCTGTGTTTACACATGAATCAGGCAGAGTAGGAGATCAGAGCATGCGGCAGCGATGCAGACTCTCTCCAGCCAGCAGCACACACTGTCAGCCCTCCACAGGTGTTGCCGCTCCATCAGCCCATGGATGCTGGGGCTCCCGGTGCTGGCCTGAGCTCTGCAGTGCCTGGGCTGATACTCCTGCTGCTGCCATATGTGGTGTGGACTGTGGAACCTGGGAGCTCAGGCGATCTGTTGCAGTGGCAATTTTGTTCAGGCTTCGTTTTGCACTGAAATGCTAGATGTCAGTGACTTGTTCTCTGTGTCTTGGATGCATGTTCAAGTAAGAGAGAGCACATGTACTGCATTTTGTCTGTTCATATTGGGATTCTGGGGATGCTGCTGGTTTAGTGCACTTTTTGCACTGTTTATTCATTAGGAAGGAAGGAAGATGCTCTTGCAATGTTTTTTACCTGAAGTTGGGAGGGATGCTCTCTTTGGCATTCTATAAACTACAGGTGGTGCAGTGTGTCTAAGTAAGTGTGTGTGTGTGTGTGTGTGTGTGTGTGTGTGTGTGTGTGTGTGTGTGTGTGTGTGTGTGTGTGTCAAAGACAATGTCAGCCTGGGAGGGGTTTCAGATGTGTGAGTTTGTGTGTGTGGAGACATACTTTGCTACTGTTTTGGAAGAAATGTGTCCCCAAAAGTGAGCTAAATCTGTCAAAACCTACGGTTGGGGACATCCTCATTTAGAAAAACAATGCTTTTCATTTTTTTTTTTATTATTATAGAAATGCAAACAGTTTTCTATTAAGGGTAGAGTTAGGGTGTGGGTTACGGTTATTCTGTTGTGATTGTAATTAGCTTTATATAAAAACAATATAAGTGTCTGGTAAATTCTCATGCTTGTGTGAAAGGCTCCTACAGTCGTACAGTTTGTTTTGCTGTCTCAGTTGGAAGTGTTTCATTCTGAAACCTTGTGTATGATTACATAATACCACTACACAGATGAAAGGCACTCTTAGCAGCCCAGCCCCTAATCTTGGATGCCAGTAACAGCTCTGAATGAAGAGCTGCTACCAAATTCTGAATGCAGTATGAGCTATATTAAGATCTGAGCTTGTCTCAGTAATACTTTATTTTTGCATTGAAGTCATGTGATGTTTTATCCCTTGACTCTTCTTAATTAAATGTGTATCACACTGTTGTAAGTCTTTTTACAACAAAAATGTGTTTCATTCTATAGATGAAAAAACAAAACAGTGAATGCAGTTGTCTGGATATTGTGATTGCTGGATTTATTCAAATGTGATACTGTATGAATCTGAGATGTAACATCTCAAAGCGTATTTGTCTTTGTGTCTTTTCCTAAAGTTCAAAAGGATGCTGAATCGAGAGCTAACACAGCTGTCAGAGACAAGCAAGTCAGGAAATCAGGTCTCAGAGTTCATCTCCAGCACTTTCTTAGGTAAAACACAGAACATACATTCAAATATGCACTCTATATTTATCATGTATATCTAATGGCCCTAGGTATTTGGCACTTAACTAACACTTAAAACTCATTAGCACTAGATAATAAAAAAGAATAAACAAATAAATGGTGCCTACAAACAAATGATGCACTTTTACAGATAACTTTTTTTTTTTTTGTATTGCACTTTTCACAACACACATCGTTTCAATGCAGCTTTACAGAAAATTACGCTTTTACAGAAAATTATGCTGTAATGTCTTAAAGTCCTCATTGTGTGGTTTAGATGAATAATGCCATTGAAAATCATGCCATAAAAATGACTGTCTTTAGGCCCCCAATGAACAAGCCAAATGCGACTGTTGCAAGGAACACAAAACTTCGTTAGATGTTAATTAATAGAGAAAAATAACCTTGGACAAAGCAACACTCAGCTGGGGTATCTATGTGTAGAAGAAGTTTTGTTTTATGTGAGAAAACTGGGTAGCTGATGGTGGGCAATGTTTTATTTATTTGTGTTTTTATGTTTTAACCAACTGGTCTCAAAGTGAGTTTTAGTGGATATATGAAGTCAGTTCTCCACAAGTTCACACAGGTGTCCTACCAAAGTAACCAGTGGTGTAGTCCTTCACATTAACTCTGGACATATTCCACTAAGTTTGACTACCAAAAAAGTGTCCAAAATGATTTTGTCTTCATTTTTAACAACATATCAATTGTTTTATTATTTAATATCTAACAAACTTCTTTTAGTGAAATGCATTCCTCGAATAGTGCACTTATGCCATTGTTCTTTAAAATGAATGCCACTTGATTGGATTTTTTGTTATCTAATGCAATGCCTTTCATAGAGAAGTTTAGAAACAAGTGTCCAAATACCTTTTGGGTCCACTGTCTATATCTATGTATAACTTATCTCTCCCCCATTCTAAATCTTCTTCCCTTATTTAATTTGTTAAAGTTGTTTAAGTTTGGTGCATGTCATTGCATCTTATGTCCATTGAATCTGTGTTGCAGAGAAGCAACATGATATGGAGATCATGTCCCCCCAAACCAAGGAGAAGGAGAAAAAGAAGCGGCCCATGTCTCAGATCAGTGGAGTGAAGAAACCTACACACAGCTCCAGCCTCGCAGCATCCAGCATCCCACGCTTTGGTGTCAGCACTGACCAGGAAGATCTGCTGGCCAAGGTGAGCTCTCACGCCAAGTAAAACACCCTATAAGCAAACAAAAGCCACCATGGTGAACAGGGGCTTTATGTAGTCCTGCATTAATGATAACAAAGATGTGAGCAAAGAACTGTTTTTATTTGCATCCAACTCCCTTTTGCAGGAATTAGAGGAGTTTGACAGATGGGGTGTGGATATTTTCAAGATATCAGAGTATTCTGGCAACCGACCATTGACTGTAGCAATGTACACAATCTTCCAGGTACATAATGTCAGATGTTTAGAGTGCAATGGGAAGCTCTTCTCATCTAATGTAGAAGTTTTGAGTCACACCAGTATACTTCTAAGCAAATAAAGCATCTTGAACTTGTAATTTACAGGAAAGAGAGCTGTTGAAATCCTTTAAAATTCCCATCGACACATTCATCACCTACATGATGGCACTGGAGGAAAACTACCACTCCGATGTTGCATACCATAATAACATGCATGCAGCTGACGTGGTTCAGTCCACTCATGTACTCCTGTCCACCCCTGCACTGGAGGTTTGTCTCAATTAACTCCCTTTTCATTTTCTGCTCATTGGTCCCCGAAGCAAGATATTTAAAATGTGCACTTCTGTTTTTCTAGGCTGTATTCACTGACCTTGAGATCTTGGCTGCAATGTTTGCCAGTGCAATACATGATGTGGACCACCCTGGAGTGTCCAATCAGTTCCTCATCAACACAAGTGAGTGGCCGCAATGGAGCAAGAATAACTTGTTATTGTGGTCGTACACTGTGTTGTTGACTTAAAATGCAAACATTTCTTTAGACTCAGAGTTGGCTCTCATGTACAACGATTCCTCTGTTCTGGAGAACCACCACCTGGCTGTTGGCTTCAAACTGCTGCAGGAAGAAAACTGTGACATTTTCCAGAACTTGACCAAGAAACAGAGACAGTCGCTACGCAAAATGGTCATTGACATGGTGAGGAAATGGAGACAATGATGAATGTGTGCTGCATTCTTCCACTTAGAGGAAATCTATTAAGGTCCAAGCCTGGGAACTACAATCCACAAGTGGTTTCATTTACAGTATTTGTTGTGTATTTTACTCTTTACAGGTCCTAGCCACTGATATGTCAAAGCATATGAACCTGTTAGCAGATCTCAAGACCATGGTAGAGACTAAGAAGGTGACAAGTCTGGGTGTGCTGCTGTTGGACAACTATTCTGATCGCATACAGGTTAGTAAACATTTAACTTAATTGGAACAAAGTCATTTTATAAAATGTATACTGTGAAACTGTATAACTAAACAGAATTAGATAGACTGTATACATCTACATGTACTGTATCATGGTTTTCATCAATAAAACATTCGAGCATACTTAGTTTGTTTTAAAAATGGATTTTGAATGTCAAATGTTTAGGTTCTACAGAACATGGTGCATTGTGCTGACCTGAGCAACCCAACAAAGCCCCTGGAGCTGTATCATCAGTGGACAGATCGCATCATGGTGGAGTTTTTTACTCAGGGGGACCGAGAGAGAGACAAGGGCATGGAGATCAGCCCCATGTGTGACAAACACAATGCTTCCATTGAGAAATCACAGGCAAGTAGGGAAAAATTAGGAGATACCATAAGCTCTCTTTGAAGACATTATTTTAATCATTATTTATGTTATAGAATGAACATATTTTGTTTGGGTTGTTGATGCACAATGTGTTAAACTTTTTTTTTTTTTTTATCAATATGAAGATTTTTGGTTAAAACGTATATGAATGTACAGTACTGTGCAAAAGTTTTAGGCACTTGGAAAAATGTTGCATAGTAAGGATGTCTTCAAAAATAATGCCATAAATAGTTTTCATTTATCAATTAACATCATACAAAGTCCAGTAAACATAAAAAACTAAATCAATATTTGGCGTGACCACCTTTGCCTTTAAAACAGCCCCAGTTCTCCTAGGTAGCCTACACTTGTACACACTTTTCAAGGTTGTTGGCAAATAGTTGTTCCAAGTATCTTGGAGAACTTGTCACAGTTCTATATAAAAAAAATTTTTTAAATGAATATTCAAGGTTCAATAAAAGTTAAGCTCAAAGACAGCATATGTGGCATATTATTGATTACCACAAAAATATTTTGGACTTGCCCCTCCTTTTCTTAAAAAAAAAGAAAATAAAGCACAAATCAAGGTTAAAGTGAGGCACCTCAATGGAAGAATGGGGGCTAATTTTTGAATGTTAAAATACTCACCTTTTCAAAGGTTTAGCCACAAGACATAAACAATATCTGTGTTAGCATGATGTTAGTGTGATAAAATCGTTTACTAACCTTTTCTGTGTATAAGTTATAGCCTATATACTGTAAAAAAATACAATTTAAACAACTTTACAGCTCAAATAATACACACGTTTTAACAGAAGAATTAATGTAAGTGCTTTTATAAAATTATAAGCTTTACATTTTGGCCTTTAAACCCTCCAAAAATTGGCCCCAATCACTTCCATTGTAAATGCCTCACTGTAACCTCGATATTATTATTATTTATGTTTTTAAGTTTTTTTTTTTTTGGTAATCAACATTATGCCACAAATGCTTTTGATTGAGCTTAACTTGTATTAAACCTGGAACATTCCTTAACCTAAAATGTGCTTCATATGGTAACATCTAAATTAACTGGTATTATTTAACATCACTAAATGAACCTAAATACATTAGATTCATCAACAAAACAAATTTTAAGGGTTAGATCAATTAGAAATAGATCCTTAAGGTAACAAATGCAGGTTACCACTTTTTTTCAGTGTATTATCTCTATTAATATGCCTATATAAACTGTATGCTTAACAATTATTAAATAATAAGCAGTTTAGTGTTAAAAATAGTTTCAGATAGAGTATTGTATATCACACTGCTTGACATGTCAGCTTCCTCAAAGTACACTGCACTGTTAAAAAAAGTCAGGTAACCTAAAAAAAATTACTTCATGTGGTAACATCTAAATTAACTGGCTTTATTAAAGTCATAAATGTTATTTACTTATTCATGACTTATTCAACCTGACAAATTGGGTTAGACCAACGGAGGTAATTTCTATGTGTTAGATCAAGTGGAAATAGATCTTTGAAATAACAATTGCACACTGAAATTTGTTTTCCCAAGCTTAAAAATGTGCTTCACGTCAAATTGTAAGGGTTAGATCAGGTAGAAATAGCTTCTTAAAGGGATAGTTCACCCAAAAATTAAAATTCTCTCATCATTTACTCACCCTCATGCCATCCCAGATGTGTATTTCGCTTTCTTTATTTCATCTACTGAACTCAAAAGTAGATTTTTAGAAGAATATCTCAGCTCTGTTGGGCAATGCAATGGGTGCCAAAATTTTGAAGCTCAAAATATCACATAAGTCAACATAAAAGTAATCCATAAGACTCCAGTGGTTAAATCAATATCTACAGAAGCGATATAATACAGTAGGTGTGGGTGAGAAACAGATCACTTTCACATTCTTCTTCTTGTGTTTTTGGTGATTCACATTCTTTATGCTTACCACCCCTACTGGGCAAGCAGAAGAATTTCTTGCAAAAAAGGAATTAAATATTGATCTGATTCTCATCCACACCTGTGATATCACTTCTGAAGATAAGAATTGAACCACTGGAGTTGTATGGATCACTTTTATGATGCCTTTATGTGCTTTTTGGAGCATCACATTTTTGGCACCCATTCACTTGCATTGTACGGACCAACAGAGATATTCTTCTAAAAATCATAATTTTTGTTCTGCAGAAGAAAGAAAGTCATACACATCTAAGATGGTATGAGGGTGAGTAAATGATGAGAGAATTTTAACTTTTGGGTGAACTATCCCTTTAAGGTAACAATTGAAGGTTACCACATTTTTCAGCATATTTTATGTCAACTCCCCATTTACTTGTCATGTCTCATCCATCAGGTGGGCTTCATTGACTACATTGTGCACCCACTATGGGAGACCTGGGCGGACCTGGTTCATCCTGATGCCCAGGAGATTCTTGACACATTGGAGGACAATCGTGAGTGGTACCAGAGCATGATCCCTCACAGTCCCACTGCCACCCCAGAGGAGAAGAGCAGTGTAGCCGGACTGGGAGTGGTGGGTGGAGGCATTGCCTCAGCAGGGGAGAAATTTCAGTTTGAACTAACCTTGGAGGAGGAAGGGGAGTCAGATGTTGAGAGTCCTGAAGATGAAGGGTTCAGTGCCACTGCACAAGATTCCTCCAGGACAGATCCATCTTCTGCTTCCTGCACACAGCACTCAAACCTGACCGCTCGGTCCCCTGGCTGCAGGACATTGTCCTTTGGGATGGCCGAGCTGCTGGACAGTGAAGATGAAGACAGAGAACTTGACCAAGAAGGGAAAAATGTGTCGTGTTTGAGTCTGGGAACATAACACCATTGCACTTTTTTAGCTTTTTTTTCTTTCGTACCTCTTCTTCATCACCTCCATGTCCCTCTCCATACCATTCTTAGCTTCCTCTGGCAGAGGCAACAGAGAGCAGGAGAGCAACTGAGGGACAGGAAAGCATCCACGGGACATGTTTTTATACAGTAGTCACCTTGCACTGGAGAGAGCTCCTACACTACAGTCTGTAAAGACATGACGTTTTCTTAAAACATGTTTTTGTAATTCTCAGTCTGGTGACTTCTGGATGCTGTCTGGCTTTACTGTCATGCAGTCTATACTGCAGCGTAAAACTGCCTGTGTTACGGACTGAGAGGGAATATACTTAATATAAGTGTCTTCCTGTGACATCTGAGGTTTAAAGTAATGAACAAGTGGACTTTTGAGAGTTTATACTGGTTGTCTGAACATTTTGATAAACAGAACACTTATGTTTTTTGTGTGCACTAAAATGTTTTTTAAAAGATACACTGTTAACTTAAAGCTGGTCTATATACCTGAACAAAAACAAACAACCTTAACATTACAGAACAGCTCAGGATACAAAGAAATGATTGCTTTCATGTAGCAAAGGCATTGAGGGTACCTACATAGTGACCGCTGTCTTCCTTGAATTCCTATGAAATCATTATACTGAAGTCGAGCCAAGATTGTGATCTTTTGTATTTGTATGTGGCGCCACCTAGTGCTTAATAGTGGAACTACAACCACCTTTACAGGATTAGCCACGCCAGTTGAAAACCGTGGCTGTGTATTATGTTCCTTTGCACAGATTATATTCATTTCTTTTGACTATTACAATTGAAACCGTTTTAACTTAAAAACCTTCTCACCCTTATTTGTAGGAATGCGTCTTTAAATTAAGGCATTCACATGGTTTATATGCTTCTTGTTTATTTAATTTTTTTAATCAGTTTCATCCAAAGCATGATTGTAGGCATTATTTAATTGTATGTTGAATTCTTTCACGATTTTCAAACAGCTTGCTTGTGATATAATAGGTAGCACTTTAGAAATGTCTTCTTCATTGCTAAACATTTCTCTATCAGTAAGGGCTGGAGTCGTTATTAACTCAAAGTGCGGAAGACTAGAATTCACCTCTGTCTGCGGGGTAACCAGCATGTGTACATGCCCTGTAACATTTGCTGTTTTGTCTATGGAAGACTGGGTTCTGAAACCCATGCTAGCTATCTGGAAAGTGATCATTGTCCTTAAACCACATGTGTACTTTCTCTCTGTTTCTGTGCTGGTCACACTGAAAATATGAGACACTGAGGTATCTTATCATGTTTTCACATGTATGATATCTATAAAAGTGAACTGTTTTGTTATAAAACGAGAGCTGTGCCAATGCAAGATGCACAGTTCATGCCTAACTTAAAGTGTTGAACACAAAGCCAAAGTTTGTTTTCTGTGCCAGACCTTTTCTGTTCTTTCATTTTTTGGTGATTGATCAATGCTCTGCTCTTCACAGGGACACAGCCAATGACCGTTCAAGTGCCAAGCAAGCATGATCCATGCTGTACTATAATTTCCATTTTGCCACTGGCTAATTTCCATCAATTACATCTACTAGCTACTGTCAGTAGCATACCAGTTTGATAATTTTGTTCTTTCTTTCTTTCTTTCTTCAAAAATTGTCATTTTGTGGAGCTGAAACACTCAATTTAAAATTGTTCATAATTAACAACAGGTTTCAAAAGTCTTTCTGACTCAGTAAAATGTGCTTATTGTTACTCACAGATATTTGTGTCTCCTTTTTATACTATGGTATGAATTTTAATATTGGATACAGCAGATCTTTATATTTCTCTTAAATATAAGTGGATTACAGTAAATGGGGCTTTTAATTGTTGGCTTTATTTTCATCTTACTCTCAGTTTGTACGTGTTACAGCAACTTGTAGCCATTAAAGGTTTTCACTAACTTTATCCACATGGCATACCCCTGTTTTGGTCTTTTTCTGTTGCAGATCTGACAATCCCAACTGTACTGTTCACCACTACAACGCTGTTACTAATGTTGCTATGATTGTTTTCCTGTTCCCAATGCCAATAAAGAAAAAATATAACTATGCTGGACTCTTTCAGTGATGATTTCAAAAGCAATTTCTCAGAAAATAAAAGGGGAAGTATGAAAATTGTATCTTAAATGACCAAAAAATCCCAAAAATCTAAATTCTCCCATCATTTACTCCCCCTCATGCCATCCCCAGATGAGTATGACTTTCTTTCTTCAGCAGAACACAAATGAAGATTTGTAGAAGAACATCTCAGCTCTGTAGGTCCATACAGTGCAAGTGAATTGTGATCAGACCTTTGTGGCTCCAAAAATCACATAAAGCAAACAAAAGTAATCCATCAGACTCCAGTGTTTAAATCTGTATCTTCAGAAGAGATATAATAGGTGTGAGTGAGAAACAGATCAATATTTAAGTCAGTTTTTACTCTAAACCTCCACTTTCACATTCACTTTCAGATGTGAAAGTGAAACAAAACAGGCAAACACGTGACTTTCAGATGTAAAAATGAAAAGAGAGATTTAGAGTAAACAATGACTTACATTTTGATCTGTTTAGATTAGATTACATTAGATTTCTCATCCACACCTGTTATATCGCTTCTGAAGGCATGGATTTGACCACTGGAGTGTGATCATTTATGTGATTTTTGGAGCTACAATGGTCTAATCACCATTCACTTGCATTGTGAGGACCTAAAGAGCTGAGATACAGTATGTTTCTAAAAATCTTTATTTGTGTTCAGCAGAAGAAAGAAAGTCATACACATCTGGGATGGCATGAGGGTGCGTAAATGATGGGAGAATTTAAATTTTTGGGTGAACCATTCCTTTAAGTTGCAATTGTTCAAAATGCTTTTTATCCAGTTTTCCTGACCAACCACTGGGCAGCGCTATGATGATTATAATTGCCACTGGACTGTTTTATGGTTCCGGTCTCCATAAGAAGCAATGCATAAACTACCAAAACTAGCAATCCAGATGGAGAACAACATTTCTGAAGATTGCATATTTACTCCAGAAGGCAGGGTTGGAAGCGTTACTTTTGATCAATCAAATTGATCTTGTTTTAAGGATTTTTAGATATTTTTACAGGAAAACTATACAAAAATTATTATCAAGAATATGAGTTTTGCCCTGATATCAAAGGTCTTACTAGAAAAAAAAAGAAATTATGATCCAACATGAATTTTTATGATAAAAATATATGATCGTGCCTGGTAACATGAATGTAAAATGGCTAGAAATAGCATTTTAGCTATTTATCTATCATTTAATATTAAATGAAACAAATGACAATAAAATGCAAAGTAATCTCTTCAGTAATCAAAATATTTATTGAATGTAACTGTATTCTAATTACACTGTGTAACACATTTTTTATTTTTTTGTTCCTGGGTAGTAAGTGTTATTTCCTAATTGCTTATGCCTCAAAAGTATAGAAAATGTCTATTATTCCCCACAAACTTTGCTTTTGTGACCATGACAGTGATATATTGAAATTTACCTATTTCCAATGAGAAAATGGGCAAATTTGTGTCTTTTCATTCACATAAAGTCAGAAAAAAAAACAAAAAAAAACATATTAATCCAAATTAACATGTATTTATACTAAAGTAATATTCAAAGCCGTGTTGGTCCATAATGGTAACAAGTACCCGTCTCCTCCCCATGCTCACTCGGTGCACCTCAAAGAGGATTACAACAGCATCAAGACCTTGCTGGATGCCTTGAAGTATGATGAGTACGGCTGGAAGGTCATAGGAGACTTAAAAATGGTGGCATTCCTGATGGGTCTCCAAGGTGGTTTAAAAAAGTTTCTCTACTATCTTTGCCTTTGGGACAGCAGGGACACCAAGGCGCACTACCACAGGTGGGACTGGACACAGCGGATGAGTTCTCTGTGGGGAGGAACAATGTCAAGTGGGAGCCACTGGTGGACCCCCGGAAGGTGCTGATGCCACCACTGCACATCAAATTGGGCCTTATGAAACTATTTGTCAGAGCTCTAGATAAGGAGTTGGCAGCCTTAAAGTACCTTCAAGACTTCTTCCCTAAGCTGTCTGAGGCAAAGGTCAAAGCCGGTGTTTCGTCGGACCACAGATAAAGAAGGATTTTGGGTTCATATGTTGTTTTTTTTCTGACTTTATGTGAACGAAAAGACACCAATCCGCCCGTTTTCTCATTGGAAATAGGTAAATTTCAAAATATCACTGTCCTGGTCACAAAAGCAAAGTTTGTGGGGAATAATAGCCATTTTCTATACTTCTGAGGCATAAGCAATTAGGAAATAACACTTACTACCCAGGAACAAAAATTGTGTTACATAGTGTTATCAATGATTTAAACTGTAACTGTAGTGGAATACAGTTACTAATAATTTGTATTTTAAAAACATAATCCCGTTTCATGTATTCCGTTTCTCCCCAACCCTGCTAGTAGGTGACGATAAATGAGCATCTTTTTATGTTATGAGTGAGTCATTAGTTGGGTTTCCATCTAAACTTTTTGCATTTTTAATTTCTAAAAATGTGATCAAAGAAAATACAAATCGTTGTGCGATTGCATCCACTACGTCATGTGCATTATCTTGAGGGAGCCGCCTTTTCATGATGGAGGAGCTGAATGACCTCCTTGCTTCAGGGAGAGTTTTATTTGCAAGATGGAGCAATTTTACCTCGTTTTATTAAATGCTGCCAGGAGATGCTGCAGAATAAGTGTAATATCTGATGTAATGAGGGCTGAAATGGCTGCAATGCCCATGCTCCACCAGCCTCTGCATACCTGTGAGCGCCTGGCTATGTTTGAAGAATTTTGTGCTAAGGTCAGACCTTTCCTTGGGCCAGTCACATCAAGCTATAGCACATTCATAACACGTGCACAAATGGTCAAAACTAATCATCGGTTTGCAAATAAACCATCAACCATGTTAGTGCACATTTTAACTAATGCAAAACTCTGGAAAACCCACCTCTGTCTAGCGCATTACATTTTTAAGCAAATTTTTAGAGAGTTTATTCACATATTAAGTGTTTTGATTCAGGATTTCTTATGTGCAATTTCAAAATGTGCATAAAAAAGTTAGATGGAAGCCCAGCTATTCACGCGTTGACTCGACTGATTCCTTAGAAAACACACCAAAACAATGGAAGTGAACGAGAAAGTTTCTTTCAAAAACAATAGAAAAACCATCAAGAGCGATCCAGACGGAGAACAACATTTCTAAAGATTGCATATTTACTCCAGTAGGTGGCGATATATTAGCATCTTCTACATTACGAGTTTCATTCAATTGTTTCATCTGATTCGTTTAAAACACTGATTTGAAGAAATGCACGAACTAACTGACCAATTTATGAAACATAAACTATTTAATATTTATTTACAATAAAAGCAACATCACGCTGGCAATAGCTGTACAGCTATACATCCTGAATTTTGTCCAGAAGTCCAGAAGGCCTATCCCACCAGTGAGGTGAAAGAACAAGCGTGTGATTGGCTCCTCCAATTGTCAGTCATTGTTTAACCACGCCTCTAGCTGTCTCCAGTCGAGTGACGAAAGCACGAACGCAGGTGCACGGGCTGACTGAACTTCATCCAAACCATACCAAATAAACCTCCTCTAACGGTAAGATAGGTTTCCTCAGGCAGTATCTTACCCTTTTATCTTGCGTTTGGTTTGAAATGATGTATCAGTCGCACTGTAAAGGCAGAAGAGCAATGGTTTTCATTTAAAACAAGAAGAGTAACCTTAATTTGACATAGCTAACTGTGATGGCACATAAACAAGCTTTATAGTAATCCATCACAGTGCATGCAAAACCCAAACATTTCAACTGGCTTTTGCCACTCAGCATACTGTCGCTGGCATGTGTTATCTGTATGGTATGTGTTTTTATGGGCACGTTAGAGTCTGTCCCGAATGGAAATCAGCCTGTGTGTTAAGCGGATAGATGCTAACCAGAGCTCTTCAGACTTAACCAGTGTCAGACATACAGTAGTTGCAATCCCATTCTCACAGAGGGCAATTTCGTTGTAAACGTCTCGATTGGACAATCAGCGTTTGTTTCAGTGTGAAAATAGCTTCAGTTCTCTTACTGCAACTGTTTCTTGCTCTAATACTGTCATCTCAACGCACAGTGCAAGCGAAGCATGAGCCATATGCTTGATTTAAGCCTAGATGTGACACGGGCTACATACTCAGGTGGACTGAATGGCCTAACTAATAAAAAAAAATGGATGAGAGCAGATCATTTTGGTAAGTATTAAGTTTCAAAGGCTGCTTTGTCCGTATATGAGAAAAGAAACCCCATAGTGTTCCAAGCTAAAATATGGATATGGGTGTAATCTTCCTTAAGGCACGCCTGTAAGTGTGCACAGTTCCTGACAGCCAGCTAAGCACAGGGTTTAGCCGGCACAAAACCTTTAAAATCCATGGCCACATTGGCTGCCTTGCACAATCCAGAAGGATCCAGCAATATTGCAGGTTACACCCTCTATTTAATTTGTATTTGTAATGTATTTCAGTGGCTATTTATTTCAGCACATTGACAGAAACAGTCTCTGACACCATTGTGCATTAAATGCTGAGTTGTATAGGAATAGCCAACCTTGTGGTTGTGTCATTTGTCCAAACCAATTGCTGCTTCCATGAGAAGGGCTTCAGTGACATTAACAGAAATATTTTGTTTTATTAAAAAAAAAGAAAAAAAGAATGGCATTACCCTGGCACTTATTTGTTACAGGATCTTCCTATCTTTCAGTTATGCATGGAACTAAAGGATATGACTGTACACACACCGAGAACTTTATTAGAAACACTATGGTCATAATAAAGTGCCCAACGTGGTCTTCTGCTGTTGTAGCCCATTTGCCTCAAGGTTCAACTTGTTGTGCATTCTGAGATGCTACTCTGCTCACTACAGTTGTACAGAGCTGTTATCTGAGTTACCGTAGCCTTTCTGTCAGCTCGAACCATTCTGGCCATTCTCCGTTGACCTCTCTCATCAACAAGGCATTTCCTTACACAGAACTGCCGCTCACTGGGTGTTTTTTGTTTTTTGCATCTTTTTGAGAAAACGCTTGAGAACTTGTGCTTGAAAATCTCAGATCAGCAGTTACAGAAATACTCAAACCTGCCCATCTGGCACCAACAATCATGTCACGGTTGAAATAACTGAGATCACATTTTTTTCCCCATTCTGATGGTTGATGTGAACATTAACCTAAGCTCCTGACTGGTATTTGCATGATTTTATGCATTGCACTGCTGATTGGCTGATAAGAAAACCCCATGAATAAGTAGGTGTACCTAATAAAGTGCTCAGTAACTGTAAATGTGGTCTCTATGCTCTGTAAAATAACCTGCTCTCACAATTGTCTGGTTTTGATCATTCAAAATACACAAAATTACCATAGTTCTGAACATTACAGTTACATGTAAAGTCAATATGAAAACAAAATTGACCATGTTTACTTTTATAAAACACTCCTGGGGCCTGACGGCAAACGTTGTGCACGCACAAAATGGACATTGAAATATACGTACGCTATTTCCCACACAGATACATCAGGAATTACAAAGGAACTTGGCGTAAATATGTTGACCCTTAACTGTGCATATGCATTCTTTTAGGTTGAAATATATACGCAAAGTCTTAATCATGAGGCCTCTGGTCTTATTGTGCACTCGTTAGTGCATGTCATTGCAAAGAAAAAAATATTGCCAGCTTGCATCGCCTCTAAAATGGCTTTCATTTTCAAGTGATGCTTATCCTGTTTTACTTGTGTATTTACGGCATATTATGCTAGTAAAATGAGTTGCAAATGCTGTTTCATGTTGACTTGAACACTGTTATTAACATGTATGGTGTCTGTAAATAACATTTTAAATGCAATTCTTATTTTCACTTTCTTTGGCACTGTGTCTGTTTTATTGTTGCAGATGGCCTCAGCCAATGATGCTCGCTATGGACAAAAGGAGTCTGCAGATCAGAACTTTGACTACATGTTCAAGATCCTGATCATTGGTAACAGCAGTGTTGGTAAAACCAGCTTCCTGTTCCGCTATGCTGATGACTCCTTCACACCTGCTTTTGTCAGTACTGTGGGCATAGACTTCAAAGTGAAGACCATCTATAGAAATGACAAGAGGATAAAGCTCCAAATATGGGTGAGGAATTAATTAAAAGCTTTCTTATCATGTTTTCTTTCAGCTAGAGTCCTATGTTTTGTGTTAGAGCAACATTTCATTGATTTTAGTTCATATGAGTATTTGAAAGAAACTGTAAGGGGGAAGTCACCCACTGGCCCAAGGACGGTATCCAATGGCGTGGCTGAAGGTCTCTTGCGTGTTCTGTCTTTTCGTGCGTGACATTAAATAATACTTTGATTATTTGATTTGAGTTCCATGTTTTTTATTAATCTTATCATTAATTCTTTTCTTTATTTCATCTGACTCCAATTATGAAAAACCTCGTTGATGTATCTATGCTCTGAATTTTAGTAATTCTCTCTTCTAGACTGCATTTGTTACTTCAGTGTTATTTGGGTCCTGTGCTGGTCAGACACAGGTCCTTTTAACTACAAATTCATCAGTTTCAGATATTAGTAAGTTTTAGACTAAGTCCATATAGGTTCTTGGCTTTATCCGTTTAGTCTTATTTGGCTAAGTTCTATAATAGATTCTCAGTTCACCGCTTAACCAGTCAATCAAGTCCTGTTTTACAGGTTCTTGGTCCTACATTGAGTATTCCCATTTGATTCTACTTGGCTAAGATCTATTATAGATTCTCGGTTTGCCGTTTAGCCTCTTACATACTTAACTAATGGGTTACTTCTGAAGTAGCTTAATTAAGCCAACTCTGACCATAGATTTGTAGTTAACAAGAAATATACTAGAAAACAGTCCTTCAGAATGAATCATAATAACAATTTATTTACCAGGTAATAGTAATACATTCAAACAATCCAATTAAAATAATAAATCAAACTCAAAGCTATCAGTGAACCAAACATAATAATATATTTAAAGTTGTATTCCATTCAAACATTTACCAAACATAAGAAATACAAATTGCAATTACCTGGTAGTGAAAAAACTACATGCAAACGACGAAGCATGGGAGATCTGATTTGCAGATTCCCCGAGCTTCTCTGCCATCCCTCCTTAAGTACCAAACGATTCCATTGTTATTTCAGATGTGTGTGTTTGATGTTATTTAGGATTTGGTTTATAATTTAGGGAGTTGTAAGTCAACCTTTGATAGAGTAGGTTGTTTGATGTTTACAAAGAATACACCTAATCTGCATACAGCATCTGGTCTCTGTGTGAGACTTGGGAGGGGCATACTGTATTTTATTAAGTTCTTAAATCTTACTTGTGATTTGACTTTGCTGAAAAGGAATGAGACCGTTTTACCAGTCGCACTGAGACCTCTTGAATGATACCAAACATGTATGAACAGAAAACCTTTAACATTACAGAACAGGATAAGTCATAACTTAGTTTTTAGTGTCCTTAAGGTGACCTGAGGTGAGAGAGAGAGAGAGCAGATGTGAGTGTGAATTGCGTTTTATGGTCCCCAATCAGTAGGGTTTGTTTTCTCAGGTGGAGATGCTCCTCTGTGTGAGAGTTTTGTGACGTTGGTTCTCGCAGAATTCTTTGACTTTCCCGGAAGTAATGCAAACAATTCTGTGTCAGTCTTACAGCTCCTCCGCTTGGCCCCCCAGGGACAGTTCCAGAACCGTCCAGGTGGGGTCATTGTAAAATGTCTGCTGGGTTTTTGTCAAAAATGTTTTTATCTTAGTCATTGAAGTGTGTGCAGATGCAGTGGGCTGAGGGCCAGTGCCGCATTGGTTGACGTTCATAAGGATCCGATGAGGTATCTGAAATGGCAACACTGGAGCAGTGTGAAGGTGAAAATGAAGGCGCTGCCAATTGCACATCCTCGGAATACCCAGTCCCACCATGTGTAAGCATACAGTGCTGAGCGTGTAGAGGAACTGGAGAGGATCTGTGCAGTCTTTTTGGCCAGATTTGTTTCTATCTGTGCCTGGTTGAGGTGGTATTCCATCTGCAGGATCATTCTTTGTGCCAAGTCCATTGTGTCTGCCACAGCTTGTGCGCTGTGTTCGTAGAATGTGTCATCCCACCATGGGGAAACTTCAGTGTCCAGGGGTATCCTCCCTAGGATGTTGATCTGACCCATAGAAAAGTCCTCTGTTACCTCCAGACAAAAGGAGCGATTGGCCGGACAGGTCAGTCCTCCATACGAGAAGGAACTCATCTCACTGACAACACACCACTGAGTATGGGACACCTGGATTGCGTCAGAATGCCCATGTAATGACTGAACGTTTATAAGCTTAGTGTCATTATGAGAAAAAGGTTGTAAGGTGTTACATGTACAAACAACATAGTTATGAGTTTAATGACAACATGTGCGACTGGTAAACAAGGTCTCAGTACCCTTCAAGGTCATGTATCCAGTAAGGTGATCCCATTTTACTATCTGAATTTTTCACTACCACGCCAATCGGGCGTATAGTAGTGGAATTTGGAAAAGCTTGATCTGGACGGATTAAAGAAAAGGTGGCAGAGAACCCAAAGCAATCAGAACATTCATCACCAATATATATAATTAAGCATATAGTTATAATAATAATTCTATGATTGAATCACAGTTACATATATAATAATCACAGTGCTAATTCAAAATGACTAATGTGTGTGATTTGCTGGCCAAGTCACAATCGATGATACATGTCTATTTTCAAAGTGTGTGGTGGATCGATAGAAGTGTCAGCACTTCATATCATCCACTTCTTATTATGTTTGCATTGTAATTAGCGATGTGTTGAAAACCAGGGGTTCTCTGGTTTGCAACCATGCCAACAACAATCAATTGGTTTGATTTTATACAGGTGGAAATTTTGAAATTTGGGTGGCAAGTTTGCTTGCAATTAGTAATTAAATCATCGATGTGTGACTGTAGCCATGCACATGTCCCATGTACATTACAGTGTTTCAAAAAAGTTGTTGGGAAGTTGTAAATAGTGCATGTCATGTGCACCATAATTATGACTATTTTATGGAAACAGGTTCGTAATGTCGTATATGTGAGAGGCTATGTGTTTGTGAAAGGCAGGCCAGATCTTCAGTGGATTAATACTTTCGGAATCTAGGCCATTATTGTGTTCCATGATGTGTAATGGTTGAGCCTGGCTAGTTTTACTGTCTGTACCAGGTCAAGATGTCGTGAGTGTAGTGATGAAAGTGTGTGTTCTGTATGTTCATGTCTGGGAGATGGGTGGAACCTGTTCTAGAACAATTGGTGTTGCACAATTTGGTTCCGGTGCTAAACCGGGAGGCCATATAGCTATTATTTTTGTTTTTGTAGTGCTGTGAGGTGTAAATGGCCCCTTTAGATTGCCTTCGCACCCATCTCCTGCATGGTCAATTTGTTGTCCTGGCTTGATGCAGGGGGATCAGAAACCTTTTGGCATCTGTCCCTCATGAGATTGCAACCTGAAATGGGAATAACCACAGAGAGAGAACAGTTAATGTTGAACCTTTAAATAATTTGCATTTAGACATGTGGTACTTTATTTTCCTCTGATGGTCAAAGCCAAACTTTTACAGACAGCTTTAGTCTCATACTCTATGGCTTGTGCCATCAAAGGGAAGATGCATTTTGCTTTACAAAAACATGTACCATTACAATGTCAAATGCAAATTTAGTTTCAGGGATCAAATAAGACTGAGCATCTTTGGTGATCTGAATTACTGCTGATATTTTAGTGCAGTTTGAAGTGTGTAGCACCTTAAGCTGTTCTTGCACCTCTTTTGGTGATGTGTTGTCTGCTTAGCATTTTTTAAGGGTGCTATTCACACGTTGATCATCTATGATCTCTGTGGTCTGTCAGGGTTGTGAAATTTCTGCCTGATGTTTAGCATTTTACACACATTTTTCATTGTCTACACAGTAGAATGGTTCCCCTGATCAGATTTAATTTGAATTGGTGCTTCTCAGCGAGAGATGATTTGGTTCGTTATCATGTGCCAATTTCTTTACAGCATTGATGCACAGCAGAAAAACGACTGTATACCCTCCCTCTTGGCACTGATTAGCGAACCAATGAAATTCAATAGCAAGAATTCTTCAACCTGTAAGGTTGTTCGGTTGGCAGTGTCATCACATATATACATGGCCATGCTTGGCCATTATAATATAATGCATATTATAATGTGATTATAATATAATTATATTATATTAAAAATAGTATAAATTAAAATAATTTTATTACTGGTATCTGGAGGTTTTCTAGAATGAGATATTTGTCATCTCGCTGTTCTTTTGAAAATACATGCCTTTTGATTTGGCCCTGTATCAGATGCTTTGTATGCACAGGTCAGGCTGAAAGCCTTTGGGCATGCTGCTGTAAACACCCAGTGACTGCAGGCACATATTTACATGGGTCAAATTTCTGCTCAAGCTGCAGAGCTTTTGCGATTACAATATGAAATCAAATGCAATTTTCTCATTTTCTTGAGAGTTAAGATGTCACTAGGTGTATTCTCATGCGAATCTATTTGAATATGAAGAGGGGGCTGGGCAAAGTCAGAGGTGATGCAAGGCGCAAAGAGTATTCTTGAATTTTAAAGGCTTAAAGAAGTTCTTCAGTCTTTTTAAAGTTACTGAAGGTTAATGCTAACTGTGTAAAACTACTGAGACTTTGGTAATTGTGTAAAACTACTGAGACTTTGGTAATTGTGTAAAACTACTGAGACTTTGGTAATTGTGTAAAACTACTGAGACTTTGGTAATGGTGTAAAACTACTGAGAGTTTAGTAATGGTGTAAAACTACTGGTAGTCACATGGAATTTTGTACTCAGTATGATTTAACTGCAGCTATATGGTAAATAGCACAGTGTGCCATATCAGAGACAAACATATCTAACATAGTCACACATTCAGCTTGAAACAGATGAACAATTTCAAGAGAAACGTGATTACAGTTATTTAAACTTTACACAAGACGAAGAATCTAGAATGCCCGAAGCATTTACAACCTCTAACCTAAGTGTTTCTTGTAACCCTTACAGCACAAACAGTCAAGTGTTTTCAGAAATAAACTGCATTAGCTTGTGTACATGCAGTATCACAAACAACTATCATCACGTGTGTTCTATGATAACAACAGTGTTTAGCACACTTGCAAATTTAAAAAAAGGTTGTTATAGTACTCTTTACTGATTTATAAATTAGTGACATTTCTTTTGTTACTATATATTTTTTATCACATCTGTTTTACCCAGCCTTGCTTTTCATATGCAAACACATCGACTTGCAATGTTTATATCTCAATCGCTACTTTTTAGTTGTTTATAGTTGCTACCCGCTCATTCTTCTGAAATGTTGCAAGTTCGTTGCAGCAAAGTAAATAAACAACAGCGACAGTGTTCATTGATTTTAGAATTAAAGTTCCAATTGCAATCCTCCCTTGAATACCAGAATACATTTCTGGATGATGTTATCTCCAGTTTAAGTTTGATCTCTTGTCGCTTGGGCAAACTAAGAGATCATTAATTTGAAGAGCAAGAGATTTAGTTTCTCGTATCCTGCCGCTATCACTTCCCTGACACACATGTGGTTTTCTCTCATTTCTTTAGCCCCACCGGATTTTTTCGGTCTCCGGTCTAACAGTGGGTATTTTGACCCGTTCTACAAAATGTGTCTATATGGGTGCGTCTGTGCTTTCCCTCAACACTTCTAATAGGCAAAAAGAATGGACTTACCACAGCAGATGAAGGCAGAGAAGACCAAACCTCATGTCCTATGTGGAATGGAACTGAATGTCGCGCTTCGGAAGACGTCACTCGCTTGTGGTTGGGAGATCACGGAGGTCGGTCACCACTTTGTAAGGGGGAAGTCACCCACTGGCCCAAGGACGGTATCCAATGGTGTGGCTGAAGGTCTCTTGCTTGTTCTGTCTTCTCGTGCGCGACATTAAATAATACTTTGATTATTTGATTTGAGTTCCATGTTTTTTATTAATCTTATCATTAATTCTTTTCTTTATTTCATCTGACTCCAATTATGAAAAACCTCGTTGATGTATCTATGCTCTGAATTTTAGTAATTCTCTCTTCTAGACTGCATTTGTTACTTCAGTGTTATTTGGGTCCTGTGCTGGTCAGACACAGGTCCTTTTAACTACAAATTCATCAGTTTCAGATATTAGTAAGTTTTAGACTAAGTCCATATAGGTTCTTGGCTTTATCCGTTTAGTCTTATTTGGCTAAGTTCTATAATAGATTCTCGGTTTACCGTTTAACCCCAGTCAATCAAGTCCTGTTTTACAGGTTCTCGGTCCTACATTTAGTATTCCCATTTGATTCTACTTGGCTAAGTTCTATAATAGATTCTCGGTTTACCGCTTAACCCCAGTCAATTAAGTCCTGTTTTACAGGTTCTCGGTCCTACATTGAGTATTCCCATTTAATTCTACTTGGCTAAGTTCTATAATAGATTCTCGGTTCACCGCTTAACCCCAGTCAATCAAGTCCTGTTTTACAGGTTCTCGGTCCTACATTTAGTATTCCCATTTGATTCTACTTGGCTAAGTTCTATAATAGATTCTCAGTTCACCGTTTAACCCCAGTCAATCAAGTCCTGTTTTACAGGTTCTCGGTCCTACATTTAGTATTCCCATTTAATTCTACTTGGCTAAGTTCTATAATAGATTCTCGGTTCACCGCTTAACCCCAGTCAATCAAGTCCTGTTTTACAGGTTCTCGGTCCTACATTGAGTATTCCCATTTAATTCTACTTGGCTAAGTTCTATAATAGATTCTCGGTTCACCGCTTAACCCCAGTCAATCAAGTCCTGTTTTACAGGTTCTCGGTCCTACATTGAGTATTCCCATTTAATTCTACTTGGCTAAGTTCTATAATAGATTCTCGGTTCACCGCTTAACCCCAGTCAATCAAGTCCTGTTTTACAGGTTCTCGGTCCTACATTTAGTATTCCCATTTGATTCTACTTGGCTAAGTTCTATAATAGATTCTCAGTTCACCGTTTAACCCCAGTCAATCAAGTCCTGTTTTACAGGTTCTCGGTCCTACATTTAGTATTCCCATTTAATTCTACTTGGCTAAGTTCTATTATAGATTCTCGGTTTACCGTTTAACCCCAGTCAATTAAGTCCTGTTTTACAGGTTCTCAGTCCTACATTGAGTATTCCCATTTAATTCTACTTGGCTAAGTTCTATAATAGATTCTCGGTTTACCACTTAACCCCAGTCAATTAAGTCCTGTTTTACAGGTTCTCGGTCCTACATTTAGTATTCCCATTTGATTCTACTTGGCTAAGTTCTATTATAGATTCTCGGTTTACCACTTAACCCCAGTCAATTAAGTCCTGTTTTACAGGTTCTCGGTCCTACATTTAGTATTCCCATTTAATTCTACTTGGCTAAGATCTATTATAGATTCTCGGTTTGCCGTTTAGCCTCTTACATACTTAACTAATGGGTTACTTCTGAAGTAGCTTAATTAAGCCAACTCTGACCATAGATTTGTAGTTAACAAGAAATATACTAGAAAACAGTCCTTCAGAATGAATCATAATAACAATTTATTTACCAGGAAATAGTAATACATTCAAACAATCCAATTAAAATAATAAATCAAACTCAAAGCTATCAGTGAACCAAACATAATAATATATTTAAAGTTGTATTCCATTCAAACATTTACCAAACATAAGAAATACAAATTGCAATTACCTGGTAGTGAAAAAACTACATGCAAACGACGAAGCATGGGAGATCTGATTTGCAGATTCCCCGAGCTTCTCTGCCATCCCTCCTTAAGTACCAAACGATTCCATTGTTATTTCAGATGTGTGTGTTTGATGTTATTTAGGATTTGGTTTATAATTTAGGGAGTTGTAAGTCAACCTTTGATAGAGTAGGTTGTTTGATGTTTACAAAGAATACACCTAATCTGCATACAGCATCTGGTCTCTGTGTGAGACTTGGGAGGGGCATGCCCCGGATAGGATACTGTATTTTATTAAGTTCTTAAATCTTACTTGTGATTTGACTTTGCTGAAAAGGAATGAGACCGTTTTACCAGTCGCACTGAGACCTCTTGAATGATACCAAACATGTATGAACAGAAAACCTTTAACATTACAGAACAGGATAAGTCATAACTTAGTTTTTAGTGTCCTTAAGGTGACCTGAGGTGAGAGAGAGAGAGAGCAGATGTGAGTGTGAATTGCGTTTTATGGTCCCCAATCAGTAGGGTTTGTTTTCTCAGGTGGAGATGCTCCTCTGTGTGAGAGTTTTGTGACGTTGGTTCTCGCAGAATTCTTTGACTTTCCCGGAAGTAATGCAAACAATTCTGTGTCAGTCTTACAAAACTGACAGTCAACTGAAAATGACAGTCTAAGCACTAGATGTGCATTTCCTGAAGGAAAAAAATCAGTGTTTGTTTTAAGGAAGCTTAGGGCTGGGCGATATGACGATATATATCGTGGCGACGAGGTAAAGTGTCAATCAGCAGAGATTTTGCTATATTGTGTATATTGTGATATGTACTGAAAATATCCATGTGCGCAGCATGAAAGTATCTGTCAGTGGGCACGCTTCACATGAAACTGAAACGAGGCATGAGTGGGGAATGAATTCTAACTCCAGGTTCACTAAAGGAATTATGCAGATCAGGAAACGGCGCAAATACTCCCACAAACTTGTGGCTGATTCTTTGCAATTCTGATTTTGTGGGCCAGTTCTGAGCACTCTGCAGCGGAGGATGCAGGAGTCCACCGTGATCTGACTGGCACACTCTGCCGGGACAGTGTCACTGTGATCCAGACACCTGGATCTTCTCTTTAACATGCCAAGGTGTGCTTGACTATACCGCACATCTGTACGTCTCCATCATTTGATGAATTTTTGATGATGTGATCAAAAGAAAAGTTAAGAAAATGAAGGGGAGCTTGTTATTAAAACAGGTGAGACATCTGGTTCACAAAAACTGACACCGATTAGAAAAATTTTATCTGCAAACTGTCGCGCGACAATAATCACTTATGGTAATACAAACATTCTGTTATAACACCTTAAAATGAAACGCGCTCAAGAATATTATGAAAGCCAAAAGATGCACTCCGCATAATTCCGTATTTTTTTTTGTATTTTTTTTTTCTTTTTTTTTTCTGCAAGACATGTTATTTTCATTGTGTATTTTTTACTAAAATTATGTAATATTTTCTTTGTTACTTTGCTTTGAAAAGATCTTGAGTTTCTTGAGGAAAGTTTATAATAATACTGGTCAACAACATATCAGACCGAAATGTGGCATAATGTGAAATTGAGTATTATGGTAAGGTTGATTTAAAACTGAGTGTTTATTTTATTTGAAACGTTGTTTGTCAATTTCTAAATAAAGAGAAAATTATATAAGAGGAAGTAGTTTTCATTTTCAGTGATTACATTTTCCAAAAATAGGCATTACAATATGGTTATTTATTATGTTAACTGATTTTTATTGGTTTCCCAGAAAAAAAAAATTACTATATCGTGATATATCATTATCGTGATATAAAATTACTCATATTGTTATTTAAGATTTTGGTCATATCACCCATCCCTAAGTAAGCTTAAGTTTAAGGCTTTGGTTCTGTGTATATGATATACTGTAGAACAAACCCAGAAATTGAATTTCTGAGGAATATCTATACAGATATATATTTATATATGTAAGACTTGTTTTGGAAACAGCATTGTTTATGCTTCTAATTTCTTTATATATTTCAGGACACTGCTGGGCAGGAAAGGTACAGGACCATCACCACAGCGTACTATCGTGGAGCCATGGGTTTTATTCTTATGTATGACATCACCAGCGAAGATTCCTTTAATGCTGTTCAGGACTGGTACGATAGTATTTTTACAATAAAAATATAGTATACACTTGATATATTTGTGATGTCAGATGCTCCTAAATATTATAAAGTTATTTATCTTAATGATCCCTCACTGCTTATAGGTCCACGCAAATTAAGACATATTCGTGGGATAATGCTCAAGTGCTGCTGTTGGGAAATAAGTGTGACATGGAAGACGAGAGAGTAGTTGCTTCTGAGAGAGGAAGACAGCTGTCCGAACAGCTAGGTGAGTATGAGTGTTTTAAATGGAATGTATTTGCACTTCTGTGTCCATCAAGAACTTTGTTCAGATTAATCATTCTTGCAGACGATTAGTTCAGTTTAATCCATTGGATTAATTGAATTTATATTAAAATAGTTATTTTTTTAAAGCAAAAGCATGCCGTATCTTTATGTAGACTATGCAGAGAACTGTTTCTAAATTACTTTATTGCTGCTTTATATTTTATTTTTTGATTTTATATGTAAATCAAGACATTGCCTAAATGTTCAACTGCACATTGGCCCTCTTAGCAGCATCAAAAACAAAACTTTTTTTACATTTTAAACAAATTATACACAGAAAATGAGCAATGCAACAAAACTTGCACGTTTTTATCCTGTTATAATCAGAGAAGCTGCTTGCACTATTCACTTATTCAAAGCAACGGCATCTTTGATTTTTTTATGGGAATGACAAAGAGGCTGTGAGGGATAGACTTACAGTCTCTTCAATGGGCTGTACTGCAGTTTAAAGTGTTTTGGGATGGTTCCGTGGACAAAACATTGAAAAAATATATTTCTAAGAGCATTGGGTATACAAAGTTCTCCAGACAACATGAGTTGTGGAAAATTTAGATGTGATCTAGGAGCTTTATACAGCTTTATATGCTTTGTGCCAGTGAAGAGATGGGAAGTCTATCCCTCACAGCCTCACAGCACAACAAAGATGGCGCTAGTGTGAATAATGTCTATAAGTTTACACAGTTTCATGCTACTTTTTGAGCCATTAAGTTCAGTGCAAGCTCACTGACTATCCTCAAGTTTTCAGGATGTTTTTTCTTTAGCTCTTAAATTGATTTGAATATAACAGTGCCATTATTACGATTTGACCTCTCTTGACTGTCACAGGCTTTGAATACTTTGAAGCCAGTGCCAAGGACAACATCAATGTGAAGCAGACGTTTGAGCGGCTGGTGGACATCATCTGTGAGAGGATGTCAGAGAGCCTGGAGTCTGGCGATCCCTCTGTCACTGGAAACAAACAGTGTCCTCAGCTCACAGAGCAGCCGCAGCGCTCCCACAAGGACTGTGCTTGCTAAGAGTTACTCTCACCGTCTCCATCAACCATTTCCCTGCAGACTGAACTATGGACCACTCTATGTGGGAATGCTTCGGTAAGAGTCAACCTCATAGAAGAGCTGATGTGATATGGCTAAGAGCCTGTCCTCAACACATTTTGTTATTCTTCGTATTAGTATTCCCACCAGTGCTATTCTTGTCACTTAATTATTTGGTGGTGTCTTTAGAGCAGGCTAAAAGGCTTAAATGTAATAATAATTGGTTAGATTTGGATTTTGGATAAAAATTTATTCCAACTTGAATATTGGGTGAATCACATGTTATTCTTGCATAATATCTTCTAAAGCATTCTTCTATACCTTCAGGAGCATTTTGTATGGATATTATGAGTTTGATAGAGGTCAGATTCACACAACATTATCAGTCCATTGTCAAGAGATATTTTATTCTTGTTTAAACAACATATATATATATATATATATATATATATAATATATATATATATATATATATATATAATAAACCAATGTACAATAGAGTTGGCACTAGGCTGTTGTATAAAAACTTAACAGCATTAAAGGTCACCCCCATTGGTGTCCAAGGATAGAAATTTGATGATGGAAATTAAGGAGTGAGAACTAAGTGTGCATTAATTAATTTGTTCCCTATGACTTTCAACAAAGCAGGTGTATTTTGTAAAACATATGATATAAGAAAAGTAAAATGATATGTTATACTGTATGTAATAATAGATGTAATTAAGAAGAATTTATAAGTGTGTGGTTAATTGCTTATCGTTTTTGAAATATGATGGAATTGGTGAATTTAAGTGGTATTTCAGGATTTCAGTGCTACTTGATTGATGCATGTTCTGCTTTTACTCTGGATCCTCCACATACTGGCAGACTCAAACTCTGATTTTACCGTTAAGAAAATGTGCGAGTGTGTGTGCTTGTCTGGGTGCATATCATTTTTTTTTTTTTTTAACAAGCATAGATGTTGATTGCTGTCATTCTCCATGTAGAAAACAAAATCAAAGCTTTAATGAAGAGAAACCTGATCAATTAATATCAGCAGGGTTTTCTGGGAAAGATTTTAATTTGCAAAGACTAATATTAAAATAATAATATTAAAACAAAATGCATTATTATAATTTTTTTGCTTTAGATGTTTATTTTGTTGTTAGAAAGCTTTTACACTACAAATCCTAAAAAGATAGTAGAGACCTGGTTAGACATGCACTTGATCTGTTAAATCACTAGAGTGTTGAACTTTGTTAGTGCACACAATAATATTACTGTATGTTAATTTACTGCTTTATTATTTATTTATATGCATTTTACTGGTTTATTGTGTTTTGTATTAAAGCAATTGAGGACTGTTTAAATACTGCACTGATTCAACTCTAGGTGATTCTAGAATAGGGCTGAAATGATTAGTCGACGTTATCGGCAACGTTGAAAAAAAAATTGTCAACAAAAAATTCCGTTGTCGAATAGTTGTTTGATGTCATTTAACGTAACATGAAAGCACATTAAACTCTAAACATGAAGCGCGAGAGCAGCACTGCAGTTCGTACCTGACTGAGGAGAGGAAGAATTGCACAGTTCACAGTCCAGATGCACAGCTTCAAGTGATGTAGATCACAGTGTGAGGGAATTATAATGCAAAAATACCAAATAAGTAAGTACAGAAGCACTCTCGTTGTGGAATAAGCGGAGCCAGAGCATCTTTAAAGGAAACACCCCGGCGTTACATCTTAAATACAGTTATATTTAATGCGTTATAGCTTTATTAAAGTTCAAATAATACGGAAGCAGATCATGTAAATAAATACAAACTCCAAAACTGGCATTTCTCTGTGTGGTCAGCACCTCTTCTATGAGTTGCGCGAATGTCTCGATCTTAGGGGGAGAAACAGAAACTGCACCCGGCTGATGCACACTCTGTCGCGTGGATGCTCGTCCCTCGAGCACGCACACTTAATGCAGCTAGATTATAACGTGATGGCTCGCGACTTATTGAATCATAATATACGTGTCACTGTGCATTTCTTGTTGTGAAGAAAATTGACAATACGCAGCTTTATTAATAAGAGAGGTTAATAAAGATGGATTGAAGTGAACAGAAAGGTGAGAGAGGGAAGTCTATGCCCCATTATACACTGCAACAAAATACGTTTTTGACCTGTTTTTTTTTTGGCTTGTTTTCCAATATAAATATCTAAAACTCCTTTAAAACAATGTACATTTTCTTTAGCAGCTATACTGCAGAATAAAAAATTGTTATCTGAGAATGTTGAATATAATATTAAAAATACAAATATTTTAAAATATCTAAAAATCCTTTAAAAAAAGATGCTTTCACCTGAGAAGCAGCATGTAAGATATTAAAACTTGCTTTTAGAGAACAGATCTTGAATATAAGTATATTTTGTCTTTACTGCACTCGCAGAAGTATAACCAAGTGAACAAATACACTTACTGTATATACAAAATACACTTATTTAAGATGCATTCTCTTAAAGCAAGTCTAAATATCTTGCTTCTCAAGTAAATGTATCTTGTTTTAAGGATTTTTAGACCATTTTAAATGGAAAACAAGACAAAAACACTTGATAACAATGGGATTTTTTGCAGAGATTTTGTTTTTATTTTTTTACTTAATAAAATAGTTATAATAATTGTTTCCCTTTAATTCAGTGAATGTCATTTTAGAGGTATTTTTAAAAGATGATTTTGCCCTCTTTATTGTTAGTAAGCACGTTTAAGTCAGGGCACAAGCTGAATAATCGGTTAAGAGCTAACGATTAATCGTTGCAATAAGCGCTGAATAGTTGAATAACCGTTCTAATAATCGTTAGATTAATCGTTAGTTGCAGCCCTATTCTAGAACAAGTTAAGACCCCTCAAATGTGTCACTTTTTTTTAACAGTAACGCAAAAGGGGGACAAATGTTTGAAAATGTCTGTATAGCATGTGCTGGTTTCCCCTATGCAATTCTGAAGCATTGCTATACCAAATAGTCACTGGATCTGCAGGGACACACTTTGTGTTTTTCAGGTGCATAATTGATGAGGCCATGAAACATATACCCTCCATTTATAACATGTTTACAATCCATCTAAAACAAATTACAACAAACTCACAGGGATATACTTTTTATACAGCAAAATCAAACAGGTTAGTGAGTTTTTCTCTTGAGAAGACACTGTTAATATTTGAAGCCATAAAACTTAGTTTGAAAAGCGGAAGTTTGGTTTTGATACTCTTTTTGTAGTTTGTCTAGCAGTTTGAGTTGTTCTTTTGTTGTTTTTTGTTAAATTGATTGTAAAATAGCTTTCCACATTTTGAAAAACCAAAATGACGAATATGTTTTAAGTATTTAACATCATGTAATGCTTTCAACCTGGGAAAGAATGGTTAGACTAAACCACTGTATTAGCAACTGACTATAAACAGGACACACAATGTTATCCGTTTTGTTCAGAATGAAATGGTCACATGCATTCCATTTACTGAATTAAAATAAAGCTGTTTTGAAATCTTTTTGTTGTCCAAATATTTTATATTTTGATTTTCCTCTCAATGAGACGCGGTTTATATTGCTGAGTGAAGCAACCAAGAGTGCCCTGATAAATACTCTCTGTCTTCAGATTATTTATTTATTTATTGACGAATGACAAGTGCAGATGCTTAATACCGGGAGTCTGGGGAATTGAAATCATCCACCGTTAAATGCATAAATTGCTTTCTTTCAAAGCCTCGTCTCACATTCAAAGCATTTGCTCATGGAGATCAAAGAGCCATTGAGATTTGATTGGTAGACGTGGCAGTCAACTTACAAGTAGGGGTCAAAAGCAGCCTGTTATAACGCAGTTCAGGAATGACTGCGTGTGGGTCTTGTGTTCAGATGTTTATGGATAATGCAGCTGATGGAGAGGCTGAAGTCTATGGTGTTAGTCGTGAACAGATAATGGTGTCCTCCCCAGTCTACTACATACCGGGTGAGATTTGGCCATATCATGACTCAGCCCATATATCCTCTTTCACCGCAACATCTTCCTTGGATTTTTTGCACTGCAACAGGAATTTCACTGAAGTTTCTTGGGGACTGTATGAGTCCTCAAACTGTACGGATGGGTTTTCTTCTGTTGCTGAGCATGAATTTTATCAAGAACACGAGGCACATTGGAAAACGTACAGTTTTACACCATTCACTCCAACAGAAGAGCTTTACTGCAGACAGGAGCTGAATGAACACATAAGAGGGGTAATGACGATGCTCAACAGTTCAGATGCGACGAGCACACCTATTCATCTGCAGCCTAGTGACACCTTTCTGAACTTTAATGGGTTAAGTGAAAGGTTCACCTGCCAGTGGCTGGAGCAATCCCTTGGTGGTCCACAATCTTGTAAGAAGACCTACTGCACAATGAGGGACCTCATCTCACATCTGACAGCTGAACATGTTGATGGATCGGTGAAATGTAATTACATTTGCTTATGGGAGGATTGTTTCCGTGCAAAGAAACCATTTAAGGCCAAGTATAAACTGATCAATCACATAAGAGTACACACGGGTGAAAAGCCCTTTCAGTGTTCCTATGGATGTGGAAAGGAGTTTGCACGGGCAGAAAACCTGAAAATTCATGAAAGGACGCATACAGGTAATGACAATTGTGACAATTAGCCACCAAATAATTCGATCATAATATCAAACACAACTGTCTTTAAAAACAAAATCGTAAATATTATGTTTATTTTAAAGTCTTGTTTCTTTTTAAAATATATTTCCTTTTTCATAAATTAATTTGACAAAATTATTTCATATTAATTTGACATAAAATGATTTTAACAGACCCCTTTTTGTGTTACAGGTGAAAAACCTTTCAGATGCCCTTTCAAATCCTGTGAAAAGCGTTTTGCGAACAGCAGTGATAAACAAAAACACATTCGTGTTCACACACCTGACAAACAATATGTTTGCACAGACTGTAATAAATCATACTCTCACGCAAGTTCCCTCAGAAAACACTCAAAGGTAAATTATACCCTAACCCTAAACATTAAATTATAATATACACAGACCTTCTACTTGTTACTTATGGTCACTCCAATACAGTTTACGTTTATATTGTTTTTACCCCCTTTTTTAGTTCATGCTTGCTGCTAGCTGCTTTAACTCTTCTGTTCCTTTATTGCCTTCTTTGCTCTATTTCCCTCTTTAATCACTGCAGGTCCACTTGCCAGTCATGGAATTTGTTGAAAATTGCAGTAATAAAACCAGCTATCAAGATCCAACCCACAATATGGTTTCATACAATATTCTGTCAGGTTATGCTCTAGTATAAAATACAGCTTTTATTTTTCATAAATACTAATGTCTTTAAAAATTATAAATAGTTTATATGAACGTTATCTTGTAAGCTGCATGTATAAACAGTTATAGCATTATCTTATATACAGTACAGATATAGTACTATTTAAATTTGAAATCAACAACAGCAGCTTAAACTCCAAGCACAAGTGTAAAGAACGTTTTAATACTAATTTTTTTCAACTTTGCTGTTTCTTTTCAAGATATCTTGTCAAGTGATCTTGTTCTCTTGTAATGTGAGAATGCATTAAACACTCCACAACAATCACATTTTGTTCAGAACAGATGGTTATTTATTTTAAATAATAAATGTAATCAGGAACAAAATTAAAAGCTTTGTGAATGACACCACAAATAGGAAGAGACCAAACAACCAGATCTGTTAAAAAGTAATGAACAAGTTTGTAAATGTTAATGGGCCTCAATGACGTATCACGCAGGAAGAAACTGTGTTCTCTTCACTCAGATAGAATAAAAATCCTTCATGCATTGATCAGATGTCTTCAAGCAGTAATTGTGTTCATTAGAACAGTCTGACCACCGCTAATCTCTTTGTGAGTAAAATGTTTGTCTGTAATAGATCATTTGCTAATAGAGCCATTCTGCAGCTGTAGAAAGTTAAAATGTAATTTAAAACAAATGTAAATTTGAATTCTTATCCAATGGGGTCAAATAACACCGTTGAGAATGTTTTTATTATTTCCTTTTAGAATGTTTTTTTTTATTATTGAACAAGTATAGAATCCAAGACAGTCTTAAGTAAGTGATTATTAGTAGTGCTACAATGTCATCCAGAGCCCACTAAAGGCCCTAGGGTTCACAAATATCAGTTTTTATATGAGTTATTATGTGCTGCTGTATAAAGTACTTTATGTAACACTAAGAAGAATGTTTGTTTTTTTTCAGAGTGTTTCCCAGTGATTGCACATATGAAGTGTTCTCCCTCTGGACTGAACTATCATGCTTGTACATGTCAATCAATATGCAGCTGTCAGTCAAATACCTGCATCTCTCATTTCCAGCAATATGATGGGCGTTCACGTTCTCTATCATATGCCATTACCAAGCTTCACTGATTAGTGTTTTCCCTTGAGTGTTTCTTTTTGAATAATAATACCCACAAATCATACTCTGTATCATCAGTGCAGTTGTTGGTGTATTCATGATGTTTACTGTTAACATAAAGTTTGACTTGACTTGAAACGTTGTGGACAAACATGGTGGCAGAAGTGAGGCGTGAGTCTTTCAATGCCATGGCAGAAAAGACCACCATAGATATACTGTAAATTCATACACTGCAATGGTAGTCAAGACCTCCATAGATATACTGTAAATGCATACTATGATGGTCTCAGGTATAATGTTTCCAGTACTGAACTGTTATCTGACTCTCAGTCCTGGTATGTAAACTTTTATTTATTTTTTTAACCTACTTTTATAATGAGACAGGATGTTTTCGAGATTGACCATGATGTTACTGTGAAGTTTTAATATACCTGGAGAGAGTACTCCTTTAGCATTCCAGCTGATCTCAACAGCAGTTGCTTGGCTGATGTATGACAACCTGGAAGTATGCGACCTTGATTCTGCCATCGTTGCTTCATGCTCCCTCAGTTCGAGCCAATTACCTGAGCCATAAATGCCATGAGAATGCAGTATATAAGGAAACAACATTCTTCACACTGTCCAAAAACATCCAAGAATCCTCCAAAAATCAGACACCTTCTATAATACAATGAATGTTTGCAATTTAATTGTTGCTTGCAAATAATACACATTTGCAGAATACATGGCTATTAAAATGACGGTCAGTAGAGAAACATGCTTATTGTCTACCTAAGGGGCCGTTCACAATGAAAGCGTTTTGCATCCATCTGCGCTTTTTTCAAAAATTAACCTATGAATGGCTTAACCATAGTTGTCTCTGCATATTAAGCTGTAACAGGAGAAAGTATTTTAACATGGAAAAGGTTTTAAGAATGTTCTGTTTATAGGGAGTGCAGAATGTTAGACTACAATTAGTTCTTTCATTGTTTTATTCATAATGTACTATATGACAGTAAGAGTCTTAATAAAACCTTGACTACATACGATAATACATTTTCCCTCACATGACATCAAGAGCATTGTAATATTACGTCAGCTTGCCGTCAAAGATACTACTGTGTGATGGCAGACCTGACAGCATGATAATGATCAAAAGACATAAGTAACCCTTACAGAAATAATTGAAACACTGTTTGAAGCCTCAGGCCCTCTCATGCTTATGAAAACACTTTAGACATCCATTAGTGAGCTTGATTTGGTAACTGCGATTGTATCATGCAGGGCTGCTGCTCTTTACAAATGGGGACTTATGTGTCTATGTGATAAAGAGGACTGATAGAGCAGGTGGAGTCTTCGCTCCTGCGTGCAGGCCAACATCAGAACCTCAGATGCATATAATGTTTATTATAATATGTTACAACTTTCCTGAACAGCCTCTGTTCAACAGTATGGGCCCTGTGAAATCCATGTAATTTTTTTTCCAAATATCGCTTTATTTTTTTCCCAAATAATTTTTTTGAATTTTGTAAAAAAAAAAAAAAAAAAATATAATAATAATATATATATATATATATATATTATAATTCATATACTGTCTAATCAAATGAATTCAAAGAATTTGAATAAAATAAAAAACAGAAAAATTACTTTTTAACTTACCATTGCATTATTTTTATCAAATGAAGTGCTTGCAGATCCTCACAGCACAATCCAAAACACAACATTGGAGGTATTTGTTTTGTCAAATACCGCATAGTATTAATGAAAACATTGATGAAAATGTTATGCTTGCGAGATATTGCTTAAATATAATTAACTTATTATTGATATATTGTTATTATTATTATTATGTGGTTTAATAAAAGCAGTTTTATTGAGGGTCGTCTCTTGGGGGCTGCCATGTTGAGATCAAATGATGCTTTCACTGATGGAATAAATGAATCATGGCAAACAGTGAATAATGCATTTCTTAAATGGCATCGATTACTAAGAACTTTTGCTGTTACCTGATGCTACATCTACACGACTAGGGCCCCATTTACACCTTGCAATAATGTGTATTTTCATTGATCGGATTTCTATAGGACATCACTTGACCACATTAAAGGTGTAAATAGCCAAAGCACAAAGCAGTTTCATGTACTACTCTATAGAGTCAGTTCCCTGCTGGAGGGACAGGAGTCCCATGTCTGCTAGATCCATGATTTTGGTCGATTCTTCTGTAATGAACTGAAGACGAGAGATGTGGATCTAAACACAACCCTTTCAATATAAACTCAAAACAAACATAAAACACAAGAAATAAAGGAAACGAGTAACTCTAGAAATAGGAACATAAACACTACAGCCATATATGGACAAGACACAACAAAGACATGGAGAACATGAGGACATATAAGTATACTATAAACAAGAACAAACGAGGCTAACAAGACAGAGCTGGGAAACAATAACTGAGGGAACCAAGAACTATACCTCAAAATAAAAGTTCATACATAACTAAAGCCCAAAGAAACACAATGTTACAGAGCCCTCTTTTTAAAGGGCTATGGAGGAACCGGCGGATGACCATGAGGCCATAGGGGTGCTGGCGGACAGCCAGGAGGCCACAGGGGATCCTGCGAGGCAATTTGGGACCACGGGGGATCCGACAAGGCAACAGGGGACCACAGGAATCCAGCGGGGGGCAAGGAGATCATGGAGGATCTGACGAGGCAACAGTGGACCACGGGAGATCTGATGAAGCAATAGGGGACCTCAGGGGATCCGGCAAGGCAACAGGGGACCACAGGGATCAAGCGGGCGGCCAGAACACCATGGAGGATCTGACAAGGCAACAGTGGACCACGGGAGATCTAGCGAGGCAATAGGGGCCAGCGGAGGAACCAACGAGGCAACAGGAGACTCTGGAGATGGTGAAGTAACAGGAGACAAAGGCAGAGGGATCGAAGCCAGGCAGGACTGACAACGGAGTAGCATAGGGAATTCTCTGGGAGCTGGGGACTCGGGTGAGATCAAGGCAGCTGGGGACTTGTGTGAGGCCAATTAAGGGGCTAGGGTACTTGGACAGGGTCAGGGCAGCTGGAAACTCAAAGGCGATGGCACTGAACCAGGGACCACCAGGACCACCGACCTGGGAGCAATGAGGCTGGGAGCACCGGGACAAACAAAGTCCATATATGAGTAATTTTTAAAGAAACACAGTGTTACACCAAGACTCCTTATGATCGGATTGTGATCGGATCACTAGAACCACATTCAGAGGTAGTCAAGGACAGATTCTGACCACATTTAAAGTAGGTGTAAATGCAAATGCATTTTCATTTTCTGGACACAACTACATAAGTAAATAATAATGTAATGAGGTTATGCTACTGTCATCCATTGTTAAAGTGCTGTGTTGTGATTTCTTGGCTTGTTTATTCTGCCATTGCAATGTGAAGAAACACAATAGACACTGCTGTCTTGCAATTTTGTTACCCGAACAATGAACACTATCCCATGAATTATTCCATTGGAATACACTTGGAATATCTCATCTCTTTCCTCAAATCCCAATTTTCTAGCATCTGTCTCCTGTTTTTTAATCACTATGAGGATCGTGCAACGCTCACGTGAAACCAGGCTTCACTCAAGCGTTTCAAATGAGAAGCATATTTGAGAGTTTTTAAAATATTCTAAAAGACAGAGAATTTTCAGTTACTACAGACTTTGTGTAACCTCCCCAATGTTCAAGCCAAATCTACGCCCTTGTAATGACTCAAATGACTTAAAATGCATATTTTTTAGGTTTTCGTGGCCTTGTAATACTCTCTCATGTCCTCACTGAGAAAGGAAAAGTGAGTGATTGGGGAAGATGTTCTGGGCATCACTGACTGTAAGACGAGAGCTCTGCTCTTCATCAGAATTCCTCAGTAGGTGTTGAGATTATGCTTGATAGTGAAAAGCAATCAACTAAATCAAACTCTTGTACTTATTAATACAAAGGCTGCAGACTGCATGCTTCAGGGGAATGCTTGTGAGCTATTGCAGTAGCTGTGTAGCAGCTAGCCAAAACAATGAAGCGGTGGGCCAAACTTGTATTAGACTTAGTATTGGAATGTGTACCCATGAGAACCACTTTATACTTGCCCCACTGTGACAGACTTTAAGTGTGACTGTTCTGTAGAATTAATGCTGTGTTATTCATGTTCATGATGTTTTTCTCATGAAAGTGACTCACATCAGCAGTGACAGCAGAGGGGATAGACTCATGTTACGATTTAGAGATTGACTCATGTTAAATGTTCAGACTAATATTGACCAAAGTCACATGCTGGCAGTGAGGTAAATCAAGGCAAATGCTTTCTATATTCTGATTAAAGGGATAGGTCACCCAAAAATGAAAATTCTCTCATCATTTATTCACCCTCATGCCATCCCAGTATGACTTTCTTTCTTCAGCAGGACACAAACGAAGATTTTTAGAAGAATATCTCTGTAGGTCCATACAGTGCAAGTGAATGGGTGCCAAAATTTTGAAGCTCCAAAATCCACGTAAGGGCAAAATAAAAGTACTCCAGACGACTCGGGTTGTTAAATCCATCTTCTGAAGTGATATGATAGGTGTGGGTGAGAAAACGATCATTTTCTGGGATACCCTGGGATGCAATGATGGTGAGTAAATCATGAGAGAATTTTCATTATTGGCTGAAATATCCCTTTCATTTAAAAATCTAAAAAAACGTTTAGATTGGGTAACCTAGATCAGGCTGCTTTTATTCCTCATCACACTGTTGGACTTGAGAAAGAATCCAATATACGAAAGATGAGTTGCAAAGAATCCAACATAAGGATGAGTTACAATATTTGTAATTTTACATAATATTCCCATATTTATCTGCTGTACTACTTATGCCAAAACTGTTTAGAAAGAATCTGCTAATTCAGATGATGCTAGTTCTGTCATTTAACATTCATTAACATGATCTCAAATCAACTTAGAAACTACAATAGATGTGAAATTTTACCCTAAATATATATATATATATATATATATATATATATATATATATATATATATATATATATATACACTATATTGCCAAAAGTATTCGCTCATCTACCTTTAGACGCATATGAACTTAAGTGACATCCCATTCTTAATCCATAGGGTTTAATATGACGTCGGCCCACCCTTTGCAGCTATAAAAGCTTCAACTCTTCTGGGAAGGCTTTCCACAAGGTTTAGGAGTGTGTTTATGGGAAGTTTTGACCATTCTTCCAGAAGCACATTTGTGAGGTCAGACACTGATGTTGGACGAGAAGGCCTGGCTCGCAGTCTTCGCTCTAATTCATCCCAAAGGTGCTCTATCGGGTTGAGGTCAGGACTCTGTGCAGGCCAGTCAAGTTCTTCCACACCAAACTTGCTCATCCATGTCTTTATGGACCTTGCTTTGTGCACTGGTGCGCAGTCATGTTGGAACAGGAAGGGGCCATCCCCAAACTGTTCCCACAAAGTTGGGAGCATGGAATTGTCCAAAATCTCTTGATATGCTGAAGCATTCAGAGTTCCTTTCACTGGAACTAAGGGGCCAAGCCCATCTCCTGAAAAACAACCCCACACCATAATCCCCCCTCCACCAAACTTCACAGTTGGCACAATGCAGTCAGACAAGTACCGTTCTCCTGGCAACCGCCAAACCCAGACTCGTCCATCAGATTGCCAGATGGAGAAGCGTGATTCGTCACTCCAGAGAACGCGTCTCCACTGCTCTAGAGTCCAGTGGCGGCGTGCTTTACACCACTGCATCCGACGCTTTGCATTGCACTTGGTGATGTATGGCTTGGATGCAGCTCCTCGGCCATGGAAACCCATTCCATGAAGCTCTCTACGCACTGTTCTTGAGCTAATCTGAAGGCCACATGAACTTTGGAGGTCTGTAGCGATTGACTCTGCAGAAAGTTGGCGACCTCTGCGCACTATGCGCCTCAGCATCCGCTGACCCCGCTCTGTCATTTTACGTGGCCTACCACTTCATGGCTGAGTTGCTGTCATTCCCAATCGCTTCCACTTTGTTATAATACCACTGACAGTTGACTATGGAATATTTAGTAGCGAGGAAATGTCACGACTGGACTTGTTGCACAGGTGGCATCCTATCACAGTACCACACTGGAATTCACTGAGCTCCTGAGAGCGGCCCATTCTTTCACAAATGTTTGTAGAAGCAGTCTGCATGCCTAGGTGCTTCATTTTATACACCTGTGGTCATGAAAGTGATTGGAACACCTGAATTCAATTATTTGGATGGGTGAGCGAATACTTTTGGCAATATATATATATATATATATATATATATATATATATATATATTTTTTTTTTTTTTTTTTTTTTTGTCCCATAAATCCTTTATATTTGTACACAGAGACTTTATTTCCCCCCTGTAGATAATTTTTAATTGGTTAACTGATCTAATTGATGTCACTACTCACCCCGTGTTACAATTCTCTGTGGTCTACCCTACATACTGTATGTATTTTGTAAGACTGTTTGGTTATTAGCATCATTAGGAGGATGGATGTGTTTTTGTGGGGACAACAGGAAACACATCAGTATGTATGCAAACAAACTGAAAACTCCCTGAGGTGTTTATGATGTGTTTGGTTTTTGCTTTGCATCAAGATGGCCATGTTGATATAGCTGTAGACAGACTATTTTGTTCTGGGGTAAAACTGCATGAGAATTAGAGCTGTGAGTTTTGAACCATTATAGATCATTACATTTCTGCTCAAGAACCACTCACAGTTGCTCCCTCAGGATATGTTAAAGAAAATCTCTTAGTGTCCTCTATTCATGTGCACAAACATCACAAGTACCGATGCCAGCACAACAGTGTTTTCCTCTGTGATTACATTAAATCTGCAGTTTGAAGCTCACTAACAGGCATTTTATTGGGTTACTTTAAATTTTGATGTTACTTGAGGTAATATACCAAGTCAATAGATTAGTAAACACCAGTTAGCATTAGACAACAAGTACTACTTTCACACTAAATGCAAGATTTGATATAAACTTCTGATCAATTTCAGATTACTAATAGACATGTTGCTCTTTAACATTAACCCAAACCCAGATGGAACAAATATCCTTTATAATGACAGAGGGGGAACTGCAGACATCACCAACCACACTGCTCCCCGAAGGCAACATTAACTTTTGAGCTCATGAGTGTATTGAATTAGTCTCTTATTGATGGAGCAACAAGAAAATCCAGTTACCATGAGACTTATAAACCACACTCCCTGTCTCTGAATAATCCTCTTGTGTTAATGAAAAACAATATGGCAATATTTATTGTTTCTTTTTGGAGGAAAAAATCCAGATGGTGTGGCCTGTATTGTGTGTTATGAACTATTCTCAATGATGTACGGTCTCTTACTTAGGCTACTCAACTGACTTGGGCTCTCAGAAGTGGCTTAGGTTCCTTCTAGTATTACTTACACTACCAGTCAAAAGTTTTGAAACACTTATACTTTATTATCATTTTTTTTCTTCACATTTTAGAATAATAGTAAAGTCATTAAAACTATGGAATAACATAAATGGAACTATGGGAATTATGTTGTGACTAAACAAAATCCAAAATAAATCAAAACTGTGTTATATTTTAGCATCGTCAAAGTAGTCACCCTTTGCCTAGAATTTGCAGACATGTACTCTTGACATTTTCTCAACCAACTTCTTGAGGTATCACCCTGGGATGCTTTTTAAACAGTATTGAAGGTGTTCCCATCTATGTTGGGCACTTATTGGCTGCTTTTCTTTATTATTTGGTCCAAGTCATCAATTTCAAATACTTTTTTTTTTTTTAAATAAAATGTTCGTTTTATAATGAAATAAATGAATATGGTGGCACAATAAAATTTTTGTCTACAAAACTAATTTCAAACATTTAATCATACACCTTCAGATCAAAAGATTTTTAAGATCATGAGAAACATTTCAGTCAAGTGTTTCAAAACTTTTGACCGGTAGTGTATTTTCCTAATACATACATTAGAGCAGTGTTTGGCATCCTTTTTTGTCTTATCACAACCCCGTCAGAAAGACTCAAGTTCTCCTTCATTGACTCCAAACCCAAGATGTGTTTCTTTTAACTTATACAGGAGATCATTTTAATCAATTCATATTAATCAAATGGCCTTTATTACAATGACTCACTTTCAAAAACAATTGACTATATGAGTAAAACACCAAGTAGCTTTCTCTCCCTTTAATGAGACATCTGAGCTTGTTTGTCTTTCATAAGTTTTGACATGTCTGGGGACAATTGTGTTTAACGTTATATTGATGTGGAGGCTAAAGTGTGAGTGAGATGAGTACAGTGCACTGCAGAAATCTTCCTCTGTCTTTATACAGTATGCAGCACATATATTTTATACAAGAGTAATCCAAACTAATTTGCAAATTAAATAGCTGAACCCAACTATTACAATATTATTATATTATATATATTATAACTATAGCTTCCATGGCACACACAGGTTGCACTGGGCATCCTTGTAATGCTTTTAAAAGGAACTAATAAGTGTTAATGTGTTTACTACAAAAAAAGCTATTATTTGTGATTCAGTAGCCCTAATATTCTATTTTACAACATATACTGTAATTTATGCTTTATAGGTTTAACAAAATAAAATCAAAGTATTTCCAAGTACTGGAAGTGTGCGTACCCTGGTTGGGAATCACTGAATTATCTAATATCTAATCATTCTTATCTAGTCTAATAAGTCTCCAAATGTGCTTAAAGGAATATTTCGGGTTCAATACAAGTTAAGCTCAATTGACAGCATTTGTGCCATAAGTGCTTTTGTAAACTTCACATTTCTGCCTTTAAACCCTCCAAAAATTGGCCACACTCACTTTCATTGTTCCCCTTCACTTTCATTGTAAGTGCCTCACTGTAACCTCGATTTTTGCTCTTTTTTAAAGAAAAGGAGGGATGAGTCGAAATACATTTTTGTGGTAATCAAAATTATGTCACAAATGCTGTCAACTGAGCTTAACTTGTATTGAAGCCGGAACATTCCATTAATGTAAAAGTTTCCATGCCATGACAAATGAAAATTCTGGTACAAAATAGCTGTATAATAAGCGTAATAGATTGGCTTGACCAGATCAGACCCCACGTCAAACAAATTACTTTCAGCTTTGACATCACAACAAGTTTTATGTGCTCAACCTTTAGCGATGAAGAACTTGCTGCCTTGACTGACTGTTTAAGGAAGGAGATGAAAAACCAGCAGATAAATTCACCAGATGGAATTGCCCATGGGAGCTCAGAGTAAAACATACACCATGTTCCCAGAAGAACAATAGCAGTCACTCTGCAAATAAGATTTATGTCATTTTAAAAGAAACTATTTGGAAAAATGCCCATGGCTTTATTTGTGCTTTGGGACAATATGTTCAAACAATTGTGAAAAAATAAATAAAAAAAAGAATATTATGAACTACACAAATGCACTGCATTTATTTAATTACAAATGGCACCTTATTTGATAATAAAGCATATGATATCAGTGAAGCTGTCTAAGCCTCTCCTGCATGGTCTCGCTCAACGTGGACATCAACATAATGTTCAGAAGTTTTTCCCTGCTGCTTTATGATAGTGCCTGAATATAGAGAAAAGTGTGAGCTTGCCTTATTGCTATATAAGCTGGCTATTTGATTGTCTTATGCGATTCAGTGCACAGGTTTAATAGCTTGCCCTCAATGCCCTGATGATATGCATTAATATAAAGGCATCAAACTGAATGATTTAAACGTTGTCAAGCTACCAGCCTGATGTGTACCATTTTTTTGTGATGTGCTCAAAGCTTGGATAATCATTTAATGGGTTTTATGCTAATAAGAAGAAGCAACTCTGCTTTTTGTCTAATATAATTTGACAGAACAAATCAATCCACTGAATGAACACTAAAGAATATTTACATTCGTGTGAAAAACAAGAACATTACACATTTCATTTTCAAGAGAAAAACGTGACCAAATAAATGATGGGGATATCTGTCTGCGCCCTCAAGGGTCTCTCTCCCCCTCTCTCTTGCTCCCATGACCATGGACGTATCCGGCCCCCACAGTACAGCCCCTGCTGTGGGTCCCCAGCATAGTTGTAGGACTATGGGAGAGGATATAAGAGGGGCGTTGTGGATATGCACTGGGCACTCTTTCATAACTGGGAGTCAAGACGGACCTCTGAAAGCCTTACTTTGGACTTGGAATTGACTGTGTCTGGGTGTGACCTTCACTAAAGGTAAAAAGAAAAAGCTTAAATTTTATGCATATAATAGATAAGGCATTTTAATTAGAATATAGGAAAAATAACTACAATCAATTTAGATGATAAAGCTTGTGACTTGAACCTTATACATACCACTTTTTGGATTAAATATTTACTATGCACTGTATCATATCATTTATTTAACTTATTTAATTTTTCTCTCCAAAAAATAGTCTCTCCAGCCACTAACCCACCACTGATACACTTAAACAATCTTTATGTGTGTAGCTCAGCATGTTAAGGTTCTCTGTCAAGGTAAGCTCAAGCTCAGAGGGCTTTTATATTAGAGTGACTCAGTGGATAGACTGCCTAAGTGCATAGACTTTCCTCATCTAGCTGGTAATATCCATAATTTTTAGGAAGTACAGAGATTGTTTTAGACCCTCAAAATAAAAATAAATGAAAACAAAAATATATCCCTTATCAGTATGACTAATTACAGTATTCTTATCAGTCATCACTTCCTGAGTAACAACGGATGTCTGATAAGTGTATTAAAATAGGTTTATTAGATTGATATTCTGGAGTGATATTCTAAAGACATAAACCTTGGAATGCGATGTTGTTTGTGATTGCTTCTTGACTCCCTGGACAATAGAGAACTCCATTCCTGTGTCGGCCTACATATGGCTTGTCTTATTATGAAAACAATGAAATAACAGCTCTAGCATGGCAATTTTAAATGCTAATACCTTAAGATAAATATTTCAGAAATTAATTTAAATGTCTAAGCAATTGTTTATTGGAAGTAGAGATAAAATATACAAATATAAATGTACACTGCAAAAAATAAAAATAAAATAATAAAAAACATTGTTCCCCTCTGAATCAATTTTTTTTTATTTTACTTTTAATTTTTTTTTTAAGATACCTGTATCTCTAAATAAAAGGCAAAACATCTGATGTAATTTTGCTTATCAGTTAAATTAATCTTGTTTTCAGAATGTTTAGATTTTTTTTTTTACTGAAAAACAAGACAAAAATACTAAGTAAGGAAATGTATTTATTTATTGCAGTGTAACTCTTTTCTTTGCTCTGATGGTGAGAATTCAACGTTTATAAAAGAAGACCAGCAAGAAACAAATATTTGACCTTTAGGAGAGGTCAGAATTTCACCCAAGAGAGGCAGCTTGCTCATTTTCCATTATGGTGTAGTTGTGGGAGCAGTTTTAAGAGGGTAACTAGCCTTAATTCTCCCAGTTGTACATAAATAAATTGCCTTTTTTCTGGATTTCATATGGCCTGGAGCTTTTTGGGTTGATAAATAGGAAAGTGTTAAACAGCTGATCAAGTCTATCTGGATGATAAAAATTCAAATGCAACTGAATTGCTCTTATAAGCAATCCATGATCAACAAGCCCAACAAACATAATACAAGCAAGGAGACATCTGGTCTTTATTGTTAGTATTGCACTTCCAAATAATAATCAAAAATCTCTTGAAAAAAGTTGAGTCAAACGTTTACAGAAAATGCATCTAACCATTTCTTTCCACTCTGTTTTTACAGTGCTTCCTTAGTGATGCAGCTCTTTAGGCTGTGAAACTGAGGGTTTGTGCGACAAACCTACTAAATGGAAAACTTTACAACTTACCCTCCCATAGGACTCAATCTCACATGTAACATGACTGGGAACCACAACTTCATCTTCACATTAATCCCAGTGGTCTACAGCTGCAACTTCATTATTGGAATGGTAGGCAACAGCATGGTGGTAGCTGTCATCTACTTCTGTTTGAAACTGAAGACTGTTGCCAACATATTTGTTTTGAACTTAGCTGTATCAGACCTGACTTTCCTCCTCACCCTGCCCATTTGGGCCATATACACTGCAACAGGCTACCAGTGGCCCTTTGGCGGGAGCTTCCTGTGCAAAGCTATTGCCAGTATGGCCCTCCTTAATTTATATACTAGCATTTTCCTCCTAACTGCTCTCAGCATTGACCGCTATCTGGCCATTGTCCACCCAGTCCAGTCCCGACAGTGCCGGACATTGGATTATGCTCGTGTGACGTGTGTTGCAATTTGGGTAGGGGCTTTGTTTCTGAGTCTGCCCACAGCTGTTGTCCGGAGGACCCACTTGATCAAGAATATCAATGTAACTGTATGTGGCATCCTGGACAAAGAGGAACATCGCAATATGCTGGTTGCTCTCAGTCTGACGAAGAGTGTGCTTGGGTTCCTTCTGCCCTTAACCATCATCCTCACTTGCTACTTTCTGATTGGTCGGGCTCTGCTCAAAGCACGGGACATTCAGAGGAATTCAAAGTCAAATGGGGATGAGGTATTGAGCATGTTGGCTGTTGCTGTGCTGTCGTTTTTCCTGTGCTGGACACCTCATCAGATCTTCAGCTTCATTGACATGCTTTTTCTGCTTAAAGTGATCACCAACTGTAATGTCATTGAAATCATTGACACTGGAATGCCTTTCACCATTTGTATTGCCTATTTCAACAGCTGTATGAACCCCATCCTGTACGGTTTCGTTGGGAAGAACTTCCGCAGGAGCTTGCTCAAGCTGCTGAGATGCTCTTCAACATCTGTTGCCTCTCATCCCAATCTGAGTACCAAGATGAGCTCTCTCTCTTATCGAACCTCAGAGTCAGTCCACCTCTCCGTCATTAAAACATCCTCACTACCTCAAGCCACATGACCAAAGCAAAAAAAAAAAAACACAAAAAAAAAAAACAGTCTGGAAATGACGGAATCCAATTGAATTATTTTCTAAACTATTACTCACTGTCTCTTGTTATGTATGACTTGAATGGGAACAAAATATTATTCATTCATCTGTTTCTTTCAAGGTATTGTGTGAAGAGAAATGTAAATGCACATGAAACATTTCATTATTTACAAGTCTAAGTACAGTTTAGCCAACATCAGATAAAAATTACAGTGCAAGATCTTTCTGTCTTGCACTGTGATTGTTTCCTCCTTCCCTGCAATGGGGACCAAAGCATAGTTAAGTCAAATTTATTTGTATAGTGCTTTTCACAATACATATTTTTTTTACAAAGAGGAGTGTACAAAATCATGCCTTAATGTCTTATGTGAGCAAGACAAATGTGACTGTGGCAAGAAAAAAAAAAAAGAAAAAACTAAATAAATAGTGCATTTTAGATAGTAGCTTTCTTTTTCACCAAAATGATTCTGTTCTGCACAATGTACAGCAACCTTCTTAACTCTGTATTTAACCCCAAACGTGCGATCCATAGGAATCCCTTTTGTGTCTTGTAGTTGTATTGATTAGGTTGTTTTATGGGGCCTAATAATTCTCACATCTACTTTGCTAATATGGTCACCACTGTTGATTTTTTGTAGTCTTGACACACATTATTATCTATATTAAAACTACTTTAGCTTTCTTCCACCACTCTGACATTCAGTAGCCTGTGCTACTACAACAAATCTTGGTTGGCCTGTTATGTTTGGTAAACACTGTTTATGTCTTTTTTTAAGTCATGTGGCAATATTGTTTCTGTATATATGTACTCAGGTCTATAAATGTGTACTGCTGTTAAGTACTGTCTGTTAATGCAAAAACAAAAAATAAATGTATTAAATTAATATTGCCAGCCTCAATCTCAAATTAATTTGAGAATTTAATATTTACTTATTAATAGGGTGACCAGATTCCTGCTTTTGGAAAACGGGACAGCCCCCTCCCAGCAAAAATGAAATGGACGTATCCTTACCTAGGCGCAGATCAATGCAAAGCAGAGGGTGCATCTTCATCTGTAACTGCTGTGACCTTGTACTTTTCGCTGGCAGCAATTTTTCCCTGTGTGCGCTTGTCTTTCAAGAGTTTATCGTAAAATGCAGAGCAGTCCAGTCAAAAATTAAGATGTATGAAAAGCATTTCCTTCATGACTGTAACACTGAGTCGAGATTTATCCGGTGTCCATGCTGCATTCATTTATGAGAACACATTCCACAGATCCAGATAACCCAGGCAGGCATAAAACAAACTCCACGACCTTGGCTAAGACTCCGAAGTTGATGGTCTTGCTCTCCAGCTCACAAAAAATGTCTGTCCATTTCTCAGACACAGCCGTCTTGTTCATGTTCCACTCAGTGATGCAACAAGTGAAAATCATGAAATTTTCATGCAAGCCCACTCATCATAGAGCGTGGTTTCGTCAATCAAACTGAGAGCGGGGATTCTGGAGTAGAAGTGTTTGAGGATGCTCTGAATGTCTTTCCACTCTGGGATGTCTCTCAGTAGGGTCCAGTCAAGTTTTTCTGTGTTCTCCAATGAGCAGCTCCAATTTTGGAGGTAATCCACCGATGCTGAATAAAAGTTTCTCACTGCACAAAAGAAATCATCCGCTCGCATGTCTCCAGCTTCAACCAGGGCATCCAACTGCTTTTTAATGTCAAAGGGTATGAATGATTCCCCCAGCGTGACCTGCAAGACTTTTCTCAGGTCATGAATGTGCAAAGCTGTGGCCGTGCACAACAGAATGATAAGCAAAAAGTCCTACACTTACGTGCACATTGTTAAATTCAGAACTTTGCTTCACAACAAATCGCTAACACTTGGTGTGGCACACTTACTTTTAGCAGCATCCACATGCTTTTTTGTAATAACATGCTGCACAATGTCGGTGTGGCCTCCATGGGCGATGGAAAAGCGAGCTCCACAAATCTCAAACCTCACTTTACTAGGCTCTGTCTGTGACTCCTTTTTTATGAATTTAATCTCTTTTTGAAGATCCTCATTAAATGTACATGCACGCTTCCTTGACATTTTCCGGCCGCAATTCCATCTGTGTGCTCTTTCAAACTGACCCTTCAATCAGTTCACTAACTGGACGTTTAATGATAGGATTGTGATTGGATAGTTTAATTCAATTATGTACTTCAAATAACACAGTGTGATTTTATTGGTTTTACAAGCCGTATCCTTGGCTGCCTTTGATTAGAATACTCATGTGACTGAGAAAGTCACATAGGCGATAGAGAAATTTTAGGAGAGGGGAAATACAGGACAAAATACGAGTTTTTCAGAATAAGTCGTGACACTAGAAAAAGTGCTTAAATACGGGACTGTCCCAGGAAAAACGGGACGTCTGGCCACCCTACTTATTAGGCTTAAATATTTATCTGTTTCTCACCCATACCTATCATATTTCTTCTAAAGATATGGATTAAACCACTGGAGTCTTATGGATTACTTTTATGCTGCCTTTATGTGCTTATAGGAGCTTCAAAGTTTTGTTCACCCATTCATTTACATTGACTGGACCAATAGAGCTGAGATATTCTATTAAAAATCTTTGTGTTCTGCAGAAGAAAGAAAGACATACTCATATAGGATGGTATGAGGGGTGAGTAAATTATGAGAGAATTTTCATTTTTGAGTGAACTATCCCTTTAATACAACCACTGAAATGGTCTTAAATGGTTTTAAAAAATCTGGAAATGGTGCCTTGCTTTAATAGCGAAAACCTATTTACATACAGTAGCAATTGATAACTAATGAACAAAAAATGTGTCACAAGATGGCATTTAATAATAAAAGAAAAGGCCAAATACTCACTATACTGCAAGTATTATTATTGCAATGTGGGGAAAAGGTTTTAGGCCACCTGGCTGCATTTGAACACGAATTCAAGGCTTTTATCACTTTAAATTACATATTTAAATGGAGTTTATTTTATAATGTTATAATAGAAAATGTGAGACGTAATGTCTCTTAATGTTTTCAAGTGAAACGTTCTAATTACAGTCTCTAAAGTGAGAGGATAGTGGATTTTGGTGACGTAGTGGATGTTTACAGTGGATGAGTTCATTATTACTTAGTATTAAAGTATTACACTGAAACATTTTTTTAATATAGCTTAGCTTTTAAAAATGGTCATAACCATGGATTTCGTAAATTACTATTCATTGTCTTTCCTCTTCACCCACAGAAAACAAATATATAACTTAAGCAATCCTCACTATAATGTGCTCTTCATTTTTACATCTCCTCCGCTGTACATAAATACAATGGTGTGAAATATTTGTATGTATATATTAACATGTATTGGTCATACTTGGAAGTATGCAAAAGTGAAATTAAAGTGAATCTGGAGCGCTTTAAAAATGACACGCTCAGCATTCGGAACCGAATGGAGCAGATCTGTTACCCTGAGCACAAGATGGAGTTGTGGAGCACAGAACCACTCTGAATACACTGTAATAAGGCTTATACACAATACAGACAGGACAGAGTAGCGTGCATAGACTTTGAAGCGAACAGCTTGATTTATCTACTAAGTTAATTTAATGTACTGTAGCCCTTTGCGGTTAAATAATTGAACAATGGCATATTGCTATTTTATTTTAATTAATTGTGCAGCCCTAATATATAAATGTGTGTGTGTGTGTGTGTGTGTGTGTGTTAAATGAATGTATACTGTATTAATGACCGTTAAGTGCGCTACAGTAATAAAACAAAACATTATAATTTGAATACGCATGCGCATTAAAACATCCACTACGTCACTAATATCCAATACGCATGGGATTCGATCCACGTCAAAAAAAAAATTTAAATAAAATAAATAAAAAATAAATAGATCCACGTCAACGCGCTAAAGTCTGCAGCAAGGAGTAGCTTTGTTTTTTTATTTTTTTTTTTATATCTTTTTTTTATTATTATTATTATTACAGAACAAGAACACTTACAACAAAATATACATACAAATGATCACAATGAACTCACTGATACAAGGAGTAGCTTTGTCTCGTTTGGAAGGAAGCGTCCGCATACGTCATCGAGGCTGCCAGTTTCAGAAAAGCGAGCAGGACACTCCGAATGAAGCCTTAGAATGCGACCTTCTTTCACAGGAATTCGGAGGATGCATGAGGTGTATCCTTCGTGGGCACTAACAACCCACAATTCTTTGCTTGAACGGAAATGTCTAAAAAAAAGACGCCAATTTGCCCGTAAATATGATTCAAACGTAAGTAGTGTTAATTACTTGTACCTCAGAAGATAGGTGTAGAGTATATAATATGTATAATTATATTAATATATAATTAAAATAAAGTATTAGACTAAAAGTACACCTGTAAAATCTATTGTCTTTTCTCTTTACATCATTATTTGACAAATTTACCTCATACATTCCCTTCTAAAGGGAATTTGTTCCCTTCTCACTGAAAAGAGTGTTAAAGAGTGGCGTGCTGTCATAGCAACCATGTTACGTTCCGTTTCCGTTTGTCCTATGAAGACCGTCTCGTTTAAACGAGACTTGTTTAAAGGAGGACACTCGGTATACTGCAGCCTTCAAAGGACGCGTCCTACCTAGCACGCAGCCTACGAAACGAGACACGGCTGTCTAAAGCGGAAACTGTGGTAACTTTGGTGGGCGTGTCTGTTGTCAGAGGTCATGTGACCAACTGAAAGTCATATCTCTATAAAATCCCGTCAGACAACACGCTGGATCTCTCCCATCGTTTCCCACGGAGACTCAATCATTCTCGGTCTGGCTGTGTTACGTGAATCATGGCAGGTAGGCAACGTTATGGACCGCCATATATCGCGTATGCATATCAAACGAAGGAAACTGCAGTTACAAATGCGTAAGCAGCAAGGGCTAAACACGGCAAAGCAAATGATTTGCATCGGAAGTTGCTGGACATTATAGATAACCTGTGCTGTCCTGTAATATTTGGCGATATATATACGGTGCAGTGCAGTGTAGTTTGTGTGTTGCGTAAGGGCCTTTTCACCCCTCATACGCAGCAGTGTGAGCAACTGTTTGCTACGCAATGTCCACCGCACCGTACACTGGCACGTATGCAGGACGAGCTGCTTCAGATTGCGTTTAGTGCGGCAGTGCAATTTGGCGAATACGGAAAATGTGCGGTTTTATAAAACCTTGCTGGCGCTTTTTCACTGTTAGCTTTATCTAACATACGGTAGTCCATCACTTGTGTTTTAAAACTAACGCAAATATTCACAAAAGCGTCATTCGCATGCAAGACAAAATACTTTGCCTTTTCCCACTCTTATTGTCTTTTCTCTTTTTTTGTCTGTGACCAAGTTTTGTGTTATTTTCCACCCATCAAGGCTAACAGTGGGTTGTATTTATTCATTATTAAATAGATTAAGCAGGTGTACTGACATCACCAAATAAATGTGTCTGAATGAATGAATGAAATGAATACTTGAAGAAACCATGTGAAAAACAAATGACTTGCCAAGTAATCATTTAAATCATTTTTTGTATTTATTTATTTTGATAAACACGTTCTCTCTTTAGGAAAAGTTGTCATTTTTGTTAATGGATGCTTATACACAAACATTAGAAAGATGCAATAATGCTGCAAATATTATAATTTACTAATGATGATTGTGTGTGTGTGTGTGTGTGTGTGTTAATACAGACCAGGCTTTTGTCACACTTGCTACAACTGACAACTATGCCAAAGGAGCAATGGTACTTGGCAAGTCTTTAAGGAACCACAGCACATCCAGAAAACTTGTGGCTCTGATTGGCCCCCATGTCTCGGAACCCTCCAGGTAGATTGTCTGCAATGTTTTGTGGCACAGTGCAAGTAAATCACTGGGTTATGTACTGATTAAAATTTTCCTGTGCTCTTGTCACAAAGGGCTTTTGTTTTTGTGCATGCTGCTGAAATGTGATCTATTGATCAGTCAGTCTCACTTTGGGTTCTGTGTGGTGCGTTGCAGAGCAGTGCTTCATAAAATCTATGATGAGGTCAGGCTGGTGGACTTGCTGGACAGTGGGGACATGGCACACTTGGCCATGATGAAAAGACCCAACTTGGGTGTCACTTTCACCAAACTCCACTGCTGGACCCTTACAGAGTACTCCAAATGCGTGTTTATGGATGCAGATACTTTAGTGAGTGTTGTCTCTTAGCGCTGCTTATGAAGTTTATGATCTTTATGGGGTATGCCAATGGTGTTTTTCCCCTCTCGTCTCCCAGGTTTTGTCTAATATAGATGAATTGTTTGAGAGAGAAGAGTTCTCTGCTGCACCAGATCCCGGCTGGCCTGATTGCTTCAACTCTGGTGTGTTTGTTTTCCGCCCTTCCAACGAGACGTATGGGAAGCTTCTCTCCACCTGCTCAGAGAATGGCAGCTTTGATGGTGAGTGGCTGTCTTTAGTCTTTGTATTACATTTGTTGAGACACAATAGTTGATATTTTAATGTCTCTGTTTTTAGTGTGAACTGGAACAAGCATTTAAAGGGTTAGTTCACCCTAAAATGGAAAATTATCATCATTTACTCTTTCTTATGTGGAACATGAGAAGTTTAAAAGAAATGTAAAAAAATTTCTCTTCTTCATATAATGAAAATGATTAGGAACTGAAGGCTCTGGTATACTTAGTTTTCCTGTGTTCCAGGATGTCTCTCACATGGTCGAGTGCTTAGCCTTTCAAAGGATACTCTTTTGACCGTAAGCTAGTACAAATGCACTGATGCACAGAGACTCAAGCCCAGTACACAATGTCGCTAGTCTCCGTATTTCTTGTCGCTATTGGGCGATCCTACTGCTGTTGCTCTAACGTTATTGATTGGCTGCACAACTGGCCATAGCTTTAGAAAATCTGATCATAGATGAGCTAGACTACTAGTAAAATAAATATTTTATTCTTATTTGACAAAGAATTATTTATTTTGCCTCTAATAATGAACATTCTGCAGGGGAGAGTGCTATTATATGAACTACAGCTGTGCTCAATACATCCTATCATGAACAAGATTAAGATTGTGAGTGAGTTTATTTCATACATGAACAATGTTGACATTTCTGGTACATTATCCAATTTGATAAGAAATCTGTTTACTTCCCTCTAACAATGAGCATTCTGGAATCGGTAAGCATTATAAACTGCAGCAATACTCGATGCATTATATCAACACAAAGATTGATCTTTCAATGTATCAATCAAACTCAATTTCTGACTGTCTTCCACGCATCGTTTTATTATATCCATGTAAGTGGTTACAGAAACATGATATAAATGAGTGAAATTGAGTGGCTGTCGCTGTGCGATATCGCTCCTCATTTGCATAAAGTTAAACTTTTCTCAACTTGTCTCTTGTCACACCCACATCCTGTCGCCAACGGTCGCTTGATGCTGGAAGTTGCCAGCTCTAATTGAAAATGAATGGTCTCCTGTCGCATCCAGCAACAAAATCACTGACAATGTGAACGGGCTTAAGACAGTCTGAGTGTCGAAAATCTGGGCCACACTCGGACCGTCCACGCAGATTGTGCTGATGACGAAATGTGCATACTGTTGAGTGTTCCGATCAGCAGTGTGGACAACCAAAGTATACTTGGGGCCTTTATGGCTTAGAATTTTCATTTAAGGGTGAACTATGTGTTTAAATGGAGGTTTGCATAACTGAGATATTTTGGGAAAATGTGTTTTACCAGATATTTTGATATTCTTTAGGACAAAAAACAGGCTGTATGAAGTATAGGATTTTTTTTTTTACAGCTGGTATAAGATATCAAAACACTGAGTTGTGAAAGTTGCACAAACTTGCTTGAGCTAAACATGGCCATGACTAAGTTCTTTTTCTGGCGTGTAGGCTGAACACAAGGCAGCTCTGTGATTTCTTATTTTTTTTGGGTGCACCTCTCAGCCTGAGGGAGTTATTCCTAGTCTTTGTGTGGGATGAAGTAAACAAAGGCCTCTCAAATGAGACTCCAGCTAGTCCCTTATGACTTTTACCAAATTGCTTTTTATTACTGTTAAGTTAATACTTTTTATTGTCCGATTCCTCTGAAATATGCTTTGCATCGGAATTACAGTTATCATCCAAACATACAATAACTAAATGAATATATACACAGTTCATTAATACGACATATCATCAGCATACATCAACGAGGTAATTATACAGTACAGGACATTTGTATGACATATTGTTGTCTATTATACAAGTCACAACATTATTACCAGTGCAACATCTCGGTTTCACAGAACAAAGCCTTTGTCACGGAGCAGTCCAGTGGATGTTGGAATGAAAGTACACTTTAATTTAAGTCTGTGTCTGGGCATCCTATACCTCCTTCCTGATGGCAGAAGTTTATACTCGTTGTGAAGCACATGTTGGCTATCACCAGTGATGTTACATGCTATTCGAAGTACCCTCTGCTCGTGATTATGCCAAAATATCTCTAAAACAGGGTGTCCTACAAGCTTTGAGCACACATCGAGGAGTCGGTTTAATTTTGCCCCAAGCTGTAAAGCTTACTGTAATAATATTGTACCATGCTGCCAACGCATGGAGCAAAATGCTACGAATGACTGCACGATAAAACAACAAAATTTGTTTGCTGACACAAAGACCTCCAGTCTTAAGTAAATATGCTGCTGCACTTTATTGCATATATAGTTAATGTGATCATTCCACAATATATTACAGTCCAGGTGGACATCTAAATACTTATGATGCAGCCTGCTTAATTGTCTTATTGTGGATGGAAACGGCTGGGGGTTATTTATCCTCTTGTAAACCAAAGACAATTTCTTCAGTTTTATGTGTTCACAATTAAGAAATTATCACACCATGCTACAAGTCTGTCCACCTCCTCCTGATACAGTTGTAAGTCAGCATCCCTATCCATAAGGGATACCAAAGAATATTTTAAGAGGAATTGGGTTGGTGTACTAGTAATGCAATCATTAGAATATAAAATGAACCATAATGGTGAGCCAACACATTCCTGTGGCACCCCACAGTTTGTTATAATACAAGAAGAAAGGCTGTTAATCTTAACTGGCTGTATTCTGTTAATCAGAAAGCTAAAATATCAGAATATCATGTAAGGATTAACCTTGAGATCCATAATTTTTGACAACAGAATATCAGGTTTTATGGTATTGAAAGCAGATGAAAAGTCAAGTAAAAGAAGTAGACTGTGACCTGTCTAGGTCTAGGTGTTTGCTCACTAAATGTGTCAGAGTAATGATAGCATTTTCAGGACTGCGGCCTGCTTTTGTATGCAAATTTATATGGATCTAGGATGTCGCTCAGTGATGTGACGAAGTTTTACTTCAATTTTCTCTAGCACTTTCATTAAAATGGAGGTAAGGGCTATTGGTCTATAGTCTTTCTCCTCCTCAGGTGATGATTTTTTTGGTATGGGCGTGATATGACATTTTCCAAATGGCTGGAATAACGTGTTCATCCAGTGACCGCTGAATAATCTTCTGCCACACAGGAGCCAATTCTGAGGCAAACGTTTTTAAAGTGGATGCGGGTAGATTGTCTGGACCTGTTGCCTTTGTTTGCAAATGATGGAAAGTATTCCTTACATCTACCACACTGATTTCTACTTTTCTGTACATCCACCAGGGAGACATCCCTCAACATATTGACATTTTTCATTTGTACCTACTAATTTGAACCTATTGAAGTCATTCAACTGATTTGAAAATTCAGTTTAATTCTCCACAACAATCTGTTTCCTAGTCTCTGCCATTCCTACCATGCATTTCATAGTACTCTATACTCCTTTAGAGTTACCACAGCCTATGTCTTTCTCCAATTTTTGCCTATGGACTTGTTTTGCTTTCCACAATTCACATTTCAGTTCCCTCTTTACTTGATTTAAATTCATTGTGATCTTTGTTTTTAAAAGCCTTTTTTTTTTTTTTTCCCCTTTTAATCAGCTGCTTGATAGTAACATAGCTCTTATTATTTGGATTCATTTTCACTGTCCAAGTTGGTATTACTGTCTGTGTACAAAAGTTTATATATTCTGTCGTAACTATTGTGGTATCGTCTATATTATCCTCCAAAAACACAACCCACAATCAAAGCATGCTTTGAGCTTGTCTGTGTTTTCCTCTGACCATGTCCTAATTACTTTGTGCACCGGTTTGGTATCTTTTAAAGAGGAATCTTCTATAGTTTGCGTTTAGTCAAGAGACCTAATCATGTACAAAGTATTCAGTCCCAGAAGGCAAGCCTCTGTACTGAAGGTCTTGGAGGGTATCATATTTCTGTTGCACTTCAGTGTCACAGAGTTTAAAGACCACTATTGCCTTACGTTTGTTATCTTTCTGTTTATATATGGCACAACATACAGAGGGTATTGACTTCTGGTGTGATTGGTCCCTTGTCACCATGCCATAAAGCCTGTGGTCTATCTCTGAGCATCTGGGCATGTCCGAGTCCTGGTTTAACATGCTGTAATGGAGCTTTAAAGGAACATTCCAGGTTCAGGACAAGTTAAAGGGATAGTTCACCCAAAAATGAAAATTCTCATGATTTACTCACCCTCCTGGCATCCCAGTTGTGTATGATTTTCTTTCTTCTGTGGAACACAAATTAAGATTTTAAAAGAAATTCAGCTCTGTAGGTCCACACAATGGAAGTGAATGGGTGTCAAAATTTTGAAACTCATAAAGGGAGCATAAAAGTAATCCATATAATTCCAGTGGTTAAATTCATGTGGTCAGACACTATATGATGGGTGTGGGTGAGAAACGGATCAATATTTGTCATTTTTATCATAAATTCTCCTCTGCCCAATAGGGGGCGACGTGCATAAAGACTGAATCACCAAAAACAGTTGAAGAATGGGAGAGTGTAGGCTCGTTTGAGATGAGCTAGTTCTGCACATAACCGATCACTGGTGATCAGCAGCAGGTGCATGCTGGTTAGCAACCTGTCCTACTTGCTGTGATGTCATGGTGACGCATGCCAAAAAAGTCTTGTGGGATCCAGGTGCGCGCAGTTGTAAGAGCCAGGCGGCGCAGTTGGATTTTTCCAGATGCGCAAACTGCAAGCATGATGGGAAATTACTTGCTGACGACACGGCTTAATACTCATTGGATTAAACAACCGTGATGTTTTGCTCTCTTCTAAGAAAAATTAGATTTATCTCTAATATCATGTTTTAAGTGTATACATTATGTGAATATTCCCAACACTCTGACAATTCGATCTCTGTATGTGATTGGTATCGTATTTCTGAAATATCTAAAATACATGTCTTTTTATTAAACTAAAAATGGATGGAAAGACACGTCTTATTGGTGAAATTAAATAAGTACATTGAATATCTTTCATTTAATTTTAAATCTACTTTGTCAGCAACAGCGCATGAACGTGAATCCCTGGATATCTGCCTTTTGATCTCGTAGGTGTCTGATCCACCACGAGAAGTGAGAATTGTCCAACTTGACAGCACGTATTTCACTCCTCCACTGACTGCAGCCATCTACTTTCAAGGTGAGGCGTTTGGGATCTCAAACGAGCCTTGAAACTGAAGTGGAGTTTGACTGAGCAAGGAGGAAAATTTATAGTAAAAAAATGACTAAAATATTGATCTCTTTCCACCCACACCTATCATATCACTTCAGAAGGCATTAATTAAACCACTGGAGTCATCTGGAGTACTTATGTTGCCCTTATGTGGATTTTGGAGCTTTTAAATTTTGGCACCCATTCTGTTGCATTGTATGGACCTACAGAGCTGAGATATTCATCTAAAAATCTTTGTGTTCAGCAGATGAAAGTCATACACATCTGGGATGGCATGAGGGTGAGTAAATGAGAGAATTTTTATTTTTGGGTGAACAATTCCTTTAAGCTCAATCGATAGCATTTGTGGTATAATGTTGAATACCACAAAAAAAAAAAAAAAATTACTGGTCCCTTAAATTTTTTTTTTTTACTTTACAGTGAGACTAAGCTTATAAACAATCTTTTAAAAGCACAGCTAATATATCAGGACATGCACATGTTCCTTTGGTACAGTAGTAAACAGCTGTACTGTTTCTAGAGCTTGAACTTAACCCAGGTTTTCTCATATTGACCTACATGCCAAAAAGTTGAGCTCTGCCCCTGTAAACTTTGTCTTAGTATTGTCATGTATCGGACATCTTGTGCTTTTCGTATGTAACTGTGTTTGCACAGTGTCATGTTCACTGATTATGAGGTCAGCTGGACTTCAGTTTTCTCTTCTCACATGTTTGCTTAACCTTGGTGATTAGAAAAACCTGGATGTGAAAGTAACATTTATGTTCTTCACAGATGCGTTCTTACAAAAGCTACTGTCAATAAAATGCCTAAATCGTGCTAAATGTGAACTGCTTGACCAATTTGTATGATTTATAATGACACTTTCCTTTTTGAGTGTGCTCCTAATTGTCCCAAAATCTCCATAAATACCCTCCATCAAAGACTCATTTTGCTTACTGGTGAACTACGGATTGCTTCATCTGTTTGATGATTAGAACCTTCTCTATAAATTCTTCATAGCAAGCACCTGAAACTTGGTTTGTGTGTGCCCAAACACCTTGCAGTATGTGAATTTTTTTTGTTGTCTGCTGCTTTTTCAACAGGTGGTGATCAGGGAGTTCTCAACAGCTTCTTCAATGATTGGGCAACAGCAGACATTTCAAAACACCTTCCTTTCATTTACAACCTCAGCAGCATTTCCATCTACACCTATCTTCCGGCATTCAAGCAGTAAGTGTACATTTCAAATAAATGGTGTCCTGAACATTTAATAGATCCACATTAGGTCCTTTTTTTTTTTAAATCCCATGAAATCAAAGTTTGTAGTTGTGCTGTGACACTGTAACCAGAGATGAAAAGGCACCACGATTCCTCTTTATTTTTGGCCTTGCACCTCAACATCCACCAAATATATGCTGGCCTCTGAAAATAGTGTGGCTATTTTAGGGGTCTTTACACCAGCTAAATGTCATTTTGAACAGATTGTTACATGATCTCTCTTCTACTAGCAACAGTATTACTGTTCTCCAGTCAGTCAAGCTCCTATTAGGATCTAATTTATAATGCCCAGTTTATAATTCATAATGTGCCTGTATGCCACATACAGGCAACTGTCTTGTTGAACATACCTGCAGCTTATCTGCTTTTTATTAAATTTTGGGATTTTCTCAGGTGATTTTAACAAACATATTACACATGTATACTTTGGAATAATACATGTGACACCTAATTGGCAGGCCTCTCTTTAACACTTCCAGTTGGTTAGAATGTAATTGCTGAATCTGAGTAATTTGAGTCGCAGCCATCTGATCATTCCTTTTGCTCCTAGATATGGCCATGATGCCAAGGTAGTACATTTCCTTGGCAAAGTCAAACCGTGGGATTATAGTTATGACACAACAAGCAAAGCAATAAAAGGACAGTCCCAGGATGCTTCTGACATGCACCCCAACTACTTGCTTCAGTGGTGGGACCTTTTCTCTTCTTCAGTATTCCCCCTCATGAAAGAAGAGTATGGTGACCAGCCCTTCAATTCCGGATGCACGGAGGTAAGCAGAGGTTTCACAGAATTGGCTGCATTGCTGAGATTAGTATAATCATCATATGGACCATTTTTGGCCAGTATTGTGTTTTAAAAAAATTTTTTTTTAAAATATTTTATTATGGCTGCCCCTGACCAGAGATTTCCCTAGTCGACTAGTAGTCATTAGATTAAGTCATTAGTCGACTAGTTGTCGCACGTTTATGATATTAATTTAATTACATACATATTTATTTTGGGGGAGCATCAGAAAATGGTTTGAGTTCCAGAGCTGAGAAAGAATGTTTTAAGTAACATTGCTAACACTGTTCTACATTATAGAAAAATACTAAACCGTAATAACGAGCCTTTAAAATATAAATTTTACAAGTGCACGCACGAAGCGAGCCGCAGCGACACCGGCAAAAGCAGTAATGATTCTGAATGTGTTGGGAAAACCAGCAAGGAGACTGTCTGAACATTATTAATTTATAGAGAGAAATGCACATTAGGGTTGTGCGACAGACTGTTATCTCGGGGATCGACGATGGCCAATAGCTGATGCCTTTGACGATGTCAAGACAATATTTGGCTTGTTTTCCCATTAATGTATTAAATTATTATTAGGCTATTATTATGATTATTATTATCAAATTAATATTACAAATAATTTGCCAGAAGACACGTGCTTGAAGAAACACTTATATTATTAAGAACAGATGACAGAAAAGCCGTCTATGCGCATGTATGACACGTTTGTACGGAGGAATGCAGTCTCGTGGAACACGTGCATGTAAAAGGTTCTCACACTTTTTTTTCAGTAGACAGAAACAAAAAAAATATATATTTTTTTGCAAGAACAGTATTGTTTGAGTGCTGTAAATGACCTCAGACATCTCAGCTCAGGAGTGTTGAGTTCAGTTCATTTTATTTCCACAGCTGTTCATTGTGACCAACTCTGCAGCCTATACATCTGTGATTTAAAACATAAAATACCATGATTTATATTTCAGTGATTATTAACATTATAATTGTTTACATTTACAATTGTTTTTATGCCTTCATTTGTGTAAGTAATTTTCTGCCTGCATGTTTAGATGGATACTTGCCTGATGGTAAATGGAAAGGTGGTTACTTATATATTATTTTTTTGATCATTTCATTATTTTAATTGCCGTTTCGTTTAGTGCGCAATTAGATTTTTGAATAAATGTAATTTTCAATGCAAAATCACTAAAGCAAGAATATTCACCGATCCATATATATCGTGAAGCAGGGAGCAAAACAAATTTACTCGCACACAATGTAATTTCCCCGATAACGAAAGACCCGACCCGTAGAGAGTGCACAGATGACACACATTTAATTGCACTTAATTCTTTTCCAGTTTCATTTGTATTTTTAGTTAATATAAATAAATACAAAATAAAGTTCAAAGTTTGAAATCAAGGTGTCTTGCTTTGTGTAGGCTTAACCCTAACCCTGCTTAACGAAAATGACCCCATAGTACCACCTAGCATCCAACCAGCGCTAATACCAGTGTTTGTTGGTTTCCTGTGGAGTGTTTTTTTTTTTTTTCTGCGACCAATCTACCAATCAAATCTTGGTCGACCAAGACTTCTCGGCGACTAACGTTTGGTCTACTATTAGGGGCAGCCCTACATTTTATAGCTGTAGGTTATAAAAACCTTTTGTTAAACAGTACTTCTGTAATCTGACATTATTTTGAGTGAAATGGTATATTCAACTAGAAAAAATGTTGGGCAGGACATCTACATTGGGAATTCATTCTGTTAAAAGTTCGTGTTTAATACCAGAATGGAGCCAGGTGATTGGAGGGAAGGGGTTGAAAAGGTAAGAGGGATTTATGATGTCAGTGTAAAAATGCCGTTTCAGAGGCAGAGCAAGTTATTACATTTTGATAAAACATGAAAACAATTTGTTTTTATTTGGAATAACATGCACTGAATCCTGTACAATCATGTTCTCTTAACTTTAAAACCATCTGATTTGATTTTGTTAAAATTCATTGAAATTCAGTTCTGCCATATATTTCTGGGGCAGTTGTAAAAAAAAAAAAAAAAAAATTTTTGGGTTATCCCAAGTTTCCCAACTTAGAGCTGTTGTGCTAAACTGAATCTGAGTTTTGGCTCAATTACTACCAGCCATGCTACTAGCTGTGCTTTAGGACAAAGTGACCTTTGTAAGTGTGACTTATTTGTTTGGGCGAAAGAAGGTAAGGTTGCTTCAAATTTGGATGACTTTACAAAAACTTAGCTGTGCTGCTGAACACTGGGCCTCATTCATGAAATACAAACACATCATATTTGAGGTACAAAGTTTAGTTTTTAAATGTTGCATGAATGCAACAATTTATGCAAAAATGGTTTTACGAATGTTTCACAAATTAATTCGGCTTGCGTTTCATGAATGTGTCCCTTTTGTGTTTTACATATTATATTTCATCCTAGAGACACGGTTTGCTTTAAATGTTGACTTGATGCAAACATGTTGTGGTTTGCACGTTCACATTGAGAAACTTTCATACAGACCTTTCTATAGAGGTGCACATTTGGCTACCCATGTCTTTTCTGGATGATTTCCATCAGCTGAATGGTAATCTGTATGTAGGAATTTTTTTTTTTTTAATAAATGTAACCTATTATGTTTGTAATTGCCACATTTCTTTTCCCCACCCCCAGAGTGATATTCACGCTGATGTTGCGAAGATGGACATATCCCACCATCCCCCTTCTGAGGTGTCATCACAAGAGCGGAAACAGAAGTGGGAACAGGGCCAAGCTGACTACATGGGACTGGACTCTTTTGAAAACATAGAAAAAAAGCTTGATTCCTTCCTGAAGTGAGAGATGCCTATGAATGCATTATCAGACATAGTTTTGTACTAGGGTGCATATAGGGCATGAAATAACAAAACACTTGAAGGGATGGTACACCCAAAAAAAATTTAGTCAACCCCATGTTGTTTGAAACCCTTTATGACTTTCTTTCATGGAATACAGAAGCAGTATATTAGTTTGTCACCATTCAATTTCATTGCAACTTTTTTTCCATACAATGTAATTGAATGGTGACTGAGGCTAACATCTGCTTTTGTGTTTCACAGAAAATGAGCTTGGAACAACATGAGGGAAATAATTTTTATTTCAGGGTGAACTAAACCTTTATATACATCCTCTGGTTTTTATACCAGTTCCAACTGTCTATGCAGCTTGACCATTCAACCTCTTTCACTCTGCGATTTGCAACCGTTATTTGAATGACACAACTTCTAACTTGGCGTTTTCTCCACTGGCCTCATTTCCTGAGGTGGTGTGACACCATGAAGGCAATCTGTCACTGAACAAGACACTACAGTTACTTTTTTATTATTATTCAAAGTACTGTAATTTAAATGTTATGTTCATAGAAATGTCAAGTTTTGCCTTTTTTTGTGTGTGGTGAGGATCAGAAACATTCAAAAACATCATACAGCAAACTATGCCAAAACAAACCATTTAAATGTCTTTTACATCCAAAGTATACTGCTTGCCACTCCACATTTAAGTCTCTAATCCCCACCTTATCTATGATATTCTGTTTACAAGACTCTTTGTTCACACCCACTCCCCTAAATAGTCATTACTGGCTCTGATACACATCAGTAACTCTTACTGTGTGAACCAAGGTCACTCCACTCTTGCTCACTGGCCAGTCACTCCCTGTACCAAGGTTAAGGCAAAAATGGTTTCGCTATACTTGGTTTCAACTTGTACTACTGTTTATGCAGTCTCTGTAGCTGTTGATGGTAACTACTACTACTAATGTCTCCAAATCCCCTGTAACTCTGCCCCTCAACCTGCAACATCTGAAATAAAAAAAAAAACCTAAATGTGAATTTTGATTTACTGTGATGGTTAGAACAAGTTTATTCTGGCAGGCACAAACACTGAATGCATAAAAGGTAATTAATGTGAAAATGGGGGGCAAAAAAAATTGAATGTTGTCATTATACAGACATGTAGATAGTGTGCAAGAAGAAATAACTACTGACATTTGCAAGAAGTGACATCTGTCAACACACTGATATTCTGCTACTGGATTCCATGCCTGGAACACACAATAGAAACAACAAATCTGTTGTTTGTGTATGTGGCCATGTCTAGTATTAGGGTCAATTAATTTCCCATTAGATTTAAGCATTCAGAATAAAACAATGAGAACACTGCCTCCCAGTGGCTGACATGAAATAAATCCTGGGACATTTCACTCACTAGATCCATCAGAAAGACACACGAAGCAGAGGTCAGATTAAGCCACACCCCTCCAGCTTTGAGTGACAGTAACATGATGGTGGAGCTTCCCAGAGAGGAGCCTTGAAGGTCCTGAATGGCCTTTGCTCTGGTTTTCTGAGTCGTAGAGCCATTCAAGTGTGTGAAAGAGAATCCATATTCCCTGTAGACACCACAAGTTTCAGTGCTCAATACCACTAATGGATGCTGCTTTAAGTATTTAGTGCATTCTTTTGTTTATAGTAGCCACAGGACTGATAATGATACCCCAAGAGATCATATAAAAGAAACTTGCTGAACTGAGAGACCACAAGACTTTTCACAGTGGGATCTTCATTCCACAGCTTCAACAGGTTGTTCATCAAAGCGTCCACCTGCATAAACAAAAAAAACAAAAAAAGGACTCATATGACTTATAATGACTCATAATTAAAAGCATCTTAAGATCTACTGGTGTTTCAATGTTATACATCTCTTTTTAACACAATAGGTACATAAACAATTGTACATAAACAATTAGCCACAACATTAAAATCACCTGCCTAATATTGTGTATGTCCCCCTTGTGCCGCCAGAACAGCACCAACCCGCATCTCAAAATAGCATTCTGAGATGATATTCATCTCACCACAATTGTACAGAGTGGTTATCTGAGTTACGGTAGACTTTGTCAGTTAGAACCAGTCTGGCCATTCTCTGTTGGACTCTCTCATTAAGGCATTTCTGTCCACAGAACTGCCGCTCACTTGATGTTTTTTGTTTTTGGCAGCAATTGGAGTAAATTCTAGAGACTATTTTGTGTGAAAATCCCAGTCAACAGTGAATGGCCAAACTGGTTCAAACTGACAAAGTCTACGGTAACTCAGATAACTGCTCTGTACAATTGTGGTTAGAAGAACAGCATCTCAGAATGCTATTCTGAGATGCTGGTTGGTGCCGTTTTGGCAGCACTAGGGGGACCTACACAATATTAGGCAGGTGGTTTTAATGTTGTGGCTGATCGGTGTACATTTGTGGTAAATCAATATAAATACACTAGCATTACCTTTGCCTGTCGCCATGTACTGTACATGCTGTGAAAAATGGGTGATGGTAGAAAAATGATTAAGAATCTGAGATGCTAAAACAAAAGTTATACTTTATATTTAGTGCCAGTTAGTAGAAACCCACAAACAGCACATCCATGGACCATCTGATGCATACTGGGCACAAAAAGGGGAAGAGCTTTCTCAAGGCAAGTACCATTCTGGTTAGCTGGCTTTGTAAATTTTAAAAAGTCACAGTGCATTACAAGTTCCCACACTGCTACAAAGAGCACAGATGCAAGGTACATGGTAATGAATCTTTTAAAGTCTGATTTTCAAGAGCTCTGTTTGAGACTCTCAAGTAAACAAGGAACTATTAAGTACACGTTCATATATTTCTGTTGGCTCTCAATATAATATCCAATTTTAGATTCATCCACCTCTACATGTCAAGTAAATTAACTGTGGTTGGTCACTTTACATGTCAGTTTTGACCAGAATTGGCTGCAGTGCGGAACAGACTTTATGCCAAAATGTAAAAGTCAGGCTACACAAGAGTATCAACTTTGAACCCTAGAAAATAACCAAAAGATGCATAAGTGGCAAAGTTACTTTGGAACTTGACCGCCACTTCTACCCAGTGGTTGATCCAGTCTCCACTTCTTCTCCAGGATACTCCACCAGCTCTTTGGTCTTGATCTGAGCATGACACAGGGGTCATCTAGCCTGCTTCTATGAAACAGGAACAAACAGTCCCCAGGAATGACTGCACAATACAGGAGTCTTCAGGATTCCTCTGAGATATTGAAGTAATGCTGACCTTTTCTGAGTGGATGACCTCACAGATGCAGAGCCTGCAGAAGATGTGGGCACAGTACGTGATGACGGGCTGATGTAGGGAATCTAGACAGATGGTGCTCTCCTCGTCTGAGCCAGAGTTTAGCACCAATGTGATCTTATTGATGAGATGCTCCCACAGCTCACTGGGGGTTACATGATCACCTAACGCAGATCCAAAAGACAAGGTCATCACAACGTATTGACTGAGAGCAAAACTGGCAACTGGAAGGTTGCTGGTTTGCAATCTCTGAAAAGTGTGTACCATGAACAAAGCTCCTAACTGCTACTTGTAAGTCACTTTTGATTAAAAAAATTTGCTACGTGACTGCGTACTAGACTCAAACACATGAGATGAGGGTAATGAACTATAAATGTAAATAAATATTGTAAATACATTAAATATATGATATATTACAAATATATTGTGCAATTTTTATGCTCAGAAACCTACAGTGTTGTAAATAAACAATGTTGCTTTTTAAATGAAATTAACTGCATCTCTCATCTGTACCTGCCCCTGTATATTTCCCCACAAGACTGCGGTGCGCCTCAGACGGACCGAGATGGCCAACACATCAGCGTAGTTTGTCATGACAGTCCCCTCTTGGAAATACCTTTGTTCACATGCTGAACAAACACTCTTCACTCAGGTAACTGCACCACAGTGCGGCTAGCCACTTTACTGGTCTTAGTGCACCTCAGGGTGATCCCCTTTACCAGCGCCTGCAAGTTCCTGATAACACATAATGAATGCAACATATGTTTTGGATATTTTTCCCCTTAGGTACAAAGGAGAGACAGAAAAATGTTGCAAACCAGATTCAAACTTGTGTAGCCTCGAACCTTGTTCCTGGAGGGCCATATACTGCATTCCATTCAAAGTCGGATGAGGAATAAAGGCGTTCCATTGCCAGATGCTCGGAAGATGATGTATAGGCAAGCAAACACAACTGCTATGCTCCCGTTAGCTTAGCATGTGTTCAATTGTCACCAGAGATGTCTCCTAGCATCCAAATTGATAAAGGATGCTGCGATATTAGCATTTGTTGTACAGATGTACGATTATTAAAAGACAGTTTCATTTACCATATTTTGGCCACCTGTGTCTGCAGTTTGTTGAACTCGTTTCAGTGGCGTATCCAGGACATTTTTACTGGGGTGGCCAAGATGGGGCACAGACCTAGTGTGGGGGGTGGCGATACCGGAAGAACCTTTATGAATGGCACATGATCAAAATGTGTAAATGTCGCATTGCTTTGCTTCAACATGTAGAATAAATGAATTCTTAAACTCATGTTAGCATTCACTGAATTGTTTGTATTCAATATCAGACTGTTGTTTTGACATTTGACAGTTTTCTATTCCTGTTCTATTTCAACCTATTACAGTTTCTGGGAATCTCTGGTTATTTTAACATAACATCCATTTTTAAATCAGTAATTGTTTAGGAAAAGTCAGTTACACATTTTTAAGAGCTATTCTCATTGTAGAGAATTAATCTGCGTATAACATCAGGTATAGTGTATAATCATAAAAAGATACATGTACAGGTGATAACTGATTGAGGCGCAATTCAATCAATCATTCAATCAATTATTCATTCATTTATTAGCTATAACTGCACTGTCCAGCAGAAATATTGTTAAATTTGGTACAAATCAGTGTGTGAAATTGGCTACGAGGGCTTATAGGTGTCTGTCTGGAAACCCTAAAATTGCAGATTGAGCTCTGAATACAGTAAAAAACAAAACTCTATTTACAGTATCTACTCAGTTTTATTTTCCTCATGTTCTGATAGCTTCAATTACTTTGAATATTACCAAATAAAATAGTTAGTCAAATCATTGACAAAGGCATTTAAGTGCAATTTGCCCTGCCTCTGCATATTTAAAAATGTCAAATAAGGTATAAAAACTTTGACGATTTTATTGGTCTGACTGACCAATAATACACATAAAGAGCTCATAAATAACTCATGTAAAGATTTAAAGTACAGTTACAGCACAAACCCTTCCATTTCACACACAGGTTAGCCATATATATAACTTTAGCTATTGAACATATACATCTGTAAAATGTTTTACACACCTCCGTCATTAAATCAGAAAACATGGCATTTCATATTTCATGTCAATATAAAGATAACATGCTGAATGTGCTCTTTAACCTAGCTACTGTAACAATGAAAAAATGTTTTCACATTCACATGGAAATTCGGGATAAATTAAACGTTAGATTAGATGAAAATACCTCTCAAATAACAGCTTTCTTTTTGACCACAAATCGACGTCGTCAACTCATTGGAAGTTGGAGGTAGACGCTAGCTCGTCTCAGCTTCGTGCTTCTGATCGACCGTTATACTCCAGACCTGGCGCCCGCTGCCTGCCACCTGCGGCACTTGCCTGGCCACCCGCGGCCTGCCCCTCCCCCCACTGATCAAAGATCAGCTCACACAGCTTCAGTCCCACCACTACTATAATGGTCAGAAATATAAAACTGACCCTGGGTCAGTGTGGCTCTAAATCAACAAATGACCTGAAATGTCATCTTTGATTGACAGGTGTTTCTATTGGTTCTTCGTTCTTGTGTTGATGAACATGATGAACTACCAATCAGTTCTGGGGTGGTCACAGGGTGGCCAATGAGATTTCAGGGGTGGTCCAGGCCACCACAGGCCACTCCCTAAAATCGCCACTGCCTGTTTTATTGTCATGTAATGTAGGAAATTTGACTCATTGATGGATATTATTTAATAAAAGTTCATGTTTATCATTAACTTTGTAAATCTCCCTGCGAGCCAACATGTTTGCGTGACATCACACACCTGCATCTCGACAAAATTGTTGAAGAGTTGAAGATTTCGGAAGAAGTTGGATGTCCACCTTCAAGCGGCATTCCATTGTATTTGTCCCAGTAAGAAGTTGGAAATTCCGACTTTTTGAGTTGAATGCAATGCAGTAAGTACTGCATGTTTTGTAAGTCTCCCTTATTTAACACACCTGACTTAAGTCATCAGCTCTTTAGTAGGGTGCTTAATGACATGGGCTGTGTCTCATTTGGAAGGCTGCATGCTAGGTAGGATGCGTTCTTTGAAGGCTGCAGTATACTGAGTGTCCTCCTTTAAACAAGCCTCGTTTAAATGAGACGGCTTACATAGGACAAACGGAAACGGAACGTAACATGGTTGCTATGACATCACGCCACACTTTAACAAGTGTGAGCATTTTGAGTGAGACGGTAACAAAGTCCCTCTGGAAGGGAATGTATGAGGTACATTTTAGGAGAGTTATAATGATGTAAAGAGTAAAGAAAATAGATTTTACAGGTGTACTTTTAGTCTAATAATTTATTTTAATTATATATTAACATAATTATACATATTATATACTCTGCACCCATCTACTGAGGTACTTCAACTTGGGAATTATCATTCCTTGTGTTTGAACATCATATTTACAGGCAAATTGGCGTAATTTTTTTTAGACATTTCCGTTGAAGCAAAGAATTGTGGGTTATGAGTGCCCACGAAGGATACACCTCATGCATCCTCCGAATTCCCGTGAAAGAAGGTCACATTCGAAGGTTGCTTCCGAAGTGTCCTGCATGCTCTTTCTGAAACGAGACAGCCTCGATGACGTATGCGGTCGACAAATGCGGTCGACAAATGCGAACTTCGGAGGACACAGCCTTCCAAACGAGACACAGCCAGTGTTCGAAGGCATGAGCCTCAGCAATCAGCGGTGAGTTTAACTGCGCTCAATGGCGCATGCAACAGCATTCAGCCGTCATCAGTTGTCCAGACTGGAGCACGTGTTTAAGCTTTTCTGCCGATAGTTTGGTTACACTACTTTGCTAAACATGAATCACACCGTTTAGGTGAGCATTTGATAGTGTCTTTTTCAATAAAATATTTATATAAAATTGCTTAGTTGTGTGCTTAGTGTGGTCAAATCTACACATGTAAAATTGATCACCGGAGTTGTGACAGAAATGTTGTCAGCACATACTGTATGCACATTAGGCAACAAAAGCAATCAATTACGAAAACTGACGAAATTACGAAAACAAATTACGTGTCAAACTGGCGTGTCTCATCTGTTCAGGGTCTGTAGGGCTTGTAAAAAAGTGATAATGTGAAACTGAACCTGAAAATATCCAGATTATATTTGGTTCTATACAGCTCTGAGTCAGCCCTGTCAATCACAAACAGCATCAGCTCAGTTTGTTATTCTTTTGCCAATGATTACCTACACAAAAATCTGGCTTCTGCACTGGCTATTGTGTGCAAATTCACAATATTTGCAGGAATCATTTTTTCCTCACTGAATAGGATGATACTTTATAGATAAAATGGAAGAATAGACATTTTATCTCTTTTTTTTCCAAAAAGAAAATTTTATTTAAATGCATTAAGTAAACATGACATTTTTTAAGACCATTGTTTTCATATGAGGGTTGATATTGTGAAAGGGCTTTAGCAGGTCAAAATGTTTCTCCTCAGTTTTAAAAATTTGTAAACAATAGTTGTTAAAAATATAGATATATATATTTTAAAAAAAATTCTCTCTCAAAGTAAAGTTGATAAAATATGATTTATTATTTAAGAGTATGTCATGTTTGTTCTTCAGCCAGATCTTATGAATTAATTTATGGCCAGACCTCTGTGTTTCATAGTATATGCTGACTCATGTTAAACAACTACATTTTGATGAATTGCAGGTTAAATGATCCAATAGGTCCAATTCATTCGAATGTGAAGTTACAATTTGTCCACAAGCACTTCTTTTTAGACAAATATGTATTCTATAATAAACATATGTATCTCTCTAACTCATAAAAGTGTTTTTGTGAACTGTTGTGTTTAAACTCTACTGTGCAACATTTTTATAGGACTGAATCTACAATCATGTAAACACTTTAACAAATATATTATCAGCTCAAATGGGTACACAGCTTTTGTGTTTTTGTACATTGGTATCACATATGAAACTGCTTACTGCTGTGCATAAAACACCAAATGCATAGTCTGAACAGGACAAAAACACTTTTAAATCCAAATTTTTACAAGCCTCATCCAAACCACATTCGTAGATTATTTGGAATCCAATTAAAATCGGATTTTCCTTAATGCGTCTCAGTCTGAACGGTCAGATCAGAGTTCATGTGTTTTTTCGTCATTTGCAGTGCATGATGGCTGTTATACATCAGGTTTTGCAATGAGAAAACATACTGCGCTCTGAACAGCATAATTAATGCCTTCACAGGGCACTTCAATTTAATACAATAATGATGGCCACGCAGTAGGATCATTACAAACAGAATTTTCAATAATATGACTTCAAAAGTGAGTTCAGCCTGTTTTATTACACATTTCAGCCCTACAAAACTCTCAAAGTGGAAGGTAAACAGGTCATAGAGATCATCATTTTTGAATTAAACACACCCATGTGTCATTTATATGTTACAGGGCACGCAAATCAACACAAACCTCTTATAATAATACAGACTTTGGCTTACAGTGGTGTGAAAAAGTGTTTGCCCCCTTCCTGATTTCTTATTTTTTTGCATGTTTGTCACACTTAAATGTTTCAGATCATCAAACAAGTTTAAATATTAGTCAAAGATAACACAAGTAAACACAAAATGCAGTTTTTAAATGAAGGTTGTTATTATTAAGGGAAAACAAAATCCAAACCTACATGGCCCTGTGTGAAAAAGTGATTGCCCCCTAAACCTAATAACTGGTTGGGCCACCCTTAGCAGCAACAACTGCAATCAAGCATTTGCGATAACTTGCAATGAGTCTTTTACAGTGCTGTGGAGGAATTTTGGCCCACTCATCTTTGCAGAATTGTTGTAATTCAGCCACATTGGAGGGTTTTCGAGCATGAACTGCCTTTTTAAGGTCATGCCACAGCATCTCAATAGGATTCAGGTCAGGACTTTGACTAGGCCACTCCAAAGTCTTCATTTTGTTTTTCTTCAGCCATTCAGAGGTGGACTTGCTGGTGTGTTTTGGATCATTGTCCTGCTGCAGAACCCAAGTTCGCTTCAGCTTGAGGTCACGAACAGATGGCCAGACATTCTCCTTCAGGATTTTTTGGTAGACAGCAGAATTTATGGTTCCATTTATCACAGCAAGTCTTCCAGGTCCTGAAGCAGCAAAACAGCCCCAGACCATCACACTACCACCACCATATTTTACTGTTGGTATGATGTTCTTTTTCTGAAATGCGGTGTTACTTTTACGCCAGATGTAATGGGACACACACCTTCCAAAAAGTTCAACTTTTGTCTCGTCAGTCCACAGAGTATTTTCCCAAAAGTCTTGGGGATCATCAAGATGTTTTCTGGCAAAAATGAGATGAGCCTTAATGTTCTTTTTGCTCAGCAGTGGTTTTCGTCTTGGAACTCTGCCATGCAGGCCATTTTTGCCCAGTCTCTTTCTTATGGTGGAGTCATGAACACTGACCTTAACTGAGGCAAGTGAGGCCTGCAGTTCTTTGGATGTTGTTGTGGGATCTTTTGTGACCTCTTGGATGAGTCGTCGCTGCGCTCTTGGGGTAATTCTGGTCGGCCGGCCACTCCTGGGAAGGTTCACCACTGTTCCATGTTTTCGCCATTTGTGGATAATGGCTCTCACTGTGGTTCTCTGGAGTCCCAAAGCTTTAGAAATGGCTTTATAACCTTTTCCAGACTGATAGATCTCAATTACTTTCTTTCTCATTTGTTCCTGAATTTCTTCTCGGCATGATCTCGGCATGATGTCTAGCTTTTGAAGATCTTTTGGTCTACTTCACTTTGTCAGGCAGGTCCTATTTAAGTGATTTCTTGATTGAGAACAGGTGTGGCAGTAATCAGGCCTGGGTGTGGCTAGAGAAACTGAACTCAGGTGTGATAAACCACAGTTAAGTTATGTTTTAACAGGTGGGACAAACACTTTTTCACACAGGGCCATGTAGGTTTGGATTTTGTTTTCCCTTAATAATAACAACCTTCATTTTAAAACTGCATTTTGTGTTTACTTGTGTTATTTTTGACTAATATTTAAACTTGTTTGATGATCTGAAACATTTAAATGTGACAAACATGCAAAAAAATAAGAAATCAGGAAGGGGGCAAACACTTTTTCACACCACTGTAACTTAACTAAAGAGATGCGCTAAGGTGCAGTAACCCATGAGAAACCACAACGCGATAAAATATTGAATGTCACGTGAAAACGGGATGCTTGAGAAGCGTTTCAACACAGGACGTGGGTCCTCGTTTCACCATCTGACCTTTTTATGCTTTAATATGGGGCACAAAGCCTTCAATACGGGATGTTTCGCTCTCTGCTAAAATAAAGGACCCCAAGATAAAAGGCGTCCCATATGGGCTAAAACGGGCAGCAACAACACTAGCAGCAACAAACATTGCATATGCCACTGCTCTCCCATTTTAAGCCGTTGTCTGTGAAGACTGATCATATTTGGATTCTGCCCTCATGAAAAGCATAATCAATGGTAAAATATCCATCACTAAAATCTCATGATGCAAATGCATGATGAATATACGCAAGTTTACTGTGTTACCATGACAACTAATGTGGACGTGATAGCAAAAGTGACTAGTCTAAACCGAAAAAAATCTGATCTGGCCACATATAGTGACTGCAGTTTGAACAGTCACTCAAAACAAAATAGTATTTGAGGAAAAATCTGTTTTTTCTGTTTTTTGAACTAACTTGTTACTTGCTTTGCATTGAGCTGTGCACTGCTCCTCTCTAAACGTGAGTCCCAGATTCTTTGATTTGATTGGTCATCTTAAATGATATTGATGAGCGGTGTTAAATCACTAACATTTCTACAGCAAACCTGTTTGCAACTTGAAACTTACTGTGATTTAAAACATTTTTATTACGATTATTATTAAACGCATGTTTGCAAGAACACCACACATTGTGTCATCGTGTTTGTGTTTGAAGAATGAGTTGAACGAGTTAATTAACGTGAAAAAAGAGAAAGAAAAAAACTAGCGCTCAGAGCAAGATCTGCCCCACCTATATCTGAGCCGCAATACATCAATCAGTACAAAAAAGTACAACAGCCTATTTATGTACAGCATCAATTATAGCATGAATTACAGTTGTAAAAATAGCTATTTCTTATGTTATAGCACTGCCAAATTGATGAAATTTAGCATGTTACCTCAGAATGTTCTTTTGTGCATCTAGACTAAGTTTTGTTAAGTTTGAAAATTGCACTCACAAGATACAGGCTAATTAGTCATTATAGGCCATGCCCAAAACATATTTGCTTATATCTTTGGAACGATTCAACGCATCACAATTCTTTTGATACATTTTTGTCAGGAGGGTCTGTAGATGACATATACCAAGTTTCGTGTGAATCGGGCAAATGGCCTAGGATGAGTTAGTTTTTTGAATAAATCGAAAATGGAAAAAAGTTTCTTGTGGAAATGGAAATTTAAGTGACCATTTCATTGTGGGGCACTGGTGGATTCAGAGAGGCTACAAATTTGTATTGTAACCTATACAGTTCTGGAGTTATGAGCAAAAACGTGAATTAGCTAATTATACCGCCACCGTGTGGCCGATTGTCACAAAGTTTTATATGCAGCTTTGAGTTGACACCTTGCTTGTGTATAGTAATTTCCATAACCTTCGGCCATTCCCAATACGAGTTATATGGTGCTGAAATCTTATTGGCCATTGGCAGCTATTTTTGTTAATTTGTTGAATTGATTTTTTAAGACCATGTTAGCATTTGAACCGAAGAAGATGCATATATTTATTTATTTTTAACTTTATCCCTTTTATTTTTAGTTGAAGCGCCCCCTAGGGGTGGAATTGTACGAAACTTTGCTGACATCTTCTAAAAATCCTGTTGACAATGTGTACCGAGTTTGGTTACATTTGGCGTTTGCATTGAGTAGATACTGATCAATTACTCAAATCACATTAAAACAAAGGAATTTTATTGTTAATATCTTTGGAATTATTTGGCGTATCTAAATTCTTTTGATAATTTTTTGTCAAGGGGGGCCTGTAGATGATGTATACCAAATTGCATGCTGATTGGACAAACGGTCTAGGACGAGTTCGAAAAAGACGGTTTTTCAAAAAATTCTAAATGCCGGAAAAAAATTCTAACCACATGGAGCCTGTAAGGCTGAGTACCCTGGCAGCAACAATCTGAGGCACCTTTCTCCCATCACGTAGTATGAGTGTGTGATGTAATCACGTTGGCATGTTCACGTGAAAACTAAGACACGTGCGTCACATCCGGAAGAGCAGTGCTGTTTACAGCTGAGTAGGAGGAACGCTGTGCAGAAGCTTCATTGGTTTTGGTTTAGATCTGTTTTTGTATCTGTTTGTTTACTCACAATGGTGCACTTGTGTGCTTATCCTGGATGTCTCAACCGAGAGAAAACATGAGATAACGTCGATAACATGCCAACGCAAATGCGTCACGAGAGACCACGTGAACTCAGCGCTGACCGGAAGCGATGGTTTATAGTTAAAAAGTACATACATATTGATCTTTTTCGCACCAAAAGTGATCGTGTCACTTTAGAAGACATTAATTTAACAGCTGGAGGCGTATGGATGACGTGTATGCTGACTGTTGGTGATTTTTGGAGCTTCAAAAGTCCAATCATCATCCACGTGCATTTTAAGGACCTACTGAATGTAGATATTTTTCTATTTTTCTTCAAATGTGTTCTGCTGAAGAAAGAAGGTCATACACATCTGGAATGGCATGAGGGTAAGTAAATGATGAGAGAATTTAAATTTTTTGGGTGAACTATCCCTTTAACAGAGAAACCATGGATGCATAATATAGCAGTGATCTTATTGGTACCAGCTATCAGTAACATTTTTTTTTTTTATTGTTTTTTTTTTATCGGTTTTGGTCTGATTAGGCAAATATTGCAAGCAGATAACATCAAACTTTAGTTTTTCAGTTATCATTTTTTTCTACTGTACATTCAAATGTTTTAATAATTACACAAACAGGCAAAACAGTAAACCAGAAGATATTGATATGGGCCAATATTTTGATATCGGAGCATCTCTTAGAAAAACCAACCTTTCTGCAGCCTGTTCATCATTTTCCTCATTGGTGTTAGCAGTGGCACTGTCAACGTGCAATCTTTTCAGTGTGGATGACCCCTCAGGTTCCTTACATTCTACAAGAACACAGACATTATCATAAAATATATTAGCATTCTACAACAAATGTAACCTCAGTACAAAGTGTTTTGTCTTTTTCAGACAACTTCAAAAATTTTGAATGGTTTTTACAAGGTTTACAATTTAAAACACTGTGAAATGTACCTTGTGAGACTTCTTCCTGGAAGTAGAAGGCTTGGAAGATCCTTCCTAAAATATGTCTATCTAACTTTTTTTAAAGGTTATTAGGTTATTTAAAGGATATTATTAAAAGGCCTCTTCATTATTAAATTCTGGATCCAATACTTCAAAGGTCCCCGTAATCAGTGTGGTATTCTCATTAATTCAGAGTAACTTAATTTACAGACATACATGTTTTCTGTAAAATAAATATTTTCATCTGCCTCTTACTCACACATTTTTCAAGTGGCAGAGGATTCCCATTTTGGAAATTAGAGACTATCAAGGCAATAGTGGTTTGAAAACCCAATAGAGGGTTTTGCCCTAAAATAAAAAAATAAATATTGACAGCTCTTGTAAAACACTGGTATGGTTTATTGGCCACTAAAAGAGGAACACTTGGTTTACGATTCACTCACCAGCCCCATGTCATCAGCCAAAATACCTCCAAGCACTTTCTCTGGCCTTTCCTTAACAGCATAGTGAGAACGTTAATGTAAAGGCCACCCTTCTGCTCCCAGAAAGGGGGCAGATCATTGCTGTTTTCACAACAAACAAAGCAAGGGAGTGCACACTGCCTGTAAGGACACACGTTAACAGAGACATCTGTATGACCTGATGTGCTTTTCCATGATGTATGAATGATGGATGAGATTCACAGTAAAAAAACAGCTGTGAGCAGTTTTCTTTCTGTTTGTGCTCTTACCTCTGCCGGTTCCATCTCTCTTGTTTTGTCCTCCATTAAATCATCAAAGAGCTTGTCAAAGGCATTTTTCAGCTGAAATGCTGTAACAAAGTTAAGTATTTTTAAGTCACTGTATTACTGTTTCACTGACAGCATTAGAAACTAGCAGTCAACCGCAATGGCCGGTGACGATACACTTAACAAGAGAGCAAGGCGGCTGATGGCCAATTTAAAGCTGATATACAGTATGTGTGATTAAGCCAGGCTAATACAATTGAATTGAATAGCAATTGAGGGGTATGCATATAAATAAATAAAAAAATCACAATGTTTACTTGGATTATACTTCAAATATTTGTAAACACACATTTTCCATTGACTAGGCTGTTGTTAGAACAGCTTCTCTGTTCTCCTCCTTGCCTCAGAACGTAAGGTTCACAGGCATTGAGAATTGATTTTTCTCCCCATATGGCACTACCCTTTTAAGAAATTAAAAGCATTAAACAAGTAGATAAATCAGTTATTGCTTATTGAATCTGACCAGGTGGTTATATTTACTACATTAAAGTAATTTATTAAGTCATACAGTTCAAAAAATTGGAATAAAAATGTGCTGGAGCATATTTAATAAATTATTGTACACTGAGAAGTTATTGTACTATTCCACCCTTGCCAAGTTGTTGTCCATAATATAGGCTATTACAGCAGCAGCTCTCTTTTGATGTGCCCCACCTGACTGCCATAAACATCGACAACAACACTGCATTTCGGTCATAGGGATTATCACCAGTGACACCATCTCTCCTCGATTGACCTATGGCAGTTGAATCACAATCAAACAATATCCTTGTTAACATTTAAGACAATAAAAGGAGCTGCAAAGTCCATCCAATAAACAGATACTTTTAACTGACAGTTTGATGATTGGCATTGGCTTAGACCAGGGTTTCTCAATTCATTCAATGCACTAGACTTAAACTTCCATTTCCAGGGTAATTACAAGCCAAGAGAAAAAAAAAAAAACACATTATTTTTTCACCCTCACTATATTGTTGAAATACCAAAAATTAAGCAATGTATTTTTTGTTTTGTTTTTATTGAGAACATTGCAAAAAAAAAAAAAAAACATAATAATTTCCAAGATAATAATGACTGGATAGCACTCATATGCAACATTATGAGGTCATGTGACAACAGCAGTGGCGTAACAACAGGCAGTGCAGGGTGAGAACCAGGACGCGAAACAGGGGCCGCGATATGCCAAAGTGGGTCATGAAACAGTGCCACAATGCCGAAGGGGGCGGCGATATGCAGAAGGGGACAACATCAACACCAACCACCCCCCCACCCGATAAACAACTTGACATCAACCATTTCCTAACCAATCTGCCCCACCACCATCCCCCGCTTGACACATTTTCTCCAGGGCCCATTTCTGTTCCCAGTCCGCCCCTGAAAACGACAGAAGGGGACCTTCTCCCGGAAGGTCAAAATGAGGGTGGCCCGTTTGGTGCCTTGCACTAGGGCCCTTAAGATCAAAGTTACGCCACTGGACAACAGTACATCATACAATTGTTTACTGTGGAATACTACCTAATGTTTTGGGATGGGGGATGGACTGAGAAACCCTGGTTTATTTTTTCCCCTTTTTCACCCAGTTTGGAATGCCCAATTACCAATGCGCTATTATGTCCTCGTGGTCGCGTAGTGACTCAATTACAGACATACATGTGACTCAATCCGGGTGGTGGAGGACGAATCCCAGCTGCCTCCGCGTCTGAAACCATCAACCCGCGTATCTTATCACGTGGCTTGTTGAGCACGTTGCCACGGAGACATAGCACGTGTTGAGGCTTCACGCCATCCACAGCGGCATCCACGCTCAACTCACCACGTGCCCCACTGAGAACAAACCACATTATAGCGACCACGAGGAGGTTACCCCATGTGAATCTACCCTCCCTAGCAACCGGGCCAATTTGGTTGCTTAGGAGACCTGGTTGGAGTCACTCAGCACGCCCTGGGATTCGAACTAGCGGGCTCCAGGGGTGGTAGCCAGCGTCTTTTACCACTGAGCTACCCAGGTCCCAAAGTCATTTTTTAATCTTTTAATTGTACATGAACTCATTCTTAAATGTCAGGATACTCACCACTCATGTGTAGTACTGCAGACCAACAACTGTGCCTTTAATAGACCCAATCTGAACACTGCCATCTGTCTCCAGGTCCTGCCCTGCATCCTCTGTTAAATTTGCAATTTCTTGGGATATGGTCTCTGTGCGACCCACATCCAGGAAATCTGTTAAAGCTGATGATGGATGGCATGCATTAGAAAAATTAAAATGAAATGCATTGGGAGTAAATTATCGGTGCACACCCTTTTAGTTCAGAACATATTTGACTAGGAACCATTCTTAATAATATTTCACAAATATTTTACATTTGTTGTTGTTTGTTTTTCACCATATCTTGGCGAGACGCTGGTCGAAGGGCTGCAAGGATGCACAGCAGAGCGGTGACTGAAGTTTGATAATGACTGCATGTCTGCAAACACACCTCGAAAAAGACATTGTGAAATTTCATTATACACAGAAAAAGATGAGTCCCAGTCGACACACCATTCATGCATATTGCAGAGGCTCGAGCTATCATATCCATGCTAAATGCTATCATATCGTCATTTGCGTTAGTATTGTATGCCCCTTAATTCGAGTAGTTAAAATATTGTTGTTTTTTGACACATCATGTCTTAACGAGTGAGCATGTTTCATGGATTAAGTTAAACTGTATTAGCCACACTCACCTCCTGTTTAAAAACTTAAGTGCTGCAGAGTTTGCAGTAAACTGATTCAAATCCAGATGCTACACGTGCAGTTGGTATTGAAGAGATATACGGGTTAGTTGTAGTTGAGCTGTCAAAAGTTGATTTTCATTGACGGCTGTCAGAAAGTCGAGTCGTTTAGTCGATTTGTTTATTACTGATCCTGAAAGTGTTGTACAATTGTTTTTGTTCAATCATAATAATAATAATAATAATAATAATAATAATAATAATAATAATAAAAATGTTTCTTTCCTAATACACATTATTTAATTTAAGTCCATGTACTTCCATTTGTTTGTGTATATTTTTAATTATAATACCCTGTCAATAATAATAAAAACAAATCTATATTACACACACACACAAAACAAAAAAACATTGTGAAACCAAAATGAAAAAAAAAAAAAAAAAAACACAGATTAAATACATTTAAATTATGTTGTAGACCTTTATGGTATTCTATGAATTTCATATTTATTATTGAAATATTACATTTATATTATTGAAATTCAGAAATAAGTTAAAAAAGATACACTGTAGAAATTCAGTATGCATAAATGAAAGCACACAATTTCTCGAATGTATAATACTTTATTTATGAAGAGATAAGAGAAACCAAAAGTCCACAGTGGAAAGAAACAATATTCACAGTTTACAAACTAAATTGTTACAAATTAGTTGAGAAAGAAAGTGGATTTTGACAATAAAATCTGCAGTAAATGTAAGGTTTTAGGTTAAGATCAGATAGGACAATAGGAATAGAAATGAAGGCTAAATCTCTATAAAACTTAGAAAACATTAGAAAGAAAGACATCACTATTTAAATATGTTTTGGCACTGGCAAAAGAACATCATAGCATAAACAGTCATTAAATCAAAGTTACAAATACAATTCTATCAAATAAAAATATATCACTTGTTTTAATATATCTGGAGTTCAAAGGTAAATCTTCTACTTTTACCTTGAATAAAACTGTATCAAGACTTTCATCATCCTCTGATATTCAACAAATGAATCTTTATTTAATGTAGTAACACTTTAAAATAAGGTTACATTAGTTAACAACATTAGTTAACGTGAACTAACAACTAACAAAACTTTTACAGCATTTATTAATCTTGGCTAATGTTAATTTCAACATATAGCCTACTAATAAATTTTTTAAATCAAAGGTTGTTAGTTAATGCACTATGAACTGACATGAACTAAGAATGAACAATTGTATTTTTATTAACTAACATTAATAAAGATCAATAAATTCTATAAAAAATGCATATTGTTCATTGTTAGTTCATGATACCTAATGCATTTACTAATTAACAAAAGTAACCTTAATATAAAGTGCTACCATTAATGTAATATAACTATAATGAACTTGAACCCATAGAATCAAACTCACCGGTAGAGGCTGGAAATTATAAGAGACCACCTGCCAATCTCTCATTCAGAATGATTCGTTCTCCAGTTATTGAGTGTCTAAAAACTTTTAACACTTAAACATTCTTTAAAAAGATTGAACAATCACTAAATTCTCTGGAAAGTGCATAATTAGAGATTTGTAGGGAAGAGAAAATTATTTCTGAGAATCTCTGAAATGGTCTGTTGTAGAGGTACAAAGATAGCTTATCATGTGTATATGTATTGGAGTTTGTATTTAAATTTGCTGAATAGCATATATAAATTGGATCAATGCTGAAGCAAGCACATCTTTACAAAAATACCACTACAACTTTATTGGATTTTTTTTTTTGTTTGTTTGTTTTTGTAAATACACTAACAATTACATAAGATAACATTTAATCAAGGGTGTCTTCAGGACAACTTCCTAAATTCCAGTCAACTTAAGTTCATACTTGTGACATGTTTCTGATGAATGAATGGGTTAAATCTTAAACAGTCTGTTGCTCCTTCATAGGCTCAGGATAATGCTTTTATCAGGTACAGTTTATCTCCCTGTTCACTGGTAAATATGGGGGCCTTTTTGTAATGTTCCACCAGATCCTCCATAGAGCTGAACTTGCGCTGACCGATGCAGTAGAGTCCCTCTTTTAGCTGCACCTTGAAATGCTTGTTCTTGTTTACTGCCTTCAGAGAGATGGAGAAGTCGTTGGGCTGGAAAGTGAAAAATGAAATGTTTTGTTCACAACAAAGCACAAACAAAGCAGCTTTTCATAACGACAGTGAATTAAAGGCTGCTTACAGACACATCTTACAGTTAATGAACAGACTGGCAACTGATCTCTAATATGAGAGTGCATATGCTCAAGTGGGCACTGAGGACCCTCTGTAAACATGAACATTCCTGTAACATTTCTGCAAAAATATATATACCATTTTGGAATTTGGAATGGTATACACAGGGTTCGCAAAGTCATGAAAACCTGGAAATAAAGTTTGAATTATTATAGAGTGTAAAAAGTGGTGACCTGCAATTGTTAACTTAAAAAGCTATTTCAACCTGATCTAACCCTTAAAATTTGTTTTGTTGGTGTAACATAAAGTAGTCAGATTGATTCAGACATTTTTAAATAATATTTTGACTTGAATCAAACAAGTTAATTCAGATGTTGCCACATGAAGCACATTTTAAGGTTAACATAATTGTTCAGTGTAAACAAACTTCAATAAAATCAATCATGGCAATGTCATGGAAATTCCTGTGGTCAATAAAAAAAAAATGTCAGCTCTAAATTATTTAGTTAGTCTATTTCATTTTGAGTGCAATCTGTATAAAATTATATTTAAAAAGTCCTTATCCAGTAATCACAAATAACTGGAAAACTCATGGAAATTTGTTCCAGGCGACCCTGTGTGCAACTGTCATGGGATCTAATTTTTTGTGGTCTGTTGAGGTTTCCTCCAAGTGTAAATAATTAAATGTTAACTTATCAATAAATGCACATTTTAAGAGCAACTTTACTGTTTGTTCTGTTTTAATAGAGTGTTATGCCAGATTTACCGTAGACTCGCTGTCTCTAATGAGGAAGTCACCATCAGCACCTCTCTGGTTCAATACCCTCTCCGCCTGGTGCCGTGTCACTTTGCCATAGTACCACATCCTTCCTCCAAACTTTCCATTCATACAAGGCCTAATGTAATCATAGTTTGAAGTAGGTGGTCCTGAATTCCCCAGTTCTTTATAAGACTTCTCTACAACTGTAACATAGTTCTTGGGCACTAGTCCAACTTGTCCATTTTCCTTTCTACACTTCCACCATTCAGGATCATTCTCCGGTTTCTCCAACACATCCATGAGTTCACCCTTGTTAAAATTCAGCTCCTCATCATTGCCGGAGCTAAAATGATAAAGTGCTTGTACAGTCTGCAGAACCTGAGTGCTATTGTTATTGTGCCCCATGGGGGACAGTTTATCTTTAAGAGAGCTCACAGAATCTCCCCTCATTTTCCCATCTATATCCTCCGTGACATAATTGGAGGGGAACCATCCAGAGAGACCGTTATAAGTTCCTCGCCACCAGCCATCACTGCACTTTTCCATGACGATGACCCTTGTGCCTTTTACCAAAGAGAGTTCATCTTCACGTTCAGCGGTGTAGTTGAACTTGACCAGTGCAGGTAGGTTGAGGTCATACAGTCGCTCATCATTGTCAGCATATTTATCTGCACTGGAGGGCAACTCTCTCATACAGCTTTTCTGCTTCACCTTCCCAAACCCTGCAATCACACAGAGTGGAGTTGTATACTATTAATATGGGGATATGGACATTGTGTTTAAATAGTATTACGGGAATTAATATTAACATTACGATATATAACAATTATAATATTGTAATAATATTAAAGATATTAATCTGGTCTTCCATAGCCTTGCAAAGTATTTACAGTATTTGGCTATTGTAACACTGCAAGCTGACATAATCTACCATGGGAACATGGCTACGCTAAATATGTTTCTATTCAGTTCAAGTCTCAAACAAGAAATATCCTAATATAAATTTCCTTAGTTTTTCTTATTAAAATTACAACAAATTGAAATTCAATATGAAGTTTGTCCTTATAAATGTAAAAAATACATCATGTGTTCGTGTTTTGTTTGTGTTTGGTAAACCACAAAAAGGGAAATTACATAAAACCTCAGGAGAAATTGTTTGCAGTTGATATCTGAGAAACAAGAGAGCCTAAATCAAATATATTTTTGAGGTGTATCTCTGTTCATATCAGTGTTGGTAAGTTCCTCAAAAAAGTAATCCGCAACAAATCAATAATTACTAATATACATTTGTAATCAGCTTGCTTTACTGATTATTTCATTTGAATAGTAATCACAATTTACTTTACTTTTAAGATACTTTATAAAACACTTTTCCACTCAAAGAATAAAACAATATTTATCTTTAAAATTTAAATAATATATTTATTTTTATTCCTTGTTCTTTTGTAACACACAAGTCATACACTCAGCAACACAGGTTTCTCCCTTGTTAGAGACTCATCAGCTGTCAGTTCAAACATATGTAAATATGAAAGTAATTCATGGTTTAAATGTATGCTACATTAATAATATTAATTTGAAATGTGTGACCCCAGTAATGTACATAAAAGTAATTAAATTAATTGAAAGTCAGTAACTGTAATCTGATTACAGTTACTGACTGAAAAACTGAAAACATGTGTAGTATTTCAAATTACAGGAGCCTTGTTTCTCACAACATTCTGTAAGACAGCAACACTGTAACAGTGTTACAGTTGCACAATCACAGACCAGCTGGTGTGCTGCAGACCTAAAATCTGCAAATCATTACAGAGTGACCAACTATCATTTTCAGTCTTCATGACTTGAGCATTGCTAACTATGTAAGCCTTGATAAACTGACACACTTCACAACAGTAAACTGTTAGACATGTTTACTGTCTCCGATAAATAATGGTATTTGGCTATTAAAATCAGAAAAAACACTGTGACCCCATCATTGATAAAATCCAATAAAGTGATTGAGTCTGTGCCATCACCACCACCACTACCACCACAAAAAAACAAAAAAAAAACAACAACAACAACTGTGATGTAAGTGTAATTCTCATTGCTTATACATGAAGAGCAAAATCTTAAGTAAACATAAAAAAAGCTAAATCAATATTCGGTGTGACCACCTTTGCCTTTAAAACAGCACCAATTCTCCTAGGTACACCTGGACACTCTATCTATTTAGGCTGTCTCAGTTGCTTCTGTCTCTTTATGTAATCCCAGACTGACACGATGTTCAGTGGGGGGGCTTTGTGGGGGCCATGACATCTGTTGCAGGGCTCCCTGTTCTTCTATTCTAATCATTTCTTTTTGCAAAAGTAGTGTTTGGGAGTCTAACATTTATATTTCCTACTGACACACTAAAGCTGAAGATATAAAGAACCATCTTAAGACAAATGCTTTTGTGAAACATCTTATGTGCCTAAGACTTTTGCACAGTTCTGTTTATATATATTAGGAAACCACATTTCGTTTTTCTCTATAGCCCTGCAATGTTTTAAAATTGCAATAAACCATTTTTCTGAACAAAATGACAAGATGCTGAAAGCTCCTTTACCATCTGTAAAGCCAAGTAAATCCTACTAGAATACTTAAGAAATGGCTAAAAAACGAAGCGCCCCTCAAAATGAAAAGGAAATAAAAATGTTGCCCACCCATGAACATCAACAGGAAAAGCAGAAGTGTGATAGCAGTGTTCCTGTAAAACCACTAGCACAAAAAGAGGGGTACCGTGCTGATCTCATGATCCAGTTCACTGATTCATATGTGTGGAATTACAGAGCTCGTCAGCTTTGAAAATATTATATAACTTCATATATATAACTTTCCAAACTCCTCTATAACAACTCATGAAACCCTGAATTCAGAGTGACTATAGAAACATAATAGTCACATAAACCTGGAAAGAAACAAGCTGTTCAGTGATAAATCACTATCATGGTCCACTGTGACGTAACTACTGTGAGAGGTAAAACAATCATGTGGACTTGTGGAAAACCCAATGAACTACAATTTTTATTCCAGTGGAAATTCCAGGCTGCAGTAATGAAAGCAAGATCTACACAGATCATAACTGTTGTGACTTTATGACTTGACTCAAGGACAGGGCTTGAGGCACTGTGTCCTGTCTGCTTTTGTTTCATTTCCTCTGACAGCCAGAATAATGGCCGCTCAGCTTTCCAGTCAATTTCCCAGTTTTCCACATGTGGAAAAACATTAAAAAAAAAATAATAATAATAAAAAAAAAAAAAAAAAGCCCCTGGCAAGCACCTAAGAAAGCTTAGACCTTGGTACCACCAGTCCACATCAAAACATGAGCAATTGCTGTAATTTTTATGTGCAATAACTTGTTGTTTCCACACATTGTACATTACCTAACTGTGAAACAGCTAGTTTTGAATATACACTATACTGTATATATAAAATTTGTATTTATTGTCTGTAATTTATTGTAGTACATAGCACTTGCTGTATGATTGTTATATGTCTGCACTGTATTTTTATTTTTATTTTATTTTTTAATTTTTTTTAAGGAAACCACATTTCGTTTTTCTATGTAGCCCTGCAATGTTTTAAAAATTACAATAAACCTGACTTTGACTTTAAAACGGGCTTGGAAAGAAGGGTCAGTAGCCAGACTGTCATGAAGTCTTAGAGTGGACTTGTAATGTAATGAAATGAGTAAAGTCATGATTTGCAATGAGTTTAAAATTCGTCTGCATATGTCTTACAAAGATGGTTTCACATGTGGCTTATTTTCCCATGAAATGCATCAGAATGTTTCAATTAGACCTAATTTTGTTGTCATCTGTCCTCTATATTGTATGAGTTCTCTCGCTCAGCCCAGGTTTTCATAAAGCTGAGTGTGATTATCAATGTAATGTGACCCGTGGCAAGCTACTTTCTCGTATCCATGACAGGAACCAAGCAAACACAGCCAAATCACCCCGCCTTTGTTTCTGTTCGGCTGAGCTCAATCCACCAATGACATCATAAGACAAACAGCCTCATCACAAACAGATATGGCTTCCAAGAACTGTCAGCAAAGGTATCGCTGTTAATTCTCAGCACAATGCAATGCATGCATCCACACAAATAAAACTAGTGATGAACTTGAGCATGTGTTTCTCATCTCTTTTGACCTCACAACTGTTTTATCATTTTCTTTCTCATTTTAACACACAATATATTTTGTTTTGTGACCAATTTTCCGCAACATATTTTCTGAATGCAAAATCACACAGATAAAACTTGAGTATAGAACATGACATTTTCCCTTTGTGCTGGAATTGGTCACACACCCCATTTGGTATACAATAGCCCTTCTGAACTTCCATGGCATACTAATGCACACAGAGAGAAAGAGAGAGCAAGAATGAGAAAGAGAGTTGGCAGGAGGCCATCAAAGCAGCCAGCAATTTTCCCCTCTTCTCCTGTAAATGGAATTTCAAGTCTGTGTATTTAAAAGGGAGCAAACATAACCTGTGCAACAAAGGCAAATGCAAATAAGGAGGCTCATTTGCTGGAGTATTCTTTTAGAGCTTTATGAAAGCTGCCCATCGCCACTGATGCTTTGTCATTCATGTTCCGCTGCTTTACTCTGCCAAGACATGACACCCCACTGTCTTGTCCACTGTAATGTGGGGATAAACACTCTGAAATTCTGAATGTGTTACAAAGTGGAAGAATATGGTAATGACAGAGAAAGAAACACAGTCAAAGGCCTCAATTATTCATTCCCCCACATCCTTCTGTTTTCTTGTTCTAGAAATCTGCATTGAATTAGAGAGCTTCCGCCCGCCTGCAAAGAGCAGCTCCAGTTGACAGTATAGTGGAGATAGTGGGGGCCTACATGGGTTTTCTGCTTTGATTTTTCTTTAAGGCTATCCAAGTTACCCTGAAGTGGTGTACGGTATTTCCTGCCTCTCTTATGGCCAATTTATAGAGAAAAAAAAAGGAAAGTACTTGAAGTACCTGAGTATAGTCATCCTGTCCTTTAAAATTTTTTGTCAAATACAGAACCCGTTGTTCTGTGTATTTGATATTCCATTAGTAATTTGTCCAGATTTGCAACCTCACAACATACAAAGCTCAAAACCACGACATGTAACACTTTTAAACATGTCATTAAGCAATAAACTTTTTTCTGGTTCCCTAAACAGACACAGCTGGATATTCCATGGGTTTCAAGATCTTTGAAGTGAAGCACATATTCTGAATAATACAGAAACTGGAAAGTAAGGACTGTGGAAACAAGAATTCTAGCTCTTCCTCCAGAAAACTGTGCTTTTACAGTAAGTATACAGACTTCACACTGTGTGTGTGTGTGTGTGTGTGTGTGTCTGTGTGTGTAAAATGTGCTTTTAAATTAACTGGTTTTATTCAAGTCCAAAGTATTATTTAATAAAATGTCTGAATCAACCAGAACCATTAGGTTACACCAACAAAACAAATTTTATTTAGATGAGGCAGAAATAGCTTCTTAATGTAACACTTGGAGATTACCACAGTTTTGAAACCCTTATCCACTTACTATCAGCTGATCATAGGGAACAGAGAGAGCAAAACAAACAAAAGACCAGTTTCAAACACTGACAATACAAGGAAATAATGTAATTTACAACCAACATGAATACATCAAACAGAAAAAAAACAGTGCTCTCCTCAAAGACAATTTTAATATGTCAACAATACATGCATTAAGGGTAATGACAACAACTGTATTAATCAATTGTGTAATATTTGGTCATTCAGTTGAACAGAAAATAAATATATACTCACGAAAGAAGTGTTTAAAAAGGTTTGCCATATCCATTCCCAGCTCTGCGAGCAGCCCCCTCTGTCTACTGCTCTCTCTCTCTCTCTCTCTCTCTCTCTCTCTCTCTCTCTCTGTAACAGTCAGAGAGCTGCTTTTCAATGAGAACTTCCTGAAAGTCCAGAGTTATTGACAGAGCAAATCTCCACCCCACTTACATCACTGTCCTCAGCCAATGGCTTTCAAGGGGTCTATTCTGCGGACTCTCTAATGGCTGACAGGGCCTCACAGACATACAGGACCTTCTGTAGAAATGTATCAAGCAGTTCTCTATGTTCTCAATTTTCTCTATGTTCTCTATTCTATATGTATAATCTCAGGAATGTTAAAGGTGCACTCAGCATTTTTTTTCTTCAGTAAAAAAAATTAGAACTTTTAAAAACGTATTCGTATTTGCATGATGCTGCATCCATAAGTGTCAGTATATCTAAGACCACTGCCATGCCAGCCAGTGCAAACAAAACAAACAAACAAATAAATAAATAAATAAAAATGCTGACTACCTTTACATTTAAAGGTGAATGAAGCAGTGTATAGAGTGATGAGTAAATCTGATGTATTGTAGGGACTGCACTTAACCTCTATTGACCTAATGTGGGTCTAAGGAGGCTCATTTGCTGGAGTATTCTTTTAGAGCTTTATGAAAGCTGCCCATCGCCACTGATGCTTTGTCATTCATGTTCCGCTGCTTTACTCTGCCAAGACATGACACCCCACTGTCTTGTCCACTGTAATGTGGGGATAAACACTCTGAAATTCTGAATGTGTTACAAAGTGGAAGAATATGGTAATGACAGAGAAAGAAACACAGTCAAAGGCCTCAATTATTCATTGTGGGTCTTCAAGAGTTGTTTAATAGTTCCTTCAATAGTTCAATTATGTGTGTAATCTGAGTAAACTATGCTGGGCATGAGCAAGTTCTTACAATCTTCTCAGGTCTTTGGCTGTAAGAGTGCTGTCATCAAGCTGTTTACAAACCTGCAGAGCTCTTATGAAAGAGAGGCTGTCAACTGCACCTCTGCAGCACCTGGTCCAGTGGACAGGGCTGTAATTTAGCGGAATGAGGTCACAGACAGAGTGACCTAAATTGCTTTCTGAGGGGTGTGAGAGAGTTCAATGACTGAGAAAAAGACACAAACACAGCTTGCTGTTAGCATCCATTCTGTAGAAAGGAAGAGAGATTGGGGAATCTTAGAGATCCACATGGACTAAAAGCTGTTGATTGTAATAAGTATATGTGTGAGAAAAGCTAAATCAAATATTCTAGGCCTATATCACATTGTCATAACCAAATCTGCTACTAGACAATCATGTGTTGCTAATCCACAAGCCAGCCTGGGAGTCTAGACCACTTCATTCTGCATGCAGCGGTTGTGACAAATTAAAAATTGAACAGCAATGAAATGAACTGACTCCTACCCCAGCATTCACTCAGTCTGTTGTGTCTGATTAAACAACCAGAGATCTTGAACAATCACAGCACCTAAAAATTAACATCAACTTTAGCTGTATTTTTCTGTAGCAGCTTGAAAGGAGGGATAACAGAGCCCACATAAATAAGCACAAACACTACAGTGCCTGTGACTTGTCCAAAACCTACAAATGTATGGCAGCTGTTTACTGAGGAACAGTCTGCAGCTCTCCTTCACTGGAAATGTGGGGCAAAGTGCTGCGTTGTGTGGAATTCTTGCCACAGACAATGGAAAAAATGGAAAAATAAATAAACAGCCAAGCATACCAAGAAATGTGTTTCCTTTACTTTAAATTTCCTAATACATCCTTAGACATTTGCATCTCTTTTTTGTATTTCCTTCATCATAGACTAAAAGACAAAATACAATAAATGAGGCCCTTTTTTAGGCTATTGGCTAACAACTCTAATTCTGATACTGGTCCCATATGTACTATTGGACATCAGCCAGCCCTAACTGCAAAATAGTCAAGTGTAGCAAGACTTTTGATCTGTCACTCACTCGAAGTTGTGTCGATGTAGTGACACTAGGGGTCACTCTTGGGAGCCCGAGACACCTCTGGTCTTTGATAAAAGGCCAATGAAAATTGGCGAGTGGTATTTGCATGCCACTCCCCCGGACATACTGGTATAAAAGGAGCTGGTATGCAACCACTCATTCAGATTTTCTCTTAGGAGCCGAACGGTCATGCTCATTGAGCTGAATTCCCACGACTGTTCATTCACCTCTGCTAGATCTGACGGCGCATTTCAGCAGCTTCTCCCTCCTATGCACTGGTGCACTGCAGAGAACGCCCCTGGGCGCTTCGGCAGAAATAAAAGTGTATATTTCTCTAAAAGAGTATATTTCTCTAAAAGAGCAGCACACACGGAACGTCTTTTTAAAGATGCCTTTCCTTTGTGTGTTATTCCTGGTTGTGCTCGTTATCTCTCACCTTCTGACGGTCACGATCACTGTCTTTCATGTCTGGGCACTGCTCACGCGGAGACAGCATTTGTGGATGGTCATGTACTCATTGCGAGGACATGTCCATGGCAACGATGCAGTCGCGGCTCGCCTTCGTAAGACAGCAAGCCACCCCAGAGGCTCCCCGCCTCAGTCCTTTTACCCACGGGTATGAGGCCAGCGCGGCTAGCACTGAGGGCGATTTGGGGACCCCATTGGGACCGCCTCCGCCGGGTATCCCCTCCGCGGACCTCCCATTCCCCAGCACGCTCGTCTGCCCCGATCGGGCTTCCGGATGAGTCCGCTGGCTCGTCTCATGGCGAGTTCGACCTCTTATTCGGAGCCCGCGAAAGTGATGAGTTCTCGAGCGCAGCATCGGAGAGCGGGCTCGTCCAGTCGGACGCCAAAGCCTCAGCTGGGCTCCTCCCTTCAGGGACGATTGCCCAGTCATAGGCTGACGCGGTGATGATGACATGCTTTCCTGGGCAGCCACGAGCATCAGCTAGAGTGGAACCCTCCGCTCTTCCCTGAACCCTCGCGGCTCGATGATTGGTTCCTGGGCTCGCTGCTCAAGGGCTCGCCGCTCAAAGCCACGCCCTTCCCCCGTTCCTTTCTTCCCGGAAGTGCATGAAGAGCTGACAAAGTCATGGGAGGCACTTTTTTACTGCCCGGTCCTGATCTTTTTGGCTTCCCCACCCTCACTACCCTCGATGGTGGGGCGGCCAAAGGCTATTCAGCAATCCCCCGGTGGATAAATGCGCTCGCAGTGCACCTATGCCCGCAGAGCACCGTGACCTGGCGCGGGTACCCGAAGCCCCCGTCCAAGGCCTGTAGGTTTACATCGTCTCTGATGGCCAAGGCCCACAGTGCCGCTGGACAAGCCACCTCCACCCTGCATGCCATGGCTCTTCTGCAAGTCCACCAAGGCGCTAAAGGAACTGCACAAGGGTAGTTCCGCCCCAGGATTGATGCAGGAACTGCGCTCGGCGACCGACCTCCCTCTCCGAGCGACAGAGGTCACAACGTGGTCTCTCGGGTGGACGATGTCCACATTAGTGGTCCAGGAGGCCACCTTTGGCTCAACCTGGTCAAGATGGGTGAGGCCGACAGGACACGGTTCCTTGCTGCCCCCATCTCCCAGGCTGGCCTATTCGGCGACACCGTCAAGGACTTTGCCCAGCAGTTCTCGACGGTGGAGCAGTAGACGGAGGCTATCCGGCATATCCTGCCCCAGTGCGGCTCAAGATCCCGCACCCCGTCTGCTCGTCACCAAAAAAGTATTCTGGCGAGTGTCCGGCATCAAGATTGGTTCGCGGCGGTAGACCTGAAGGACACGTACTTCCATGTCTCGATCCTTCCTCGACACAGACCCTTCCTGCGGTTTGCATTCAAAGGTCAGGCATGTCAGTACAAGGTCCTCCCTTTCGGCCTGTCCTTGTCTCCTCGCGTCTTCACGGAGGTCACAGAGGCAGCCCTAACCCCGCTGAGGGAGGTGGGCATTCGCATTCTCAACTATCTCGACGACTGGCTAATCTTAGCTCACTCTCGGGACATGTTGTGCGCACACATCAGCCGACTGGGGCTTCAGGTCAACTGGGAAAAGAGCAAGCTCCTCCCGGTTCAGAGCATCTCTTTTCTCAGTTTGGAGTTGGACTCTCTCTCTTTGACAGCACACCTCACGAACGAGCACGCCCAGTCGGTGTTGGCCTGTTTGAAGGCGTTCAAACAGAAAACAGCGGTTCCACTGAAACTTTTTCAGAGGCTCCTGGGGCATATGGCATCCTCAGCGGTGGCCACCCCGCTCGGGTTGATGCATATGAGACCGATTCAGCACTGGCTTCAGACTCGAGTCCCGAGATGGGCATGGTGCTGTGGGACACATCGCGTGGTCATCATGCCGGTCTGTCACCATCTTTTCAGCCCTTGGACCGACCTCTCGTTTCTATGGGCAGGTGTTCCCCTAGAACTGGTCTACAGGCATGTCGTGGTCATGACGGACGCCTCCAAAATGGGCTGGGGCGCTGTTTGCAACTGGCACGCAGCCGCCGGCTTGTGGACGGGCCCACGACTGCATTGGCACATCAACTGCCTCGAGTTGTTGGCAATTCTGCTCGCCCTGTGGAGGTTTTGGCCGTTGATCCAGGGCAAGCACGTGTAAGTTCAGACAGACAACACGGCAATGGTAGCATATGTCAACTGCCAAGGCGGTCTGCACTCTCATTGTATGTCACAACTCGCCCGCCGTCTCCTCCTCTGGAGTCAGCAGCACTTCAAGTCGCTGCAAGCCACTCACATCCCGGGCAACCTCAACACTACAGCGGACAGCGGGTGCTTCTCTAACAGACATTTGCAGAGCAGCAGGCTGGGCAACACCCAACACCTTTGCAAGGTTCTACAACCTCCGGGTGGAACCGGTTTCGTCCCAGGTAGTACCACGCAATACAAGCGGATAAGCCCGGGATAGCCGGCCGGGTGTATCGCTTGCACATAGCACCTTCCACCTCCTTTTGAGCTGAAGACGTGTGCCATTAATTCCCAGTAGTGTTAACAAACTTTGTTCCCTGGTTGACTTCCCCTGAGCCCTGTGGCAGTCGAGTTTTCGGAGAGACTCGCTGCCGGCCCAGTACACGTGCTAACTAAGAGTCCTGTTCTGGGGTAGGTGCTCCGCATGTGGCGGTTCCCTGTAAGACTAACCCCATGCAATATATATCTTCCGCTAATTCGTTTCCCTGTTGGCAAACTGCGTCTTCCTTGGGCAGAGCCCCTCTGCCCCAGTCTCCATGTTTGTAGTAACTCCTCCCCCCTTGGGTAGGATCTACCTTGAAGACTATCCACATGGTCGGAAAGACCATGTGACATATTTTTCCACTTAAATATCACCCCCCCCCCCCCCCCGGGCGAGGTTTGATCTCCACGGTGTCCTCCCACACCCCCTGACTAGACCTGGTGGCCCAGTCGGATAATCCCCCTTCTTTTTTAGGGAGTGTAAAAAGAGAAGGGGAAAAGAGGCCACGACTGGTTTAGCCTGTCTCCATCTTTTGGGTAGTCGACTTGTCCACAAAGGGCCGTTCGACACTCATAACTATGTTGGGGGAGGTTACGTGACGACCTGGTGTGCTGGCTAGGAGGCACACAGTGGTCTGCCCACCACATACCGCCAGTTCACTTAACACAGTTCAGCCAGTTGTGGCGTTTCGTATAGGGACTCCTAGTGTCACTACATCGACACAACGTCGAGTGAGTGACAGATAGGGAACGTCATGGTTACTTGTGTAACCTCCATTCCCTGATGGAGGGAACAAGACGTTGTGTCCCTCCTGCCACAACGCTGAACTACCCGCTGAATTGGCCGGACCTTGTCTCGGCTCCTCAGCATAAAACCTGAATGAGTGGTTGCATACCAGCTCCTTTTATACACGTATGTTCGGGGGAGTGGCATGCAAATACCACTTGCCAATTTTTATTGGCCTTTTATCAAAGACCAGAGGTGTCTCGGGCTCCCAAGAGTGACCCCTAGTGTCACTACATCGACACAACGGCTCGTTCCCTCCATCAGGGAACGAAGGTTACACAAGTAACCATGACGCTTTCAATTGTTCTGGTGTGAAAATATTATTTTTAAATGCTGGTAACTGGTTAATAACTGGGTATTTTTTTCAGACAGTTTTTTTCAGGAAACCAAAGTCTAAATGGTTTATCACAATACATTTTCAGAATTACAACACTTCCTTTTTTCAGAAAAGAAAAAAATAGGCTTCTTTTTTTATAGAAGAACATATACATGCACTTTGATTCTGAAGAAAACCACTGGTTTAAAAACCAGTGTTAAAAAAATTACAATCATTTGCCCCACGAAAGGTGGTGTTTAGACCAAACACACCAACACAGTGCAGGAGAGAGAGATGTAGGCTATTAATTGATTTTAGATGGCCAAATGAATATTTAAAATAAGTGTTAGACATGCCTCACACAATGGAGTTGGGGAGAGAATGGGTAACATCAATAGATACACAGATTATGGTCCAAGGTGTCAGGGCACCAGCTTCATTTCCTTGTTGCAATTGTGAAATTTAATTACCAAAAAAACTGTAATTCAGATATGAAAACATAAAGACATAATTGTAAGAAATTATGTTGCAAATACAAGAAATACAGTTGTGATTACTAAAATAAACACTTTTTTTTTTAAAGTTATACATTGCACAACAAAAGGTGTTGATGCTGAGGAAGACAACCAGAACAGGTAACATTTATAATATATTTATTTCATTTCATTTATTTCACATTGTGCGAGCAGTCACTGGCACGCATTCAAGCACTGTTCTTCATTCAATCTCAATTTTATTTTCATTCTGTGGTAGCTTGTTGCTGGGTTTCTCTCAGCTTGAGGCCCCTATTAGTCAAAGGCCCCAGGGCACTGGCCCCATTGGCCTGGTGCATAATTTGTCCTTGGGTTTATAGGATAAAACTGGTCCCTTTGACAGAAATGAGTTGAAGACAGGGAGAGCTTGAGGACAACCAATACTATAAAGAAAAAATACTGGTATTTTGTCTGCTAGTGCCATGTGACACTTCCCAGCAAAACTCTATCACTTCAGCCTTCATGTTTCACTTCTCCCTTGCTCTGTGGGTCATAAAGATGCAGATTAAAATTCTTTTCAGGGGACTCATAATTCATCAGGCATGCCTAGAAAGATGTGACAGAGTACTGAAATATAATGCACACTCTCAGTGGGGGAGGCACCTTACAGTATGTTTAAAACTTACTGTAATGGCTGATTTAAAGAGGATTCTGGGTTGTTTTTTGAATGATTCCATACCATGATTCTCACTGACATGGTACATTGTCTGAAGAAGGTGTGTGAAAGCTGGTTAGTTTATGAAAATCAGTATTTGGGCAGTTGACATGACATCTTGTTTGCATTGTTCTTCATTAAAAAGATATATGGAATTTCATGATGAAAAATTATATTTTATATGGAACTTTCTTTATATGTGTCAAATTCATCATTGAGCAGAATATGGAAATATTGCTTTCACTATGTCTCTATCTCATTAAATATATATATATATATATATATATATATATATATATATATATATATATATATATATATATATATATATATATATATATATACAGTACTGTGCAAAAGTCTTAGGCACATAAGATGTTTCACAAAAGCATTTGTCTTAAGATGGTTCTTTATATCTTCAGCTTTAGTGTGTCAGTAGGAAATATAAATGATAGACTCCCAAACATAACTTTTGCAAATAGAAAAGATTAGAACAGAAGAACAGGGAGCCCTGCAACAACAAAGCCCCCCACTGAACATTGTGTCTGTCTGAGATTACATAAAGGGACAGAAGTAATTGAGCCTAAATAGATAGAAGAACTGTGGCGAATTCTCCAAGAAACTTGGAACATGCTATCTGCCAACAACCAAGAAAAACTTGTCCAGGTGTACCTAGGAAAATTGGTGCTGTTTTAAAGGCAGCACCAATTTTCTGTTTATGTTTACTGGACTTTGTTTGACATTAAGTGATAAATAAAAACTATTTATTTGATTATTTTTGGAGACATCCTCACTATGCAACATTTTTCACAAGTGCCTAAAACTTTTGCACAGTACTGTATATATATATATATATATATATATATATATATATATATATATATATATATATATATATATTAGGAGTGTAACGGTTTACCTCAAGTTTATTAACGCATCTGGAGCACAAGGTTTTGTGAAGAAAATAAAGCTTAAAACAGACATGCACAGATACAGTCTCCGCTAACGCATCTGAAAATGGCAAGTCGAGAAAACGAGCCACTGATGGAGAAGCCCCCTGCGTTATTCAGGTCTTCTGTCTGGAAACATGCTCTTTTTGCAGTCAGTTACTACAGCGATGTTTGCAGACATTGCTCGACACGAGTGCCGAATACTGGTAATACATAGACATATGATCATTTACTCTGAAATCACCCGGGGAAAGATAGCACGCACAGAGCTGCAGATGAGCCCAAACTGCACACACTCCCTTTCGTTTTTAAGCAAGCAGTCAACAGGCATAAAACAATAACTAAAGCAATTGGGGTGTTCGTTGCCAACGATGTTTCCCTACTTCGCTGACGAAGATGTGTGAATTTCCACGTATGATTAAAAAACTCGAGCCGCGTCACAACATCCCTTTGTTTCCATTTTAATAGCAAAGTTCCTTCTATAGCTTCCGAATATTGAATATATGTGCAGTAGAGTCTGAAATGCATTTTATGTCGATGCATGTAGTGTAATAGTGCAGGTATTAAACAGATGCACAGGTAGCTGTAATAACCTGCTGGGCATTATTGCCTGGCGCACCTCCACCAGTGCCTTCAGCCCAGCTGCGGGGTCATCAGCCGGGAGCCACCTTTCTTCAATGTTTCGCCCCTTTAATCCCGGAACTTCTCCTGGTGGTGGGGCAGCGGTCAGGTATTAAGTTAAAATGTTGATTTATTAATTAGAGAAAATGGTTTTTTTAGTCAAAGACCCAGCAAAAATTAGTGAAATTGGTAGAGCGGAACATTTTCACTTGATGATCATGCGCTACACGGACAGATTTAGCCGGGTTTAGCCATTGCGCACCTTCTCTATGTTTACATCAGCGTCTCCCGCAGCCCCGCATATTGTTTTCGTCTGTGCTAATGATTTTTCCTTTTTTTTAAGTTCAAAGACATTATGGCTTTGAAGATTTAGCAGTTTGCAGATAAAGTGCATTCAAGCAACTCAGAGAACAAACTCGTAGGAGTTAACTGTCCTTTTGTGAGTGATATTGTGAGCATAAGTCCACTGAGCAACAGAACACATCTGTAACATATGAGGCCTCTGAGCAATCACTTCTCCACAGTCACGGACACAAACTTTGCTGATTTTTCAGCACATGCTCGTATTTCAGTGAACCAGCAGACTGCCATTCTCTGAAGCAACAGTAACAAGACTGATTGCCAGATCTTCGTGATCTAGACTTGTTGATTTCTCTAGGGAGGCAATAAACACTTGCACATGATGTTATGAGATGAAATTCAGGTCTGAATTGATGATAACGTAAAACCACAAACCTGAAGTACTGTATTCTTTACATGACTTGAATATGTAAGCGATGTGGATGCACTGATTTGATTTTATACAGTCTACAGATCCTCACTTCCACGTGAAAATCAAACATACAAGTTTATGAAATTAGAATTTTGATTTTGTTTTCCACCTTGTACTAGTTGGTATCTTGGCTTCATTGCTTGAAAACCTCTTGAATTTAAACGTTCACTTTTCTTATCGTATTATTTTTATATATATATATACATATATATATATATATATATATATATATATATATATATATATATATATATAATTTAATTTTTTTTACGTATTTCCCTGTTTAAAGTATATTAAAATAAAATTTCCCAAAATTGCACCTGGTTGTCCTGTAATTATTTGCTCCATTCATGCCACCTTGCGGACACTATGGGGAATTCTTGTATGATTCCTATATAACAATCAGAACAGAGGACAAACATGGATTCTCTAAAAAATGCACACTAAAATCAATACATGCTTTTATTAACGGGAAAACAAAAAACAATTGTGAACTATTTCAGTTCGAAACATTATTCTCTTTGCTGTTATTTAAAAAATAAAATAAACAACAGACACATTATGAGCATTCTCAGATTTTGAGTGAGGAGACTGCATTCCTGTTTCTGGAGTCAAATGTTATATGTAATATGATGTACAGTTCGAAGTGTTTGCATGGAATAATCATGCATTTCATGTTTCATCCCCAAAAAATACATTTTTTTTTTTTTAAGCCAGCAACCACGTCACCTTTGCTATGATGGATACTTTGTCAAGTTATTGGGATTTGCTATCCTGCCTTTATGAACTTGACCTCAGATATGTGAATATTATCTTCTACTGCCCAAACATCATATGTCAAATATTGCAATATTAAGTATTATAATGTTTCAGTTTTGCTGTTAAATGTTGTTACGAAGTCCACAACTCCAGGAGTCATTAAAGATTCCTTTCAATGATGACATCATATGACAGTAGAAAAGCTCTGGCAGAGACCAGAGTTCCTCACTCTTGCCAGAACACATTTGAACTGATTCGATTCACTCCATCAAATCAGGCTGTGCCACAGCGTTCCAATTTTCAGGGTCATTTAGCCACAAAAGACCGACAGGGGGCGCTCTTGACCATTTCAAATGAGCTAATCATCTTTGATGCAGATTTCCGGCAACTCCACTGGCCTGCACACACATTTTCATTATGTATACCTACTTGTGCAGCATAGAGGTTTTTATTTCACGTTATGACGAATTGTAGGTTAATCATGTTTCATTTGATGTGTTGTACTGAACTGTCCAATGTAACATGACATAAAACATGTTTAACTAGGTCAAAATCTTTATAATGGGCAAAAGGAATATCCTCTTTTTAAATCACACACACAGCAGTGGTAGACAACTTCACAAATGGCACTTTATAAATTACATAAACTTTACATATATCTTTTTCTCAGACATTCACTATAATCTCAATCACAGGTAAGGAGCAGCAATTCACACATTATAAATAAAAAAAGAATCACTTTATTGGTGAGTCAAGAATTTCTTCATACTCTTGTCTTTTGCTCTTCCCCACCCAGTACAGCTTTACAGCTGTCAGCACAACAACACTGATGACGATGATGAGCCCCCCGATGACGTCATAGACGGAAGGAACCATACGGAGCACAATAAGCTGCAGAAGCATTGCAACAACAATCTCCATATGCTGAACAGTGCTAACAAGTGCTGGGTGGAACTTATTGAGGGCATAGTAGACCCCCAGGAATGCCACAGTAGAGCAGATGCAGATGCCGATAAGGTAGCCCCACGTCTCTCCGTCCAGTGGAATGACAGGCTCTTGCAGGATGAACATAGTGGACACCCCCCACACTGTTCCTGTCCAGCCGAAGGTGAAAAGTGCCGTCCACATACTCACCTTCTCTTTGATTGCCCGGTATATTATCATAGACAGGGCAGCCATCAAGCCTGCCATCACTGTCATAGTGTAGCCAAAAGCCTCTTTCCAGAAACCCAGAGACCTGTGCTCACCTACAATGTTGGGGATCATGACCAAGCAAAGACCAAAGACACTACTGACCACCGTCACCACATCTGTCAGTCCCAGTCGCTCGTCAATAAGTAAAAATGCCAGTATAGCACTGAAAGCCGTTGTGGTGGCTCTCCACATGATGGTGCCATTGCTGGGCGGCACAATGGCAAAGGAGGTATATGCACACGTAATGGAGATGACATTGCACACGCCGTAGAAGAAAAGCCGCAATCTGTAGCCTTTGGGCCCAAAGGGTGGCTCCTGGTAGTAAAACACCACCACGATGGACAACACCTGGATGACAGAGCGGATGAAAAGAAGCTCTAACGATGGGACCCTAGAGTGGTCAGCAGCCAGACGTGTGATGAGAGCCACACAGCCATGAGCGAGAGCCGCCCCGAACAGAGCGCCCCATGTCATACGGGAGGCAAACACAGAGGCCTCCCCAAAACTCTGCAGTTGACCTCCGACACCTTTATCCTTTTGACCCCCAGGCGGTTTGGACCGACTGTCCAATGCACCAAAGAAAGTCCTGCCTGACTTACTGGCAGTGAGATTCTTCCTGTCTGAGGTCTCCTCAACAAACGAGCCAAAGTCTTCAAAGGAAGGCGCATCATCATAGCCCTCATCTCCAGGCTGGGGAAAGTGAGTGGCATACTTGACCGTGACAGTGTTCGGGTGGATTTTGACTCTCTTCTTAGAGCCGAGCAAATGCTTTGTTGGTGACTCATCCATTTTCTTACAGAACCAGCTGTCGAATAGTTCCTGGATGTGAAGGGAAAGAGTTGCACTCAGATCAGTCAGAGCTATTTCATGATTACAATTTAGCAGCAGTTGTATGTATTCCATATCACTTTAGCAATGTTTTTAAATGGACAGAAATTTCAAAGATATTATTCTCAAGCAAAGTAATGACATTAACACACTTGCATTCTGGAAGTATTTCTGGATCTGGATGGATATGTTTATTTTTCCCTCCAATTGATTGTAACCCACATAGACTGAAATCTAGGCATAGGACTATTATTTCTTAGATTAGTTTAGGCATTGTATGCCTGTTACATCAAAATTTAGTTTTTCAATGAAATGTGAAACTGTTGGTGGAATACCTTCTTTTTTTGTTTTTTTACTTTTTGGATTTTCTCCCCAATTTGGTATGCCCAATTACCAATGTGCTCTAGGTGCTCATGGTGGCGTTGTGACCCGCCTCAATCTGGGTGGCGGAGGACAAATCTCAGTTGCCTCCGTGTCTGAAACCGTCAATCCATGCATCTTATCACGTGGCTTGTTGAGCGCGTTACCGCAGAGACCTAGAGTGTGTGGAGGCTCACGCTATTCACCGCAGCATCCATGCACAACACACCATGCGCCCCACCGAGTGCGAGAACCATATTATAGCGACCACGAGGAAGTTAACCCAACGTGACTCTACCCACACAAGCAATTGGCTGCTTAAGAAGCCTGACTGGAGTCACTGAGCACGCCCTGTATTCAAACTTGCGACTACAGGTGTGGTACCCAGGCCCCCGGTGGAATACCTTCTTAAAAGGATAGTTCACCCAAAAATGAAAATTCTTTCATTATGTACCCTTTTTTTTTTTTTTCAAGTAAACGATTGCAGGGTAAACTTCAATAGTGGTGAATGGGATTGAATGGGAGACCACGGAAAATATAATTTTTGCTTACCCATTTGCTCCAAAATCCAAAGAAAAATGCTACTATTATGTTTCCAAACCTTTCCAAATGAAGCAAAAAAATCAGAATGATCGATTACGACTGTCAGAAGCAAGGGTTTAGCCAGGAAATTACTTTTGGGTGGGCCTTAATAAAAATGGATTGGCCAAGTTTTTGCCCCAATTTTGTTTGTTTTTTTACAACATTTTCCTTAACAACAGAGAAGCGGCACATTCAAACAGTATTTAATAAATATTTATTTGAAGTCAAAGAATAATCTCTAATATTCTGGGTGGGCATGAGTCTAATTTGCCTGCCCTTGGATACGCCACTGGTCAGAAGAGAGAAGATGCTACATTTACTGTCATTCCCTGTTAGGGACTGACAGCCTCAGTCACCATTCAGTTTGACTGAATGGAAAAAAGATGCAATGAAAGAGAAAGGTGACTGAGGCTGTCAGTCCCTAACATTCTGCTTATAATCTCTCATTTTCGTGTTCCATGGAAAAAAGAAAGTCATATGGAGTTGGAACAACAGAGGGTGAGTAACTGATCGCAGAATGTTCATTTTTACTATCACTTTAATTTTACACGTATGCTCAGTGAAGGGCGTCATGCAGACAGTAGTACAGTACTGGTACATTTACAGTATGTACAATTTTAAAACTATGGATACAATAGACTATTTTGGAGACATGGTGCATTCAATAAGTGTGACGCTTGATTCGATGATTCCAAATATGACGCAAAAACAGTGGATGACATTTAGCAAAGAGCAGGTGATCTATGATCGGAATACATTTTACTCATGATACTACCGATTTTGTGAATGGAGCGGAGCGCACGCTGTCAGTCTCGAGTAGCCTACTACACAGAGCTAAATGCGTAACCCTTCCTGTTATTCATATACAAATTGACATACAACATACAAGGATAATACACTCTTTATATGATCAAATCACGCATAATATAGGCTACGGAAGGCAGAGAAGTATCTATGCGTAAAAGCATATGCTTAATGACAAAGAAAACTGGCCAAATGAACATTATCTCACCTGTCCTCTCAGATACCTCTCGCCACTGAAGATCCTCGAATTAATACATTAAATCCTCCGGTGATTGTTCTGTTTTTGAGGCAGTATGTTTCTTCCCATGCCTTTCTGTAAGTGTAAACGTGTATAGGTTTGTCTCGAGGAATACCGGGGCACCTGCGCCTCCTTTCAACTCACAGGTTCACTGTGGGTTTTCTCGCAGGATGCTCAAAGAACGTCGATACACGACTGTGACTCGATTCTGAGATTTCTGGCGAACTGCACGCGTAGACTATGATGAGGTGTATGTAGTGAAACATACGCTCTGAGCGTGCGTCATCATTCAGTGGGAGCGTGTCATTGACGCAATACAACTTCACCCAACATCCTCTGAATCAGATAACTCTTGCTAATGGCATAAACACCTTTTATATATTAAGACAAATGAATAGAAATGTATACAGAAATTTCTTAAATATGCGTTATGTATAATTTCAGGGTAAAATAAATAGCCTGAATGCACACACAATTTCTCTGTAAGGGATGCAAAATGAGCCTGGCTAAGGTATCTGTCATTTATTAATAGGGATCATAATTCTATATGTCTTTATGTATCAAAACCTGTTCATGCACCAATCAAATTCGTTTTCAGTCACAACCTACTGATTTGTGCAGAGTCAAGAACTGTTTAATGATGTAATATCCCAGGTGAAATTAGCACTTGAAATATTTATTCTGTTGCCTATGATTTATTCAGATTCACACAAGTGCAATATGTTAATTCAATTTCAATATTATGTAGATTTGCACAGCAATGCATTCTATAATATGCACTATTGTGAAACATTGTTTAATTAATTGTGCCCTTATTAAAATTCAAACGGTACACTGCCCTTTTCAGCCTTTTAAAACATGCATTCCAAACGTGAACAGATTTAATAGCCAAGAACTGTGTCATTCATATTTCATGATATAATATGACCCCTGTGACTTGTGTTGCCATAATGAGGGGAGATCTCAGTGGGCATTTACCTCGGATCAACTGACTTATTATCTGACTGCTGTTTCATAGACTTAGTTATGATGTTGTGTCATCTGATTTATATTATGTAAAATAAAGGGTTTATACAGCATTCATGTTAGGATCAGTTCTTGCTAGGAGTTTTGCTTCTCTGTATAGTCTACTGCAATATCAAAGACAAATTTATGTTTCCTTGGAAAATGTGTTTATCTTAATAAAGCATCTAAAAACAATATTTTGCTCTCTTTATCATGTCATCACGAGTGAGTATTGCTCCTCTGTTTGTAATTAGATGCAACCAGCTTTTACTGTAATATATATAATAATAAGGGCTTTTTGAAAAAGCAAGGCACTGTTTCCATAGTAACTGCACTAGAGAGTTCACTAGAACATGCAGTTCGGTCCAGAGGACCAGTCATTTATCTTGAGGTGTTTATTTTTCATGATTTAAATAGCCCATGTGTGAAACAATACATATAGGCAATTTTCTACATGCTATCAACACTACATAGTCATTGAGACACTAATTTCAGCTTTCCCTTCTGACATGACTGGCCAGGTTAATTCGTTTTTCTTGAGTCAGACAGGAAAACTGATTACGTCACATATGTACCAGTGTTATATTTCCATTGATTTCACAGATTGTTGGAGTGGATTAGAAAAAAAAAATATCTTTAGCATCTTTTTTTATCTCTAGGATTAGGCATACAGGGCACAGATTTTATATTAGCTGTGTAGATGCTCTGTCTGTTGGCAACCATTTTATGCAGTGTTTCACAGCAGACAGATCAGTGACCGAATAATCCTCAGACACCTCCGAGCTCCGCTCAGTGCTGATATTGGGAATGATGAGTGAAACTCATCAAACAATGGCATTCATGTTATTATCTTTGCGGCACAGTGAATGTGCTTTGGTGTACTTGGAAGACATATACATTAAACGAGTTTACATGATGCATGTGGCACATTTGTGAAATCAAATAATTTTGGTCATCTTCATTATATTGTTTAATTTGTACTGTAGGTTATACAATTACAAAGAGTCAAGATAAATGGCAGTTTATATGTCCCTCCTCTTGAAATGTATTGTTTCTTTCACTTCACAAAACCTGAGTTAACACAATCATGTCTCCAATTTGTTTAGATTCATTAGAATGTATGTTTCATGGTCGATCACACAGAATCTCTACCACAGCATGCACAAAGCCTATTTAAATATAATTTCCATGCAAACATTTTGTTTTGATGACATAGGGCAAACAGCATGCAGCATTTAGCCAAATTTTGCACAGTTCTAAACTAGTGGTTTACATTTTTTTAAGCTATGTGTAGTTTAAATGACTGAGAAAACAATTAAATAAAGTAAGTTGCCCTGTTAATATATAAAAATATAAGGCTTAATAATTTATATATATATAAAAAAAAAGGTTTTGGAATGATTCATCAGTATTTTCCAAAATATGCTAAAGACACAAATATATATGATGATACAATTTGCACAATACAGAAAAAATTATAAAAAAAATACACCAGGCTTTCGTTAAAATGAACTAAAACCACAATTAAAAACTTAAATGTGGAAAATAAATAAATCAGTAATGCATTGTGTTGAACAGAAGAATGCACAACTATAAGAAGATTCAAACACTTTTTTGAACATTCTTTGTATTTGTTGAGGACAGAGAGGTTTGGTTAATAATAATAATAATAATAATAATAATAATAATAATAATAATTATAATAAAATAAAAATAATGATGTTTTACATTAATTATTAAGCCAATATAAATAAAGGATAATACCACATCTGACATGATGCAAACAGTAAACGTCAAAAAATCTGCCATTTCATTTAAGTGTGCAAGCTTACATTTTGGGTGGCAGCTGCACACCCTGGCATGCCCATGGCTACGCCACTGTTCTAAACAAATGAGGCAACCTAGGCCAATGTCCTTTTGAGTCTCATTTCTGTATTTGTTTTGGGTGGCCACATGTCAGAGTAAATGGACACTTGTAAATGGCACAATGTCTTTCGATTTATGGTTTTGTTTACAGCTTTTGGCATATACACAATTCATCCAATCTCAAACATTGCAAAATCAACAGGCTTGCAGAGCTAACTCTCCCTCTGCAGTAACCAGCTAAACATTTGTAATAGTTTGACATCAGGAATTCATGATGTATCCCTGCAATTGTACTGAACTGAAGAAAGTGAGGTAATAAAATTATCACAAAGAGCTGAGAAGACAAGTCAGTAGAGAAGAAAGTTTAATCAAAGCTGGGAAATACACAATTTTCTGCAAGAGTGAACAATAAAGGCATACTGGCAGACAGACAGACAGACAGACATACAGATAGATAGATAGATAGATAGATAGATAGATAGATAGATAGATAGATAGATAGAAGAATGGACAGACAGACAGACAGACAGACAGACAGATAGATAGATAGATAGATAGATAGATAGATAGATAGATAGATAGATAGATAGATAGATAGATAGAAGAATGGACAGACAGAAGAATGGACAGACAGACAGACAGACAGACAGACAGATAGATAGATAGATAGATAGATAGATAGATAGATAGATCTCTATAGCTAATTTTAAAGAGATAATGTAGATTGATTTGTGGCCAGGGGAACTAAGATCTTTGAAATGTCCTGAATGACACTCTCATATGGCTTGAATGACACAGCATATTCCTTAAGTAATAAGCTGGCCCAGTATTTAAAAAACAGATCTCCAGGGGTTTCGCTAAGGCAGATGGTTAAACGTCTTCATGAAAAAGAATCAATGTACACAATGCTTTTACTCACAGCATGTTTGGACTGGGTAAACAAAAGCACTCTGTAAATAATAGACCTGCTTTCTATGTATGAGATGCTCAGAATGAAAAGACTAAATCTCTCTGTTTTAAACAGATGGGCTCACTCAACTCAAGCTCAGGAAACTATTGATAGACTCAAACAGGAAAGCAAGAGATCCAGTAGAATCAATATAAACTCCCCTTGAACAAAACAGATCTGGAATTTCTTCTTTACTGTATATACATGCCTATCCAATCATTTCAACATTTGTAAACAAAGTGCATGTATGACAAATAGATTTACAGTTATATTTCGTCACTTTGAGAACAAACAGATCAATCATACATCATCAATCAACATAATCATCAAAACTGAATACAAATTGTTGCATAACTACAAACCAAATATAAATATGTCCTTGATATAGCCACACCACACATATGTAGATAACTATTTCAGTGTACAGATTAGCATGCCATCAAAGAGGATAAAGCATTCACCAAGCACAAAAGTAGTAAGTGTAATTATAATTCCCAAAACTGCAGGCAGAATACAGCTGTCTTGTTAAATGAAGAGAAACACAGGATATATGTCACCTCATTGAGGGGAATTATATTGAATAGGCTTATAGTCAAAGAATCATTTATAATTTTACATATTCTTAATTATTAGAATATAATTATTCTTAATTATAACAGCATGATTTAATGTAGTAAGTGTACATTTATGTTTACCAGATGCTTTGGTACAAAACCTTAGTTGGTACAGTCAGTTCAAGCTAAAGAAACTGATTTGACACAATTCCAGCATCTCTCTGAAGTGACACATGAACATAGCTGTTCTTAAGTAATGTGTCAGCACATGCAAACCTTCTGCTTTTTTTTACTTAACAGAATATTTTTTGGCATATTACCATGAAAGAATCCCTGTCATGTTGGATTACCATCTCTGACCTTACAGTTTGTCAGTCACAGACCTTTCCAAACACTCCAAGTGCCAAAGAAGACAGAAATAGCTCTCTACAGGTCATTGACATCATGCTGTTATCGTTATCGCAAATGTAAAAATGGCTGAGACATTTCCTGCAGTGAGGAACACAAATTGAACACTCTACAAGTAATGTGTTTCTTTCTGGGAGCTGAAACATACAAAGAAAATTCAGATTCAGTCATGCTGTTACCCATCCAGCATATAAACTAAAATAAAAATCTCAATTTTGTGTGCTTTAGCAATTCCATAATTCAGTATTAAACATGAACTAAACACTGACTCCTCAGAACTGAATGGAACATACAAGCAGGTTTTAAAAATAAATAAATAAATAAATAAAGATTGCGAATATTAACCCAAATCCATGGAATTAATATTGATGCATGAGAAATTTATCTTGACAAATGACAATAAGCTTATCCATATCCTTACAGATAGATGCTCTACATGTGAATTACCCCAAGGCTGTGGAAGCAGCTGCTGGTCTGCTGTTTGCCACAGAGCTCTTTTAATTCTGTGATGGATTGAGACTGCTTCACATTTGTGTGAGTTTATTCTCTTGTTCAGTAAATGGCAGTTCACAGATGATCTTGCAGCATCTTTACCTTTTTTCAAATCTTATATACAAATTCTGAGTTTGGTAACAATCGTCACTAGAGAACGATGGGATTTTCTTTTTCTTTTTTTCTTTTTTTAATTTAACTTGATTGCGTTTACATGCACAAGAAGATTCTGAAATTAATTTGAATTGTGTCATATTCTGATTATATAAGCCATTAAGTGAATATTCCTGTTTCTGGAAATATGAATAAGACATGTGGCATATGCCTGTAATCAGAATTGTAGTCATTAACACCTTATTCAGAATATTCATAAAAACTAAACATTCACATCTGCTCACATCATGTCTATAGGTAATTCTAGTTGATATGAAATACAGCTTAGAGAAACACATTTGCTTAAAAGAAAGGAAGACACAATTTCTAGTATTTCCAGAATAGCTATAACACGGAAAGAATGCACGTGTTAGATTATTATGCTATTTACAATGTGCAGTTTTGTTTTTTTTAAATAAAGACTGGAACTTAATTGAAAAATAATGTGCTTGAAAATGTGGTCAATGACAAGAAAACTAATTTTTCTGAAATAATTATTGACCATTGCTTTGACTATAAATTAACAAACAAAGTTTGTTATGTGTATTGTAATGTGTAACGTAAAGACAAGGGGGCTGGAGTTTTGGGTTATTCTCTGGTTATTAAACTCAGCCTCAAAGAAACTTAAAGTGACGGCAAATCAGGGCATCTTTTTCAGTTTTTATTCAAATGCTGTGGGCTATCACAGACATTAAAAAAACCTCTTAGGATCTAATATATTGGTGTACGGTATGATATTACATGATGATATACCAAAAAGAAACAAACAAAAAAAAAACATAAAAGAAATCTGAAATTTAATCTAAGCACAAATGCAACATTTCGAGCAGAATTATCCATTATTTTAGTGGATTACATGTATTAAAGGGAAATTTTGCCCCAAATTTTAAATTCTCTTATCATTTACTCACCCTCATGTCATCCCAGATGTGTATGACTTTCTTTCTTCTGCCGAACACAAATAAAAGATTTATTAAGAGTATCTCAGCTCTGTAGGTCCTAACAATGGAAGTGAATGGGTGCTAAAATGTTGAAACTCCAAAATAGGCATAAAAGTAATCCACATGACTCCAGTGGTTAAATCCATGTGTTCAGACATGATATTATAGGTGTGGGTGAGAAACAGATTCATTTTTAAGTCATTTTTTCTTTTTTTGATAGAAATTCTTCTCCCTGCCCAGGAGAACAAAGTTTTAGACCCCGTTTGTGCCTGTATTTAGCGCTGATCACTTGTGAACGGATTAGCGTTGCCATCCGTCCAGAATTTTCAAGGATCCAGGCCCTCCATCCTGGAAAAATTCAAATCCATTCCTGGATGCAAAATGTCCCAGAATTTGAATATTTTCACGGTATGTGAGTAAGGTGCCCGGAGTTGTTCCTATCAGGCTACTCAGACTACCAGGAGCAATTCAAGGCACCTTTGTACAATGGGCATATTTTCATGATGTGTTCTGACATTTTTATAATTTACGCATTTCAATTTCATAACAAATTTCAAATTAAATTTTGTGATCTTTAACAAAATTTAATTAGTAAAATGTAAAATATCTAAGATTTTTAATTAAATTTTGTTAAAGATTTGCCTACTCATTTGATGGAAATTTGTTATGAAATTATAATCTAATCTAATCTAATCTAATTACAAATTAAAATCTTGAAATGCACTATTAATTTTAAAAATATTTTTTGAGTGAATGTTTATGTACATTTGTTTGATTTCCTTTGCTTTAAATGTATGAATGTTTTTTTTTTTGTTTTGTTTTTTTTTTTTACTTTATCCATAACTTGATACATACATATTTATACATTTTCAAGCATTTAAATCCAGTGTGAACTATAAACTCAAGAAAACTACCAAGGGCCACAATAAGTAAATAATATGTTAAACATGTACACACACACACACACACACACACACACACACACACACATACACACAGACACATACAGGTTTGTTTCACTGTATAAGTGAGGACATCTCCTAGACTTCCACTGATTTCATAGCAGGCTAATGATATTTTCTATTCCCTAACCCTTATCCTACCCCTGAACCCAACCCTCACAGAAACCGGTTCATATTAGTAGATTTAAAGATAAACATAATTTGGCCAATTTATGGGCCTTTTTTACTAGTGAGGACCACCTAAAATGTTCTCACAACATGTGTTTTGGTCATTGATCAGGTGTCCAGGAATTTTCCATGGCTAAGGTGGCAACCCTAGATCGGATGACTCAAAACGCATCTTAATACCAAGTGTAAACAAGGTCTTAGAGTCTCAAAGCAATCTATTCTCACCTGCCACTTTTTGAAAATACATCATACAAGCCTCAAGCAGTTTAAATGGGACTGCTCCTTGTGTGTAAAAGGTTTAAGGATGAGGAATTTAGCTTGTTGGCTCTGTTTGGCAGCCCAGTGATTGGCGATCATGAATCTGAGTGTGTATAGAGTTTTCAACCTCATTCATTTTTTATTGCTGCAACAGAGCGCAGACACCAACAACAGGAGAGTACAGAGGAAAAGACAAAGAGCTACTGCTCTGCTGCTCAGAGCAAGGTTACTGTGCTATAAAAATAGAGCAAAGCCTATAGCTGTTGGACATGGCTGCTGTTATGTGTCCTTGCTTCAAAGACATTTGTTGGACATTGTGTAATTAAGGCTAAGAGAGTGACACTGTGCTGACAGCATCACGCTGTATCGTTTTTGCCAGCACCAGCTTTTTCTCATAGTGCTCGTAGTGATGATGGCCCTGCAGAGATTAACTGTAATCATTGTTGTGAATTTATGGACCGCTCAGCCAATAAATCCTTTGTGTTCAGCACTGTATGGCAATTGTCTTGAGACAGTGGCTCTCCTTCCTAACATTATGTATGTGTGACGAGGAGGAGAATCAGCTGATTAGTGGGAGAGTGAGATAAAGGGGAGCTGGAGGCGCCAGTTCGAGAGAGAGAGAAGCACGCGGCAGTACTGCATGTGTGTCTGTTCGTTTATGTTTTATGTTGTTTTAAATTCATTTATATCATTAAAGTTTATATTGACTGTTCAGCCGGTTCCAGCCTCTTCCTTGCCTGTCCTTATACTGTTTCAGTGGTGCCAAAACCCAGGAGGGAGGAGGGATACACTGTTGCGGAGTCCTTGCTGCAGCCATCCGCCATGGGAGCAGCCGCGGCCGTCTGCCTGGGGACGGAGGGGTCGCTGCCGGCCGTAGAGAGCTGGAGGAACCACTGCCATCCGCCGAAGAAGGGGAGGAGGGGTTCCATCCGCCAGGGGCCGGAGGACTCACTGCCGTCCACCGGGGGAGGAGCGAGCTGGGATCCGCCAGAGCACGGAGGAGCGGTTGAGGACCGGGCGACAGCACGTCGGGGAGCCGGAGAGCAATTTCTTCTCTCTCCTCTCTCTCTCTCTCTGTATGTGTCCCTGCTCACCCTTTCCCTCTCCCCACGCCTCCCCTTGTCTCTCCCCCAGGTTCATAGGAGGTGAGGTGGACCACCGGCTGACAGAACGGTCGGAAGGGCAGCGTCTCCCCTCCAGAGATGGGAGGGGAGTTAGTCAGATCAGTGGCGGCCCTGGCCTGAATTGGTCGGAGGAGTGTGATGAGGAAGAGGGCATGGCCGGGCTGGGATGGTGCACGGCTTGCGCTGAATCAGATGATCAGCAGGAGAGCGAGATAAAGGGGAGCCGGAGGCGCCAGTTTGGGAGAGAGAGATGCACTGCGTGTGTGTCTGTTCGCCCCTAACAACAACAAAAAAAAACACCTGTTTACAGTTTTGTATTTCTTCATATAAGTGTAAGATATGTTACACTGTAAAAAGAGGTGACCAGCAACTGATACCTTAAGGAGCTATTTCTACTTGATCTGACCCTGAAAATTTGTTTTGTTAGTGTAACCTAAAGCATTCAGGCTGATTATTTTTAGGTAAATCATATTTTTGACTTGAATAAAACCTGTTAATTTAGATGTTACCACATGAAGTACATTTTCAGGTTGACATTTATTTTCAACTGAGAAAAGCAAACATGTTTTAATCCATACTGTGAACTGTAAAGGCTGAGCATAGGTGGTATGGACAAAACAAATGCCATGAAATGATCACAGAGCATAAAGACTGCCCTTCAGAGGGATTTATTGCAACCTACTGTATAGGTCTTTCAGCCATGTGCTGATCAAAGACAAAGCTTTAAAGATTTATCATAGACACTGATGTTCTACCTTTAGATGTAAACTCAACCTCCACCTCATCAAACACTCAGACAAATGTGCCTGTTGACTGATCTCTGATCATTCCACTTCATTAAAAATGTCCTAATCTGCACTTTTGAAATGGCAGAGAGTGTTTATGATTAACCATTAAAAAGCATAAAAAATTATCGAGCAATCAGGTAGTTAGTCATAGATGACAAAAGCCTGTACTGAGGTCTAAGGTGTAAAGAAAGGTGATTTGTGAACTTCTATTGGTGATTAAAACTTGCGTCATCATATACATGATGCTCAACTAAGATTTTATGTTGTTTAAATATTATTCAAATGTACAGTAAAAAGCTTAAAGGGATAGTTCATCCAAAATGAAAAGTCTATCATCATTTACTCATTCTCATGTTGTTCCAAACCCATATGACTTTCTATCTTCTGTGGAACACAAAAGGACATGCTCACCTCACCATTCATTCTTTATTCTGTCACCATTCATTTTTATTGCATGGAAAAAGATGCAGATAAAATGAACGGTATCTGATTTTGTGTTCCACAGAAGAAAGAATGTCATAGGGGGTTGGAACAACATGAAGGTGAATGAATGATGACAGAATTTTCATTTTTGGATAAACTATCCTTTAAAGTTAAAGAATCCATCAACACTAAATGGACATTTTAAGTCTGAATAGGACAGAGTCACCTTGAGTCAGGTACAATTGTTATATTTATTTCCATCTACTCTTGCTCTCTCCCACTCACATTGTCCCAGAGGAAGGTAAGCAGGGGATAAAGCCATCTTCAAGGACTTTTGGCCAGGGTAATTACATCCCTCCTGTCAAGTTGCCATGGAGACAAAGAGAAGAGCAGCAATCAGTGCAAACATTCACTGTGGCTGCTGGGACTGGCTTTGTTTGAACTTACTGCCTCTTCAGATTGTTACTGAGGAAATATTAATTAGATGATATATTTAAATGCTCATTTAAAAATGCCTGATGGCTAATCAAAGTTTTATAGCCTGGTTGAATCTTCTCAATACGAACATTGGTTCAACTCTGTACATTCAGCATGAGTGAAATGCTCTTTGGAAAGACTGTGATGGGTTGTTACACTGTTTGAACTCTGGATTTGGAAGACAGCAGATCCCAGTCATATACAAAGTCACCTCGAACAGCACTGCTGTTAGCTGGTTGTGTCACAGAACAAGAGAGAGATCTCATATACACCCAACACTATGGGGACCTTTACAAACTGTACATAAAGATCAAACATGTGTGTGCTTACTGACAGAAGCCATGTTTGCCATCAGCTCTGTTCCCATTAGTGACTCACTCTTTCCACCCTGGTCTCATTTCCATTTCCATCATTCTCCTCTTGGGAGAAGAATTGGGCCTTGTGAATTTATTTTTTCCCCTGCCCATAAATCTAGAGACTGTGTAATTGGGTTAGAGTGAATCAAATCCATCAGCGCACTGACAAAAGCCACTGCTGTGGAGGGATGCTAGCTTACAGAGACAAAGCTGGGTCTTATTTTATGGTAAAAATGAGTTGGGGGAGGGGCCAGAAGGCCATGAACAGGAAATACAAAGACAGAACATGGGTGAAAGGGGATTGTGTTTAGATGTGATGAAAAAACGTACTCTCGTTAGTCTGTGGTGTTTGTATGGATGTGAATCAGGAGTATTTTAAACGAGAACTTTTCATATCATTCCAAATCCATATGATCTTCTGTCTTCTGTGGAACACAAAAGAAGTGCTTTAGCAGAATGTCTAAGCTGCTCTTTTCCATAAAATAAAAGTGAACGGCCAGCAAGCAGCCATGATTTTCAAGGCAAGATATTTAATGAATAATGATTTATGTCTAAATTTCTGTCTGTTCCTCACACAAAGCTATAGAATGACTTCATTAGACATGGCATATAGGACATGAGATGTATGGTGTTTGTGTGTGTGTGTGTGTGTGTGTGTGTGTGTGTGTCCTTTTTGGAGCTTGACAGCCCCAGTTCCCATTTACTTTCATTGGAAGAGAGCAGCTTGGACATTCTGCCTAAAATCTCCCTTAGTGTTCCACAAAAGTCAAAAGAGTTTGGAACAACATGTGAATACTGGCAGAACTTTTTAGGTTAACTATCCCTTTACATTCATCCTGTCTACATCAACCATTCAAATAACTCCCCAGAATGTTCTGCAACCTCTTCGCTTTCAGTTTGTAGCCTACAATTCAACATCTGACAACTCATAATATCATAGCCAGAATCATATTGTCTCCAGGTAGTTCTTATCATTTGTGGTGTTAATAGTATGAAACATTAGCTCAGCAAACAGACAAACAGTGTGTGTTGGCTGTTCTGCGTTTAGCCCAGATTCTAATATCACTGGAGTGTGAGGTCTGCATTGGGGAAGTTATCTCTTAGATTAGGATCAGTCCTCACTGAGCTTCTGACTCTGCTGCAGCCTTTAACAGCTCCTGTGAGAAAGTGCTGCGCTCACAGGCAGTCATGCAATGTGAAACACATTGCCTTTTAATGCCCAAGTCCTCGTGTGGCTGTGCAGCTCTGGGGATAGGCAGAGAGATGGGGCATGAAGGAGACATGCACAGTACTACACTGTGCAGCATGTTACCACAGTTCCTGTGAGAGCTCTCCTTAGTATTCCGACAGATCATTAAACCAGTTGGAACTGATGAAAACCATGCTGCATAGATATTCACACTGTGCTGCTGTGAATGTGAAAATGCAGAGATATACTCATTCTGATATCTATCTATCTCTGTCTGTCTGTTGGATTCTAGATTTAATATCTATCCAGATATGAATTAGATTCAATGTTATTACTACATAAAGTATGAGATGTAAAGTATTTTCCAACATCCTGACGTTAATATTTTTATATTATTTCATGTCACACAATCATGCTGGTCATGCAATGCAGGAACACCAAAAGTACAAAACATGTTGGAAAGGATTTAGACAAACCTCATAAAATATTTTTAAAAGCATAAATCACTGTGAATAATAAACCCAACTGTAAAAATATGAGACAAATGAAACATTGGAAACAAATTCATGTGGAAAACATTTGTGAAACCATCTTTACTTTTTTTTTTGCATCAAATTCAATGCAAAATTTATATTTGAATGGATTTAAAAAGCTTTAAACCATTTTATTTAAAGACTTAAACCATTCATTCATGAACAGTTTAAAAAAAATAGTTCTGCTCACATTTCATGAATGTTATATTTTTATAATGTTATATTATGTAATATATTTGTGTGGTTCACAAATCAAGCTAATTAAGCAGCACACGTTATATCATGATCATTGTTTTCATCGTGATCCAGACTTCTCTCTTAATTTGAATGACTCATCAGCCTTGCAACAAGATGAGAGGCTATAGTGTTGACCAGACCAGACCAGACCTCTGGGACATCTGAGTGTGAAGACCACCCACATTAGGCCTATGTTCTAGTGCAATTACTTACACAAAGGTTACTTCAGATTAGTCAGTTTCTGAAGACAGAAGGCTATAATATGTTGTGTTTACATGTCAAAGGAAACAAGCTTAAGCACAAATGAAAAAAGAAGATGTATTTAATACAATCAGTAAAAAGAGGAAAAAGGGAAAATAGAAGTGTTTAAAGCAAGTCTACCTAAAGATCAAGTTTTCCCTTCTGTCAAAAACATATATAGGCCTATTTTCAGTCACAATGAAAAAAATATATATATATATATTAAATATTGCAATCATTATATTCAAACACAATTCAGTTTATTAGGCATTCAGGTGTTCATGTGTTTAGAGCTCTTGAAATATTAATCTAACACATTAAAACTAATCAATAAATATAATTGTATTTTTCTACAGTTCTAAATTCTTTATCAGTTAGGAATCACGTGTTCTTATTAAGAAGAAACATGTCAGCATCATATTTTGCGGTATTTTAGCGTATAGACTGGTTACTCGCTTGCCCTGCATCTGAGGGTCTCTCCTTCTCCCCCTGCCGCCCGCAGCGCCTCTGCTGTCACCGGCTGTGTCCGCCAGAGGGCGCTCGGGCTCCGATGTCAACACGCGCCATTCGATTGTGGAAAATGCCACCAGATGGCGGTTTAGGATTGCTGCTCTTCTGAAAGGAGCGGTTCCATCTCCTGGTTCAATTTTCAATTAATAAATCCATACATAGGAAAACTAAACTCGAATTCCGAATCGCGGGAACGCCGACCTATACGGCCATGAGCATCCCAGGTGAGTTTCGTGCGTTTGTGTGCCGTTAGTGCTGTGTGAAGGGTAGCGGGTCTGGAGATTAAAGATGGAGGACAGCAGGGCTGGTGGGGGATGGGCGGCTTCTCCTCTCCTCTCACACTGTCTACATTTCCTCAGGCCAGATCCACACACCCGCAGCCGAGCTTTAGCGGCTCATCTGCGGCTCTGAGAGCTCACGTGGCTCGATTTTAAACAAAAGGTGTTATTTTCTTTATACAACAATGTTATTGACATCATGTGTGTCTGCAGAGCTGCATCGGATTTGTCGCAGACAGTGAGCTGCACTCATTATAATAATAGGTTTAGTTATGACACACTCTGATTTCTGCGGGCGTGTGTATATTGGTTGTTTTTGTGTATAAAGTTTTCTTTTCACGCATCACAGGTTCCGTTATTGTAAGTGTCATTCTTGTCGTCCAAAGCCAAGAAAAGATTTCAGACTTAAAACTTGTCAACAGAAGACTCAAAATGTAAAATGTGAAAATGCATAGTATTAAATCACAAAGTTAATTTCAGTGTGAGAGACACTGATAGAGTAATTGTGTTGCTATAATAGAGAGGAATCTGCTGAGCAGTGTGCCAGTAATGAATGTGAAAGATTTTAGCGGGTAAACGTGTGTTTATGAGGGGGAGGGGTTGAGTTTTCACCTTTGTTTAAAATGTAGTTTCTCAGACTTTAGGAAGATCACACTAGAAGTGCAACTTAACAGTCAGCTCACACTTTACCTGTGTTATTACACAGTTATTTCACGCTTTCCCTCAGTCAAGTTTGTTAAATACGTTAACTTGGCTTAAACTATTGGGAAAAAATTGTTTAGATGTGACATTTATGTATTTGGTAGATACTTTCAGTGTATACATTTGATCAGTTTGTGTGTTCCCTGGGAATCAAACCCATGACCTTGACACTGCTAGCGCCATGCTCTACATGTTGAGCTACAGCGGTGGTTCTCAAATGTTTTTGGTCACGCCCCCCTTTGAAACGACGAAAACTTTCGCGCGTATATTCTTATTACGTAAAAAAGTTTTATTTAGAAATACTATGAAAACTAAATGAAAAGTTGCACTTAACTGAAAAAGAATGTGAATGAATGAACATTTATCACAATGCCAACATTGTTCGGTATTTTGTGTATAATTTCTGTATTACATAAACACATTAAACATTTTAATTATGCCTATACACTTTCAAACCATACAAAAACAGAAGGAAAAATAAATAAATAAAAAGTGATACTGCTGCAGCAGCAACCCCTGGGCATGAACACATTGCAAACCGAATCCTCCATTCATCTGCCTAGCAGAACGTTTTTCTCTCAATAGAGACATTTACACTGGGTAGTTTTTTTTTTTAATTATTATTATTCATTTATTTTAAGATAATAATAATAATTGCAAGGATTCATATCTGTGAATGTTAATCCGCCTCAGTAGTAGCTATAAAAGCATTTTTAAACTCCAGTAAACTTCCAGTAAGAATAAACGACTGTGATTGGCCCATCCTGGCCAGCGCTGAGAAAAGTAACAGGTACTACGTGCAGCGACAAGACTGAGGGATGAGAGGATGGTGATAGGCTGTCGAAGTTCCAAAAGTCGTCCTTAACTCTTGTGCCTTATATATCAATTCTTCTGAAGCCGTTCGATAGTGTTGTGTGAGGGACCGACCGAAATATCAGTGTTAATTAATCGTTTCCCCCATTTGTAACTGGCGCGCGAGTCATCTTTGTTTACATAAGCGCAGATGAGTGCGCACCTGACACTATTACATTACATTACATTACTGCGGTGCCTGCCAAAAGTTTAAACAAAGCAGGAGAAAAAGCAGAGGTGTAGAAATTTTGCACATTGGTTCTTGTCACTATGTCACTATTTTTGCTGAATGTGTGAAAGTGACTTAAGAACGGTCAGTCTTCGGCGCCCCCCCTTAAAATACCTTAAAGCTCCACACTTTGAGAACCACTGAGCTACAGGAACCTATAACCTGGGTTGGGAAGGTTATTTTTTTGAAACTATTCCGCTGCAGGTTACAGAATAAATGCTGTAAAATATAATTTGTAACGTATTCCGTTAGATTACACAAGGTCAGTAACATATTCTAAATACTTTGGATTACTTCTTCAGCAATGGTAGATTTTTTCACTACTTTTGACTATAAACAAGTAAATAAAGTAAAAAAAAAAAATACACCACTGTAAAAAATACATTCTCTGAAAAAAGCCTAAATATCTTATGCAGTTTTGCTTCTCAAGTAAATGAATCTTATTTTAAGGATTTTTAGATATTTTTACAGGAAAACAACATTTAAATTCGCATTAAGAATAAGATCTTTGCCCTTATATCAAATGTCTTACTAGAGAAAAAAGTTATGCTCCAATGTGCATTTTTGTCATAGAATTCATTATAAAATATAATCACGCCTGATAACAGTTGTATGTAAAGGCAAGAAATAGCATTTGATCTTAGCATAAAGCTAAATGTTCACATGACAATTTACACAAGGTTAACTATTTTTGCTGCTCCAAACTTCAAAACCCCACATAGTGTTCACAACCACATCTTTTTCTGATTGTATGTGGATTCTGTTCATAGAATGAGGCAGAAAATATATTATTTGTAGCTTTCTATATGATAATATAGATAAGACTACATTGGTTAGCATTTCTTGTAAAAAATAACCTAACCACATAAAAACATTGACAAGGCATGTAATCATGTATTAATTGGATTTATGTTTCATCTCAAAGCATTTTTTTATTTTTTTGTATTTTTTTAATATTTTCTCCCCTTTTCTCCCCAATTTGGAATGCCCAGTTCTCAATGCGCTCTAGGTCCTCATGGTGGTGTAGTGACTCGCCTTAATCTGGGTGGCGGAGGATGAATCTCAGTTGCCTCTGCGTCTGAGACCATCAATCCGCGCATCTTATCACGTGGCTTGTTTTGTGCGTTACCGCGGAAACATAGCGCGTGTGGAGGCTTCAAGCTATTCTCCGCGGCATCCATGCACAACTCACCATGAGCCCCACCGAGAGCAAACCACATTATAGCGATCACGAGGAGGTTACCCCATGTGAATCTACCCTCCATAGCAACCAGGCCAATTTGGTTGCTTAGGAGACCTGGCTGGAGTCGCTCGGCATGCCTTGGATTTGAACTTCCAACTCCAGGGGTGGTAGTTAGCATCAATACTCACTGAGCTACCCAGGCCCCCCTGCCAGAGCATTTCTAACTGTATTTTGATAAGCTGTAGAAACAAGATCTAGCTGATCTGTTAAGCTCGTATGAATGAAACAAATCATAAAACAGTGATTCACTGCTGTTCAAAAGCTCCTATATGGATGAATGTTTTCCAACTGAATAGACTAAATATTAAATGAAACAAATTACAAAAAAATTCAAAGTAATCTCTTCAGTAATCAAAACAAATTTGGAATGTTACTGTATTCTGATTACCAACGATTTAAATTGAAACTGTAGCGAAATACATATATTTAGTATTTTAAATACGTAATCCCATTACATGTATTCCGTTACTCCCCAACCCTGCCTATTACATACAATATTTGGGAGCATTGATTCTCAAAGAACTAAAACAGTGTTCTGCATTATATCAGTAACAAACTAGTCCAGTTCAACAGGTTTGCAGGTCTTGTGGTTTATTTTATAGGGAATCCCAGTTTTTCCCTCAAAGTTTTTTCAGCTTTCCTTAGTGGAATGGTAATTTCCTAAAGAAAGTCTCATTTTGTGCTCTGGGAGTTTAAAGCAAGAGTGTTCAGAACTAAATAATTGTAAGTACACATTGCAATTTAGCTGAAAACTGCTCTGTGTGGCCTTTAAACACAAATAATTAAAGGGATAGTTCACCCAAAAATGAAAATTCTCTCATCATTTACTCACCCTCATGCCATCCCAGAATCATATGACTTTCTTTCTTCTGTGGAACAAAAACGAAGTTTTTTAGAAGAATATCTCAGCTCTGTTTGTCCATTCAATGCAAGTGAATTGTGGCCAGAACTTTGAAGCTCCAAAAAGCTCATAAAGGCAGCATAAAAGTAATCCATATGACTCCATTGGTTAAATCCATTTCTTCAATAGCGGTATGATAGGTGTGGGTGAGAAACAGATCAGTATTGAAGTCCTTTTTAAGACATGGATTAAACCACTGGAGTTTTATGGATTACTTTTATGAATGGACAAACAGAGCTGAGATATTCTTCTAAAAATCTTTGTTTTTGTCATACACATCCCATATCTGGGTTGGCATGAGGGTGAGTAAATGATGGTCTAATTATTATCTAAAGATTAGAAGTCTAATTTTTGGGTGAACAATTACTTTAATGTGAGCTTTCAGTAAGCCAAGAACATTGTCCAAGAAGCTTTAAAGCTCATTGTAAATGAATCATTATCATGTAATTATTAAAACAGCAATAATAATAAAAAAAAAAGAAGTATGTATTTGTACATTTTCTAAGCCAAAAAGCCTTACAGTCATTGTTTTTTATTTATTTATTTTTTTTATTGAATTTATTTGAATTTTATGATTTCAGGCAGTACTATTGACTGGATTGTAATATTAAGATCTTGTGGCCTCTCTTCAATCTTAAGTTTCAGTATTGTAATGTAATGATAGAATTACTGTAAAGATGTGTGTTGCAGATCAAGACAAGCAGACGGGCAGGAAAACCACAAGCTGAGTTTGTCTGTGATGTGCAAATGATGTAACCATTTTCATGCAAGTCTACCAAAAAAGAAGTCGGCAGGAGCGCATAGTACTTTCTGTGGTTGATGAAAGTGTGGACATTTAAAAAACATCTGGAGAAAACTGATTCTAGATCAGTGTGTCCAGTGTTTTCCTCATTGTAAGGAGACTGTTTATTTAACTGTTTGTCTAATTTTCATCCCATTTTCCTAGTTGTTTGAGAGTATGAAATCCTCCCTCTATCAATTACTTTCAGTCTCTAGTTGTAATGCTCTGTTCCAGAGGTGTTTAACAGCGGCTCATCAAGTCCTTTAGCAACCACAACCTGTTCATTCAACATACACTTACAGACTTCTTTCCTGTCAGTCTACAAGGCATGTGTGTGCTTGTGCATGATTTTGTTTTTTATGATTGGAAAGGGTCCTGTTCAGAATGATCGGTATGACGTCAGTAGGGTTCACTTAGTGCCAGGCTTGAAGGAAAAATCAATTTATTGAGGGAAGGGTGGATCCATCTGTTGGTGTATGCTATCTAGAGAGGGATCTAGATCTGTGGTAAACCACATGAATCTGGCATTTGTGCTCTTACAATTGTGATTTAACTGGATTAATCAGCCCTTTCATTGTGCTATTCAGTTATTACTTCAATTATATTTGCTTTTACTTTCTAATACTTCTGCTTTTGAAGGGAACATGGTTAGGCTTATTGTTGGAGATAATACGGCAATAAAAACAACATATTATATAAAAATGCAGAATTTTATAATGTTTGCTTTAGATGCTGGCAGTTTTCACAAGAATGGTCCACAAGAAAGAATCCCATTATTGGCTGAGTGATTGCTGTACTTTTGGGCCTTTTTATCATGCAAAACCATAAACATTAAATTAGCTTCACCTAATAGAGTTTATTTTGAATCACTTTTGAGTGGCGCTCAACCACTTGGCATAGTACAACAGATTTTTGCTGGCACTTTATCAAAGTCTTACTCAGACCTGAGGCCAAACTCAGTCTAATGAAGAGTGAGCTTGTTGAAGGTTACAAAAATCATAGCAACAAAAGAAAGGGACTATTTTATTCCAAGGCTCAATAAAAAACTGTAAAACGCTGGTTGTCCAATCTACTAAATCATATTATTTGTAATCTACAAAACAAAATTGTGTTTCTTTTCTAAACTTGTTTTCTTTACTTTCGATTAATGTAATCGTCTAAAATATGCACTCTACCTAATTACATTATGCAGGGTGAATGAGAACCAATCAAGTATGTCCAACAAAACATGCAAGGGGATTTGGGCTGGGGATTTGTAGTTCTCAGCATGCTTTGCATGGGACTTGATGCTGACAGGATTTTTTTTTTACATTTAGTGTTATTTGAATGCATTTTTGAGCAAGAGAAAAAGGGGAGACTTTGAGAAAGTGTTTAATGTTTTTATTTTGGGATTTAGAACCGATTTTGTTGCACTGGGTTAACATTGTGGTGACGAGTGGAGCTTTTGCTTAGGTTGAGGTAGGGAAGACAAACAACATTCTGTATTTTGCATTACTGTACTCGAGGAGCAATTACTACTTAGCATTTAGAATGCTAATGCATGCTATTGCAAGCTAAAAGTTAAGTAATTAGTATATTGGTAGCAACCATATCACCCTTTAGCTCAAGACTGGGTGCCCACTGAAGCTAAGCAGGGTTGAGCCTAGTCAGTACCTGGATGGGAGACCTCCTGTGGAAAACTATGGTTGCTGCTGGAAGAGGTGTTAGGGAGGCCAGTAGGGGTGCTTACCCTGTGGTCTGTGTGGGTCCTAATGCCCCAGTATAGTGATGGGTACACTATACTGTAAAAAGGCACCATCCTTTGGATGAGATGTTAAACTGAGGTCCTGACTCTACATGGTCATTAAAAATCCCAAAAAAGAGTAGGGGTGTAACCCCAGTGTCCTGGCCAAATTTTCACTGTTGGCCCTTATCAATCATGACCTCCTAAAAATCCCCATACATGAATTGGCTCTATCTCTCCTCTCCACCAATAGCTGGTGTGTGGTGAGCATTAGGATTGCCACTGTGTATGGTGTTACTGGTTTTACTCAGTACAAGTGACAATACCGGTGGAGACATTATGAATGGAACTTCCAATATCAATACAATAGCCTAACGAATAGAATAGCCTTAAATAAAGTATAGTTGCCTAATGAAGAGTTTGTGACCCATGATAAATGAACTTAAATAACGCATTGAAAGCCAGATGTTCTTCACCAACGTATCAAATTACACAGGCAGCAAAGTATGCGCACTGACAAAAGACGTTTAATTGCAGGTAGTGAACATAATGTGCATGTTGGGTAACTGAAAGACGTCTCGGATTCGAAATGACACAAGAAATGCTGTTAGACACTCAGACACGCGCTTGAAGAAACACACTTTATTATATTTTTAAGAACAGATGACAGAAAAGCCATCTATGCGCATCTCTGACGCGCTGTTTGTTCGGAGGCGTACAGTCTCGTGGAATACTCACTCTTTCTTTGATTCAGTCTTCTGACATTTTTTTACAAGAATAGTATCATCAATAAGAATGCTGTAAATGACCTCAGACATCTCAGCTCAGGATGTGCTTTGAGTTCAGTTCACTTTATTTCCACAGAGCAGTTCGTTGTGAGCGCAACTCTGCAGCCTATACATCTGTGATTAAATCAAAATAATACAAAAACACGTTCACCTCGAACCATGATTTATATTTTAGTGATTATTATCATCATTATGATTATTATTTTTACATTTAGAATTGCTTTTAGATCTTAATATGTATTAGTAATTTTCTACCATTGTCATAGACAGATACTTGCCTGACAGTAAATGGAAAGGTGGTTATATATGTTTTTTTTTTTTTTACCACTTTGTTATTTTAATTGCTTTTTCGTTTTGTTTGAAGTACAATTTGAATTTAGAAATGTCTTTGGTTTAAGTTTTTCATTTTTTAAATAAATCAATTTAATTTTCAATGCAAAATCACTAAAGCAAGAATATTGACCGATCCCTCAGCTGGGGGGTTGACGATGTAATTTGAAATTGTGATATGTATGTTTTTTTTTTTAATAAAAATATCGTGAACATATTTCTTGCATATCACCCAGCCCTAGGAGGGAACAAAACTAATTTATTCACACATTCATAGTCATTACTCTTCCAAAGCAGCAAAACTGGGTCCTGGGATGAAAGGTAATAAAACACAAACATTAAACCCGCAACAACCCACAATAAGTGATGTATTTGCCCGGACAACGAAATACCCGACCGGTAGCCCATGATGGAGAGAATGCACAGATGAAGTTGGTTTGTTGCCAAAGAGATGTTGCCCTTCACAACTGTTGAAAAGCCATCTTTCATAAAGTTGAACAACACACATTTTAATTGCACTTCAGTTTTTTCAGTTTCATTTGAAAATTTAGTTAAAATAAATAAAAAATAAAGTTCAAAGTTTGAAATCAAGCTGCCTTGCATTATTGTGCAGGCTATTGCTTAACGAAAATTACCCAATAGTACCACCTAGCATCCAACCAGTGGTTAGTCGGTTTGAACGCGAACACCGCACTGGTGTGAAAATTATGATACCGTGGCAGGTCTAGTGAGTGTACTGGGGCACTATGGCTGCCGTTGCATCATCCAGGTGGATGCTGTATACTGGTGGTGGTTGAGAAGAGTCCCCTGTTCACTGTGTAAAGTGCTTTGAGTGTAATGTAAGAAAAGCACTATATAAATGTAATGTACATTCGTTCATTCATTCATAACCTTTTTACATTAATCAGTAATGTGACACGAAAATATTATGTAAAACTGAAGAAATGAATCATGTTAGGGACACGTATAAAATCACTTTGAGGCTACCTGATTGGGTAATTTCACAATAACTTTATTCCTTTATGTTGAAATTACATGGACAAATTATGTTTTCTGACAAAGAATTAATGAGCTAAAATATGTTGATGTAGTAACTTAATAGATTTATGTGGAACCAATGTACATGATTAAATCATGTAAATTCAAAGCATTTTTCCCCTTGTTGGACATACTCAAAAGTAGATGGTTGATTGTCTTGGTCTACACTAAAAAATATTTCAAAACAGACATCTGCAAAATCAGAGATTGTGTCAGATATCCTCTGCTTTATGAATGCATATGACATTTGACGTTACTTTAAAATCTGACATTTGACTCATTTTGACACAACATTCAATTTCAACTAATAAACTGGAAGCTATACTAACCTAATTTTTATTTTTATTTTCTTTGTGACACATTATTTGATTGAATTTCCAAAAATTAACTCAAAATTTGATTAATTAAACATGCAAGGTGAGCTCATGTGAGAATAATGTAGTATACTTGTTTTGGTTTCTCATAATGTAGTTTGCTTGTCTCGGTTCCTCCTAGGTTTCTTAATCTACTTGCCAATCACCTTTGCCAATCACCTTTGGGTTGCTCACTGGGGGACTGTGAAGCTGCTTTAGAAAAATATGTATCGTGAAAAGCGCTATTTAAATTAATTTAATTGAATTGCTGCTGTTTGAAATATTTAGAAGAAATGGAACCCACTTTATTTGAATTGTCTTTAACAAGCATTTCAAACAATTTACTTGTACATACTTGTTGTTAAATTGTACTTACATTTCAAGTACTGCATGTTGACCCTTTATGTAAGCATAAAAAGACACCAGAAAGATGACCATTTATTAGCATCTGATATCTCCATTTCGTCAGATCATCTCTCTGATATGAGTGGCTGTACAGATATGTGTGTTTTTGTTTTTAAATCTCACTTGCATTACTATGAAAACAAAGAGTAAATGGTGCGCATGGCAGAAGCTTGTTAATGTGCAGCAGTTTCTGTTAACTGGCTCCATGCTGTGTCTCTCTCCACCCTCTCCTGCAGTCTCCATTTTGTGAGCGCCTGCAGTGGAGCAGCCATAACTGCTGCTTAGTGTTGTCACAATACCAAAATTGCAGTAGTCAGTACCGATACCAGTGAAATTTGATGGTTATCGATACCACAGAAAAAATATGCTAATATAGTAATGTGCTGTTGAACACACTTCTTTAGACTCCTATAGCTTAAAAAGTTACATTTAAATTAAACAAATGCATGTGTATTTCAAGTGTTCATATGTCCTTCATAAGAAGTATGCATTGCTTAATTGTTTTTAAGCAGGGCCCTACTGAAATCTGTTTCTTTCCCCTAAACCTGTGTTTTCCTTCAGTTATTTGTTTAATTTTAGAATTCCATGTTTTAAAGTTTAATTTAATTCCATCATCAAAAGAGTTTCTAATCAAATGAATTCCTAAAACTTTTAACAAATGAATATTGAACAAGTACTTTTCAACGTACCTTTTTTTTTTTTTTTTACCAAACTTGCTTGTGAAATATTGCTTAATTATTACTATTATTGTATTATTATTATTATTACTACAGTGAATATTACATTTTACAAATTAGTTGTAATGTACTTCAGTTGCAATTTCTTGAATTTCAGGCATCTAGCATTTATTTATTATTTTTTTATGTGTGCTTTTGACAGAAGGTACAGAAGTCTGAATAAACAGTTAGCTACATGGCCCAGTGTGATCATTAAAGGGGTCATGAAATGCTCTTTTTTAAAATAGTTTTATTATCTTCCCTGAGGTCCAGTGATAATGTTAGTGAAGTTGTTTTTCACCAAAACAGTCATAATTTAGTAATATATGATCATTTTCCATCCTGTTCCTGGCCCTCTGTCTAAACACTCGATTTTGGCCTCAACTCCTCCTTTAAACGTAAATGCCCACTGTTCTGATTGGCTAACATCGTGCAGCCCCTCAAATACAACCATATTTGAAATTCAATCAGAAGAGAATGAACAACCCCACAATATTATAAATCTACATCTCAGGATATACACATAACACAGATCCAACACATTGCATCCAAACATATTAAAGTGTTTATCTCAAGCACAACTGGATGCGAGAGGTGCGTCGCGTCTAAAGCAATAGAACCCATTATAATCAATGATGTTTTCTACCATGGAAGCGTCCGTTGCAGTAAACAGATCTCCCTTTCCATTTTGCGCTGCACCCGCTGGCGCTACTACTGTCAACAACAACACAAATAAATGGTTTAGAAAGTTTGTGTAGACGTGCTCGGTGTAGACAGCCTCAAGCCGTTGTGTTGCATCGTGTCAACTGACGTGCGTAGACAAGTTTTCAGCAAGTTTTCAGCAAACAGTCATGACATTTCAAATATTCATGAATGGAACTGTTTACTTTCATTTTTAATCGGGTCCAATAGTGATTTTAACTGCCCCATCCTTCAATGACAATTCCTTTGCAAAGGATGAATCGTTTTATGTCTGGTTTTCACGCTGAAATACGCTGAAGACACACCCAAGTGACACATTCATAGTCCAAAGCACAATGAAGACGCACGCATCCGGTTTCCAGTATCATCATGTACTGAGGTGCACATAGTCAGAAACGCATCAAAACGGTTAAAGATGTCCATTTAGTGTGTGTTTAAATACACCAACAATTAAAAATAGTCCAGATGGGTTCCATTTGGTGTTTAGGAATAGTTACACAACACTAGGCTACACTGTTTGCCATGCTCTCTGTCTCTGTGGATACGTTCACACAGTCTTGGCCCTAAAAGTGCTCGTGGGGCCTCCCTTCTAGCCTCTGGACTGTGTTGAATTGCGTGTGCTTTCTTTTAAGACCGCATTACTGCTGGCTTTGTCCTCAGTAATACGGGTTGGTGATTTGCAAGCACTGTCAGTTGACAATTCATGTCTGGAGTTTGGTCCGGGTCTTTCAAAACCATCGTCAAACTCAGAAATTACTATGTGCCTAAAGTTATAACCGCACCCTTCAGAGCGCAGGTGGTTCACCTTCAAGACTTTTTCTCTCCTCCATTTAATTCGGTTGAGGAACAGTCCTTGCATTTGTTATGCCCTTTGCGAGCGCTACACACATATGTTGAGTGCACACGTTAGTTCAGACTGTCTGACCAACTCTTTGTGTGCTATGGAGGACACACAAAATGTTCGTCTCCAAGCAAAGACTTTCTCACTTGATCATTGATACGGTCACCCTGGCTTTCCAGTCGTGGTATCGGAGCCGATACCGATCCATATTCGTTCCTGTCAAGCTCCAAAAATGACATAAAAGAACCATAAAAACACAGTTAAAGCAGTTCATATGACTCGTGCATTTTATTCAAAACCACTTGACGATGTTCGATAGCTCTGTGAACCACAAAAGGCTGTGTTTAATAAGTAAATATAGTATACACGTACAGCACCGGCGCGCTATTGAATGCCGCTGCTCTGTTGACACACACACTCGCGGCTATTTTTAGCCTTTACGTGTTGCGCAGCATTTGAACGTTACTCACGAACAACATCTCAGATGTAGATGCTCAATAGTTCGGTTCACTTATATTATGCATTTAGAACGGCGGGGGTGCATTTTACCAGAATTTGAATAAGAAGCGAATGAAACAACTGTGAACTTGCTTACAAACAGACACATACAGGACATCATGGAGAGTTCAGAATGTCAAAATAAAAGCCAGAGGGTTTTAAAATTAAAGGTGCATGATTGAAATATATTACTGTTGAATTTAAAATTCTAAAAGTCAATAATAATAATTTATTATTATTATTATTATTATTATTATTATTATTTGTTTACAAATTATAACAATATTTAAGTTTAATGGGTTCCAAAAAATAATTGTGAATGAAAAGTGAGCTGATATCTTACAACTAAATTGAACAAAAAAAGAGATCTGAATCCTTCAAAGTCCAGATACAAATTTAATGTTTTTTGCAAAAAACAACAACAAACAAACAAAAAAAAAACATTTCTACTGAACACTTAGACTGGAATTACTGTTAATTTTGCTGCTACATTATCCAGTAGACTAGTTAACAATAAAGTTTTTAATAGGCTATACATTTATATTGACATAATGTGTAGTTAGAGGTTTGTGTTTCTTTACATATAAAAGAGTACTCCCAATTAGTTCCACACAATAAAGTTATTCTAAATGTATTATGCAAAAAAACAACACTGGTATCGGATCGGTATCTGCCGATACTGAGATTTCAGATATTGGAATCAGATCGGAAGAGAAAAAGTGGTATCGGTGCATCGCTAGTGCGAATTGCAAGACATGTTTTGCAGCAGGATGGTCTTCTCAAAACACATTCAAAAAGTTTTACAACCTAGACATAACGTCTTTCTGAAAACAAGTCTTCTCTGTCTAGAGCGCTTGCTATTTTATTGGCTAAATATATACTTATGCCCCTCTTTTTAAGTACGAGCTCCCTGTCACTTTACACAACCACCTGCATTCGGACCGTTGTGTTCCCAAAGTTACAGGCACTTTATAAATAAACGTCCTTTCTGACTGGGTTCGTGAAGGGGTTAATCCATACTATTTGACCATAGTTCATATATATATTCTGAGTGTTCCCCTCCTGGCTGTCCATGAGGGCCATTCACTTGCGGCATACTCATGTCGGTCGCCGTCCCACGGGACCGTGGCGTCATGTTTCCTCTATGGAAGGTTATGTTGTGTAGTGCGGCGTGATGGGTCTCTGTTCCCCATTAGTGACGTTTAGTGACGCAGTGTCAAGTGTACTGAGTTGTAAGGGAACATCTCGGTTATGTACGTAACCTTGGTTCCCTGAGATGAGGGGAATGAGACATTGCGTAAGCTGGCCGCACTACGAGACTCAGAGTTCTTTGAGGTGCGAGTGATGCGCTCTTTGTCCCTCAGTCAGAAAATTCGGAGGAATGGTGTTTGCGTGCCCATGTTTATAGTGGACAGCTTCACGCCTAAAAGGGCGGGGCTCAAACACCATAGCCAATATTTGAATTGCTGTTATTGTAGAAAGGTTTCAACTAGGTCGTGTAGAAGGACACTCCCCATATGCGTCAGCTTAGTGATGCAATGTCTCATTCCCCTTGTCTCAGGGTTCCGAGGTTACATACGTAACCGAGACGTTTTATTTAGTGTGAATTTACTCCAGAAGCAGTTTCTCTATTTTTTTCTCATTACCTCAGCATGACACTGCTCCCTCTTGTTTGAACAAGCGTTGTGACGGCGCAAGTGCTTGTCTGCTTGCGTCTTTCAGCATTTATGCACGTTAAGATGAGCGAAAAAAAATAGTTCCCATTCTGCACAAGTTAATATAACCTAATTCTTTTTATTTAACTTTGAAGCTCATGATATAGTTTTAAAAAAATGCTATAATCTATATTTTTTGTGTGAGGATCTATATTTTTGATACAACATCAGTTTTGGAAGTATCGATACTTTAGGATCGATCCACGCACCCCTAGTTGTTGCTGTAGAGGTGGTCATGAATTAATGAGTACGCTTTATGACATCACAATATTATGGAAGTAGAGAACGAGGCATTTTGGCAGCTTGTTTTCAATAAATGCTTTTATTGCATTGGGGATTAAGTTTGGAGTTCTGAAATTTACAGTAGGTTTTTATTGTAGAAAGACCACTTATATGTCAAAATATCAAGGAAAATTTGATTCTTCATGACATTTAAAGTGCAAATGCTGTGATATAATTATATAAACATATAGTTTGCATGTGCTGCGTGCTTCACAGTGGATGAGTGCTTTGCTCTGTGATCTCATTAACATACAGCATGCATGATTCTGTTGAGTTTGGAGTTATGAGCGGTCTGCACACATTCACTTTAAAGCACACATCTCATGCAGACTAAGATTGTAGTCTTTCGTGGCTTAATAATCACACTAGGACATATCACAATTTTAATTTGATTAATTATGCATTAATTCCCCCCCAAATATGTCAGATTTGTGTGTGTCAGACAGACAGCGTGCGGATACCGAATTGAGTCGGTAATCGGTACTGCAGAAACAATGGTATCTTGACATCTTTTTTATTTTACTATCGACTTGTACTTTTGACATCACTACTGCTGCTACTGCAATGACACCAGCACAAAAGCACTCTGCTTCTCCCATTTAACTGCATGTGACCACTGCACACTATCTGCTGTGGAGATAAAACTGTTGTTAATAAGAACATTTTAGAATGTTGTTTAAATAGGATTTAATTGTTAAGATTATTGTCTGGATGGAGAATAAGCTTTTGTCTTGCAAGAAACAAAGAAAATCACATTGCCAGCCTGTTTGCCTGTATAGACAAGCTCTCAATGGATTTGTCTCATCAGTTGTTACTGTAGTTTCTCACACATTGAGCAGCAGCAGCAGCTGGTGTGTGTGTGTGTGTGTGTGTGTGTGTGTGTGTGTGTGTGTGTGTGTGTGTGTGTGTGTTTGTGTGTGTTAGAGAAACACAGAAATGGGATTTTTTTTTTTTTTCAGTCATTGGGACTAGTGATGGACAGATATATTTTACAGATTTATAGTGATACTTTACCAACAGTCTTGTCAGTGGATATTGAACTATTTCTGTTTGTGTAAATATAATTTTCAGCAATTTTGTAAACCTGTGATGTGCTGCCATTAGTTCTTGGTGATAGAAATTAGGGCTGGGTTTTAATAAAGTGTTCCCACTTTAATTTGATTCCGATTCACAAGCTCTCGATTCGATTCAGATTTCTATTTGTTTTTATTTGATTCTGATTCATTTGTGTATGTTTCAGTAATAATAATGTCCATTTTGCTTAAATATGAAAGAAATTTGGCCTCAGCTAATGCTGTTGATTATACAGGGGACTTTCAAACTTGGTACATTATAAAAATATTAATTCTACACTGTAACAATTAAGACAGTAAGGAGGAAGCTGGGACCGGCTTGACACTTTTCAGTGTGTAAAGAAATAAAAACAGGCACTGCTTTTCAGCCAGCTACGTCAAATCATAAAACACACACAAGAACGTGGACAAGCTTCGTGCATCTCTCTCCCATCTGCCGCTGTCTCTTCTTCTTAAATACTCCCGCCTCCCCTGGCCCTGCCCTACTCATCACATACCCCCGTCACCGAAATCAGGTCGGGGATTTCTCCGGCCTGTGACCTACAACCAATTTTGGTCAAAATGTACAAATTCCACGTACTCCATTAATAAATATGATGTTGTGAAATTGTGTATGTTATATGTGCTTATATGTACTTGATCCGTTACCCGTTTTGTCAGTTATGACAGAATTTGTTTTAGTAACACCACATTGACATGCATTTAAGAAAATGGTTTATTCCAGGGTTTTTGCAGTCTACTCTAGTATTGTATAGTGGATTGGTCAAAATGCCCGTCTTGGAAGATTAAAGAGGGCACAGCATTCAGGGTTAATCCTGTAGAATCCCCCATCACTGGACAAAGATCCCTGAAGATTAAGTGCTTCACACGTCCCCCGAGTGAGTCATCTGCTGTTTGAATCACCTTATCTCATTACTGTGCAGTTAAACCTTTATGCTTTAAACTGGTTATAGGCTGAACATGTATGGAGTGTACTGCACTTGTGTAAGAGGAACAACAGGGTTACCTGCAAATTTAGCTATTGTAAAGACTAGGGATATTTGGCCATATAGAGATTTTCCCAAATCTACTGACCTCCTTGTGAATAGATAATGCACATTTTCTCCTTTCAGATATTTTTAAATGAATTTTTAATAAATATTGTGTAAAATATAGTAAGTGTTCATTTAAATTCAGCTATCTGTGTGCATCTTATTTGATATAGTTTGGCCAAGCCAATTAATTAATTAATTAATTTGCCCATATTTGTCGATTTTGTTAGGGATGCACCGATCGATTGATACCACTAACCACCTATCCATCGCAATACCACTAATAATAGCAATAACAGTTTAACCTTCAGTGTGTCTTCATGCAGATGCTTAATAATTAGTGACCTGCATTATGACAAAATGCCAAAGACGGTGAACAAACAGCCAAATAGACACTAATGATTTCTCACTGGAACAGTTTTGGAGCTTGTAGTGGATATATTAATCTTATTTTTTTAACATAATTCTGCTGTATGCTGTGTATGATGCTCTCAGGGTTTTCTGGTTGCCAGTATGTCATTATGCTTTGATAGTGACAACAGAAGTATTCATAACTGTTTTCAGTTCAAATAACTGTTAGCATTTCACAATTAATATAGATTAAATGTAATCTTACAGTATGAGGCATTAACATATAAGTCAATTTTGCAAAATGTGGCAATGGACACTTTAAAACAAATATCTGTGATTGAATTGTATCGGCTGATAATAGTTTTAAAATATTGGTAAGCATGTTGGCCTCAAATTTCCTGATTGGTGCGCCATTACATTTTGGAATTGCCATTGCCCGATAGCTGTGCCTGATTGGCAGATAAACTTAAATCAGAAGCACACTGCCAGTTTTCAAATATTTTGTGAATTTTTTATTAAAAATTATGTAAAATAAATGTTAATTTCAGCAATTCTGTGTACATTTCTTGTACTATTATTAAATTGTATTATATATCAAAGGATATATCAGCCATGTTGGCCATCAACCCTGCTGTCTTCAGTTATCTATGGGATTTGCCATCGAAAACCCCATATTCGTCAACCAATATAAACATCATTTCAAAAGTTGTTCTTATTTACTGCTTATTTCCATATCCCATCTAGCTATTTCCATAGCCCTTAGCTTTCTAAAATCTGACCTCTCTCATTCCCCTCATCTGACATTCCTTTCTCACAGGTAAATGCCCCTTTTGTAGTGTACGGCTCAGAGCTGCGGTTGTGACAAAAGCTTGTCTCAACAGAGTCTGACACTCTGCACTCAGCTGGTTATGTGCAGACTAAGGTTTGGATAAAAATAGTGCTTTATGTAACTGCCTTTTTACATGATATTAACTCAAAATCACACACTGCCATTACCATTTTTTTCTCCCTCTGCGGAACAGATTGGAATTTTAGTATTCAAGAAAATGCTTTAAGAGGGAAGTGTTTACAGTACGAAACAATCAGTTTTAATACAGGGTTTATATATTATCCTGTGCCTTTCATTTTCTTTATGTCTTGTTATGATGGTGTAACAAATTCCAATGCTAAAAATGCATCGATTGTGGAGTTTATGCACATTATTACACTTTGTCTACACTGGACGTGAAGGCTAGGGTATACTGTACATTATTTTCCGGTTATTTCTCACACATGGTCAGGCGTTCTAGCCTTTGAAAGTATACCCTCGTGCAACCCCACGTCCACATGTGTGGAAATTGTATTTTGGCTTTGCTATACTCAACGCATAATTAAAATGAATTAAAACCGACTGAATACTGTTCACAAGACTATACACTGTCATTTAAGGGTTAAACATCTGGCGCACCGTGTCACAATACGCAACAGCATGACATTGATTTTTGATTGACACCTGTTTGGTTGTAATGAGTAGTGTCTCTAGTTTTGTTTGATATGGCACTTTAAAAAAATCCATTAATTTTCGTGCGTCAGTGCACTAAAAAAAATGAAGTCCACATATGTGGATAATGGGACCTTATTCCCTCAAAAGTTGAAAAAACATTAGTTTATTGAATAATTTTCCACTATAATACATCTGTGGGTCTAGAGGTGGATGACATGTCCAAAATCTTATATCATGATATCACCATTTCTATATGACGATAATGATATATAACACACTATAGATAAACTTTTCAAAAAAATCTATAAAAATTGGTTTATATATTAAATAAACATATTTTAATGTATATTTTTGAAAAATCCAGTCATTGAATTAAATACTTTATAAATGAAAACTACTTGGTGAAAGTTGGTGGTATTCAAAAAGTGGTAATCAATCTTACCACAATGCTAAATTTCACATTTCTGTCTGATGTTGTTGACTAGTATTATTATTTTAAAACACTTCATTAGGCTCTTAATGGTTTAATTAATCTCTATAGACAATATTTGAATATCTGAAAGCAAAGCCGGTTTGTTTTCTAATATCTAACATCATTCGAACTGAATTTTATTAAGTTGTAGTTTAAAAATTTGCAAGACGGATGACACATAATTGTTGCCACATGACACATTGTTTTAGCTGTTTTCCTCATCAGTTTTGGTTAGACTATCGGGCCTTCTCACAGTTTGAGATGTTTGACTTCCTCCATAGTGCTTTAAGGTAAAAAACTCAAAATTAAGTAGAATTCAAATGGGTCACGCAAGTTTTTTCTCCGCAAACTCGTCTGCCACAGGGCTAAGGAGGAAAGTCATCTAGGGATCACAACTTGTGAACACGACTGGGAGTCAAAGGCGCACGTCTTCACCTCATGGGAGGCGAAAGGTGCTATACGCAAGTGGTACACCTGGCCAGCTGTCGCGGAATTTACTTGTTCGGACCTGACAACACACGGGACGAAACCGGCTCAACCCAGAGATTATAGAACCTCGCAAAGGTGTTGGGTGCCGCCCAGCCCGCTGCTCTGCAGATGTCTGCCAAAGAGGCACCACTGGTCAGGGCCCAGGAGGCCGCTACACTCCTAGTAGAGTAGGCTCGTAGCGCCACGGGGGCCAGGACGTCCTGAGCGTGATATGTCAATGACCCAGTGGGCGATCCTCTGTTTGGAGACAGCGCTTCCTTTCCGCTGTCCACCAGAGCAGACAAAGAGCTGCTCGGAGCTTCTAAAGCTCTGCGTGTGATCCAAATAGATGCTTAAAGCACATACCGGACACAGCAACGGCAAAGCTGGGTCTGCCTCCTTCTGGGGCAGCGCTTGCAGGTTCACCACCTGATCCCTAAACGGGGTCGTAGGAACCTTGGGCACATAGCCCGGTTGGGGTCTCAGGATCACGTGAGAGTAGCCCGGACCGAACTCCAGGCACGTTTCGCTGACAGAGAACACCTGCAGGTCCCCTACCCTCTTGATGGAAGTAAGCGCAGTCAGGAGGGCAGTCTTCAAAGAGAGTGCCTTAAGCTCAGCTGACTCCAGGGGCTCGAAGGGGGCTCCCCGTAGACCCCAAAGGACTACAGAGAGGTCCCATGAGGGGATGAGACGCGGTCTGGAGGGATTCAACCTCCTAGCGCCTCTCAGGAACCTGATGATCAGGTCGTGCTTCCCTAAGGACTTACCGTCCACTGTGTCGTGGTGTGCCGCAATAGCGGCTACATACACCTTCAAGGTGGAGGGGAACAGCCGCCCCTCCATCCTCTCATGCAGGAAGGAAAGCACCGATCCGACTGCACATCTCTGGGGGTCTTCGCATTGGGAAGAACACCACTTAGCGAACAGACGCCACTTCAAAGCATACAGGCGCCTCGTAGAGGGAGCCCTAGCCTGAGTAATCGTGTCTACCACCGCGGGTGGCCACTTAGGTCTTCCGCATCCCGTCCAAGGGCTAGACGTGGAGATTCCAGGGGACCTTCGTGAAGACGCAAGGGGACAAGGACAGGCCAAAGGGGAGGACCTTGTGCTGGTATACCCGGCCGTCGAAAGCAAACCGCAGGAAGGATCTGTGTCGAGGTAAAACCAAGACTTGGAAGTACGCGTCCTTCAGGTCTACCGCCGTGAACCAATGCAAAATGCATTTTTGCGTCAGCATCTTGGACGGAAGTCTGTACAAGGCTGTTCAGAACTCGCAGGTCCAATAATGGCTGCAACCCACCGCCTTTCTTCGGTACGATCAAGTAAGGGCAGAAAAACCCTTTCTTCATCTCGGCTGTAGGGACAGGCTCTATCGCGCCCTTGCGCAGAAGGGTCGCGATCTCCGCACGCAAAGTAGCAGCGCTCTCGCCCTTCACCGAGGTGAAGTGGATGCCGCTGAACCTGGGCAGGCACCTGGCGAACTGAATCGCGTAGCCTAGTCGGACGGTCCGGTTCAGCCATCGCGAAGGGTTGGAAAGCGCAAGCCACGCATCCAAACACCGGGCAAGGGGGACCAAGGCGATAATCACGTCGGACGTACTGGCAGGTGGGGCCTCGCAGCGGGGAGGAGCCTGAGGCACTACATCGTGGGGGCTCGAGCCCCATGGCCGTGCTGAGTCCAGGGACACCGAAGCACTTACCTGGCTCCTGATACCCACCATAAGATTGGTCGAGGAGGGGGGAGGAGGAACATCGTCCCCGCAGTCTGTCGGAGCCAACCCATTGTGGGCGTGTTTGTGCCACAGCTGGGCGCGCAGGGGCGGGGGGTCCGCCGCTGGAGCGCCAAACCTGCCGAAATGGGACGGTGGTGCGCACCTGACATGTGACCCAGAGAACAAGGAAACCACTCTTTTGTTGAAGTTTTGGGTACCTCAGCCTCTTGGGCATGCAGCGAAAAATGAAACAAAAGATTCTCCTCCTGGCCCTCCACCGGGGGATGGAGTGGTCTGTCTACCAGCTCCGTAGAAGCGGATCTCCTCGTCCCTGTGTCGTCCATCTCAGGAGCGTTTCGAAGACTTCCTAGGATTCTTGGTGGCCGGCCGTGAGATGGGTGGCGTCTGCTTCCTGCAGTGGGCTCCGGGCCGGGCCGCGGGGGTGGGCTGCGGCGGAGCCGGTGCTGTGCAGGAGGACGCCCTTGGCAACGAGCAGACGGGGTGCGGGGTCTTGAGTCATGCCTGGGCAGGATGTGTTGAATGGCCTCCATCTGCTGCTTCACTGCCGAGAAATGCTGGGCAAAGTCCTCAACGTTGTTGCCGAATAGGCCAACCTGGGCGATGGGGGCATCAAGGAACCGTGCCTTGTCGGCCTCTCTCATCTCGACCAGGTTGAGCCAAAGGTGGTGCTCCTGGACCACCAGGGTGGACATCGCCTGCCCGAGAGACCGCACCGTGACCTTCGTTGCCCGGAGAGCGAGGTCTGTCACCGAGCGCAGTTCCTGCATCTATCCCGGGTCAGAACTACCCTTGTGCAGCTCTTTTAGCGCCTTGGCTTGGTGAACTTGCAGGAGAGCCAGCAGTTTTAGGTGAACGGTAAAGAGAACTGAGTTTGAATTGAATTCAGTGCACTGAATGCAACCGCTCAGCTCCAAAGAGAAAATCTGAATGAGTGTTTGCATACCAGCTCCTTTTATACCCTTATGTCTGGTGGAGTGGCATGCAAATTCCACTTGCTAATTCCCATTGGCCTTTTTTCAAAAAGCAGAGGTGTTCGGGGCTCCCAAGTGTGACCCCTAGTGTCACTACATCGACACAACGTCGAGTGAGTGACCGATAGGGAACTCATGATACACGAGGCGAGGAGTAAAGGAAGGCTTTCTTGGAAGAACCACAGCATTTTCTTGTTCCTAGACTTTGCGAATTTAACAAGAGAGAAATGTGATCGATTCAAGGAATGCAAGAAACTCTTACATCAACGGAAAGTCGCATTGGCACTGATGTTCCCAGCCAAATTGAGAATAGATGCTAAGGATGGCTGCAAAATATTTACATGTCCCCAGCAAGCCATGCTCTTCATAAAGTCAACGGACCAAGTAAGTTATTTTGTGGTACTCACGTTGCAGCCAAGTGAGACTGACTCACTGAACATTCACTTGACCGTCTGGGGAAACTGAGTGCCTTTTTTGTTTCTTTTTGTGCTGGTTCTGCCTAGCGGCTGGAGTTGCTTTGTGTAGTGGCACTCCTTCGGGACAGTGTTGTGGATGAATCTGCATGTTCTTTGTGCTTATGCCTCCTATTTGTTTTGTGGAGTATTTCTTGAAGGACATTGGAGTGATTGGGTCATTTGTTGCACTCATGTAGCAGTCGAATGGGCCGGATCACTGAACATTCGTTTGACTGCCTGAGGAAACTGAATGGCTTTTTTTTTTTGCTGGTTCTGCTAGAGGCTGGAGCTTGTTTTGTGGAGGAACACACCATCGGGACAGTTCTGTGGATGAATCTACACGTTCTGTTTGTTTATTCCGCCTATTGGCTGGAGTTTGTTTTATAGATTATCTTCTGTTGTGTAATTCTGTCTCACAAAATTTGTATAGAAACACCGGACTTGAGCAATCCAATGGCAAAGTTGTTGTGGGGGCTCTCGTAGGTGTACATGGAGTGTTTGAGTTTAGAGGGATGGACACCAGTTGGCGCTGTCGTGCGCCAACTGTCGTGCATTTTCTTTTTTCAGTTTGTTTGGTTCGGGGGGAGGTTTGGGGTTTGATTGTTGCACTAATGTTGGAATGCGGTCTTTATCATTTTATTTTTGACAAACAATCTGTTTTTTCTAATATGTCAAATTGTCAAATGTTAATATGAGTAGATTGTCTCTCTTCATGTGGAATGTGAATGGATTGGGGCACCCTATAAAAAGAAGGAAGGCCATTTTTTTTCTTAAACGTAAGAATATGATATAGTGTTTCTTCAAGAAATGCATCTTTCCCCGCAAGAAGCTGCAAAATTTGGGAAGATATGGGGTGGACATGTTTTCTTTAGTGCTGGCTCAAGTAAGAGCAGGGGAGTCATTACACTGATAAGAAAGCATCTACAGTTCAAATGTCTCAAACAGATTAAAGATAAATTAGGAAGAGTCATTATTGCTTTAGCAGAAATTCAGGGGCAAAGGTTGATTTTGGCTAATATTTACGCACCTAATGCTGATGATCAGGGCTTTTTATAGATCTTGAAAGGATGTTGCAAGCCGCTGGCACCCCTCATGATATAATACTGGGAGGAGACTTTAATCTATTGATAGACTCAGTCCTTGATCATAGTGAAGCAAAAGTGTGTAAGCCCCAAGATGTGTAAAAATCGTGGTCTTACAGATATTTTGAGACTTTTGAACCCATCTGGTAGGGACTATACATTTTTTTCATCAGTCCATAAGATTTATTCTAGAATAGACTTTTTTATATCTAAGTCCCTCATTTTATCTGTTGCTGATTGCTCAATTGGAAACATCTTCATCTCAGATCACACCCTGGTGAGTTTAGAGATGCTGCCACATACGGAGAAAAACAAATCATATAGTTGGCACTTTAATGTATCCCTTTTGCAAAATCCTGAATTCCAACAAATGTTAAAGGCTGAAATCAATGTTTATACGGAGACCAACTGGTCCTCAGTATCCTCTGTGGGTGTGGCTTGGGAGGCACTTAAGGCAGTTCTTAGGGGTCGGATCATACATTATGCCTCATTTTCTAAAAAATCCAAAGCACGAGAACTCGTAGAGTTGGAAGGGAATATTAAAAGTGCTGAGGCAGAGCTGAAGCACCGAATGTCATCTGATGGCCTCAGAGAATTGACCCGATTGAAATACAGATATGATACTATTTTGTCACGGAAGGTGGAGTTTTGGCTATTCAGGGCAAGACAGTCATACTTTGAGTCGGGGGACAAAGCAGGGAAGCTTTTGGCTATATATATATATATATATATAAAGCAGAGATAGCCTTTTTCTACCATTCCCTCCGTGAAATCTGCTGGTGGTAAAATATTTACCTCGGCCATTGATGTTAATAATGCTTTTAAAGAAATCTGTCTTGATCTCTATAGTTCCACATCTTCGTCTACTGATGAAGATATTAGAAACTTTGTGGAACCATTAGAACTCCCTAAACTGAAGACTGAGCAAATAAATTTTCTTGATTCTGAGATAACCTTGAGGTAAAGAGGTAATTAAGGCCTTGCTTACAGTTAAGGCTCCAGACGGCTTTACTGCTGAATTTTTTAGATCTTATTCTACAGAACTGGCTCCACTTTTGTTAGAAGATTATATGGAATCATTAAAGAATGGAAAGCTTCCGCCAACCATGACACAAGCCCGGATCAGTCTGATTCTTAAAAAGGACAAAGATCCAAGCGAGTGTAAGAGTTACCGTCCAATTTCCCTGATCCAGCTAGAAAAAATTGTCAAAAAATTCTGGCTAACCGGTTAAGTAAATTGATGACATCTCTTATACATATAGATCAGGTAGGGTTTATTCGGGGCCACAGATATTCTGATAACATTAGGCGTTTCATCAGTATCATGTGGTCAGTGACAAATGATCAGACTCTGGTCGCTGCCATCTCACTTGACGCCGAAAAGGTGTTTGATATGGTAGAATGAGATTATCTTTTTAAGATTTTGGAAATATACGGGTTTGGGAATACTTTTATTGGATGGATTAAGTTACTTTGTAGACACCCGGTAGCAGCGGTACAAACAAATGGATTAATTTCAGATTATTTTACTCCGGATAGGAGCACCGGGCAGGGTTGCCCTATTTCCCCATTATTGTTCTGTCTTGCCCTGGAACCATTAGCAGCCGCGATAAGAAAGGAAGATGATTTTCCAGGGGTGGTGGCGGGAGGTATGGCGCATAAGCTTTTGCTTTATGCAGATGATATTTTATTATTCGTCTCCAACCCCACTAGGTCTGTGCCTTGCCTCCACAGAATTATGAATTCCTTTTCTAAGTTCTCAGGATACAGAGTCAATTGATCTAAATCCGAAGCTTTGGCTCTGACAGCATACTGCCCAGTGACAGCTTTTCAGCCGGGCAACTTCCAGTGGCCCAAACAGGGCATTAACTACTTGGGCATTTTATTCCCAGCAAATTTGTGTGATTTAGTTAATTTTGACCCCTTAATAAAAAGGTTTTCGAGCAATGTGGGCAGGTGGGCTTCATTACAAATATCTATGGTTGGGAAGGTTAATGTTATTAAAATGAATTGTATTCCAAAGTTCAACTACCTGCTACAATCTCTCCCTGTAGATGTCCCCCTCTCTTATTTCAAGCAATTTGATAACATAGCGAAGTCCTTCATTTGGAATGGTAAGCGTCCCAGATTACATTTCAATAAGTTACATAGGCCAATTGACAAAGGTGGGCTAGGCCTACCCAAGATTTCTTTTAATTATTATGCATTGGGTCTCAGACATTTGGCTCATTGGTTGCTTCCACCTGAGAGAGCCTCTTCCTGGTTTTGTATTGAACAGGAAGTTCTTGCCCCTATTTCACCATTGCAAAGCCTTTCTATCAAACTAATCAGAGAAGTTAAATTACACCCCGTTATCTCGCATTTGCACTCAGTATGGACAAAAGTGTCCAGAGTGTTTAATTCGGAGCATATGGCTGAACCCCAAGTTATGTATGAATAAGTCCCCTTTCTGCTGGTCAGAGTGGATTGTGAGGGATGTTAATATGCTCGGTGTCCTGTATGAGAGTGGAGTGTTAAGATCCTTTGAAAATTTGGTTCAACATTTTGGGATTCCCAGATCTCAGTTCTTTAGGTATTTACAGCTGTGCCACCTGCTCTGTCCAATTTTGGGAGAGGTGATTACTGTTTTGGAAAAGGTCATGAGGCATCAGTGTATTACTCCCTGCTAATTCAGAGTCTGGGTGGTGGAGCTTTAACTTCTATCAAGAGATTATGGAAGAAAGATTTAAACTTTGTATTGGAGGAGGGAGTGTGGGCTAGGATTCTAGAAAACATGAAGCCTGTATCTAGAGATGCAAGGTTGCGCCTTATGCAATTCAAGATTTTACATAGATTCTATTGGACCCCCTCTAGATTGTATAGGCTTGGTCTTAAAGACACACCCACCTGCTGGCGAGGCCAATCAGAAGGTGGAGACACAACCCATGTTTTTTGATGGTGTGTTAAGATCCAAGAATTTTGGTTGAAGGTTCAGAGTTTTATGTGTGACGTATTGGGCACTCAATTTTCATTTTGCCCCAGACTCTGTATTTTGGGCGATGGGGCGGTCATCAAAAAATTGGGTTCTGACCAGTTTTATGATAGGCAGACAGCTTATCTTAAGGTGATGGAAGTCGCCTGGAGCGCCCTCATTTCGGAAGTGATGTGCAGAGATGGGGAGTGTGGTAGCTTTCAAGGAGGTGTCATGTAGAAGGCTGGGGATTTGGGATTTGTTTGATAGGAAATGGGACAGTTATTTAGCATTTTTGGGGGACTCTCGGGGAGGGGCCGTGGAGAGAGGTAAAGTTTTGGATGTGTATGATTATTATTATATTTTTTTTGTGTGTGTGTATTCTTATGTGTGACCACAGGGGTGTTTGTTGGGGGTCAGGGTGGGGTTGGTGATTGGGGAAGGGGAGGGGTAATAGTGGGGGTTAAATGTTGATTCAATGTATATATGTTTTTCTGTGTTATATCTATGAATCAAAAAATGTTAATCGGAAAAAAGAATGTGAAATATCATGGGTCCTGGGTAGCTCAGCGAGTAAAGACACAGACTACCACCCCTGGAGTCACGAGTTTGAATCCAGGGCGTGCTGAGTGACTCCAGCCAGGTCACCTAAGCAACCAAATTGGCCCGGTTGCTAGGGAGGGTAGAGTCACATGAGGTAACCTCCTCGTGGTCACTATAATGTGGTTCTCGCTCTCTGTGGGGCACGTGGTGAGTTGTGCGTGTATGCCGCGGAGAATAGCGTGAAGCCTCCACGCACACTTTGTCTCCGCAGTAACGCTCTCAACAAGCCACGTGATAAGGATTGACTGTCTCAGATGCGGAGGCAACTGAGATTCATCCTCTGCCACCCGGATTGAGGCGAGTCACTATGCCACCATGAGGACTTAGAGCGCATTGGTAATTGGGCATTCCAAATTGGGGAGAAAAGGGGGAAAAAAAGGATGTGAAATGTCAGAATAATAGTAGAGAGAATGATTTATTTCAGCTTTTAATTCTTTAATCACATTCCCAGTCGGTCAGAAGTTTATATACACGTATTTGGTAGCATTGCCTTTAAATTGTTTAACTTGGGTCAAACATTTTAAGTAGCCTTCCACAAGGTTCTCACAATAAGTTGAAGGAATTTTGGCCCATTCCTCCAGACAGAACTGGTGTAACCGAGTCAGGTTTGTAGGCTTCCTTGCTCGCACATGTTTTTTCAGTTCTGCCTGCAAATTTTTCTATTGGATTGAGGTCAAGGCTTTGTGATGGCCAATCCAGTACCTTGACTTTGTTGTCCTTAAGCCATTTTGCCACAACTTTGGAGGTATGCATGGGGTCTGTCTAATTGCCTAAAGGCTTGACATAATTTTCTGGAATTTTCCAAACTGCTTAAAGGGACAGTTAACTTAGTGTATGTAAACTTCTGACCCACTGGAATTGTGATATAGTCAATTAAAATTGAAACAATTTGTCTGTAAACAATTGTTGGAAAAATTACTCATGTCATGCGCAAAGTAGATGTCCTAAACGACTTGCCAAAACTATAGTTTGCTAATATGAAATCTGTGGAGTGGTTAAAAAATGAGTTTTAATGACTTCAAACTAAGTGTATGTAAACTTCTGACTTTATGGGGCAAACGTCATAGCAGATCACCCACCCTGTGCTTCAGTACTGCTATAGAGTTGGGCTTCGCCCCAACATGCTTTCTTGAAGAGTTGATATTTTTATTTCAGTGTAGTCTCACCACGTCTAACAAGTACACCTATTTGATTATTTAATAGCTGGCTGATACTGCACAATAAAGCTACTCAGTAAATCAAATAACACATGAATAGGTAAATATGTACTCTCTGAGTGTCTATTTAATATAAATAATAGTATCTGTGTATATGTATTATATATGAGCATGCATTATTTGTATATTAGGGGTGGAAATCAGCAGTGTGATGTGATATTGTATCGACATCTGGGAAGAGATACAATAATATTGCTATATCAAAATTTTGATTTTAATAAAACTGTGAACTTTTGACTTGTTTTTTTATTCATTTTCATTGGACTTTGGTGCTTTGCGCAATGAGTAATGAACTTTCACCTTCATCAGAGAGCCATAAAAGTAGCGTAGAGCATTGGCATATCAGCATTACTAAAAAAACACATGAGGGAAAAGCGTACTTTGGTTGGTTAGCTGGTGGAAATGGCTGACAACCGATTAATCGATTGATAGTTTTTAGAAATCGATTTATTGAATGTTAAAAAAATATTCCTTAGTCTTTCCTTACAGGCAACAAAAGTAAAAAAAAAAAACTCCAAGATGCAGTTTATTATGTTAATCATACATAAAAAAAAAAAAATTTTGAAAAAAAAAAAAGCAGTTTACTTTGTAACATTGTTCTAACTATTCCAAAAGCTAAAGTTAGCGTCCTCTCCACCTTGTCAGTGAACAGTCATTTCTCCAATGCAGCAAGTTACAAACAAGTGAATTGTCAAACCACCAATTATTACATTATTACAAATGATTGATTTATTGTACCATATGTAATGATAATGTGTGCTGTATAAATAGTTTGGTTTTCTATGTCTATGTTTTAAATCAGCTTCTTCCATGCAGAGTGTGTGATTGTTTTTATTTAACCTCAAGAGGCTGTTATACTGTAGAAGCAAAGCATTCTAATTATAGAACCCTATAGCGCTAGAAATGGAGGAATAATAATAAGAAATCTATCTGTGTTGATTTTTGCCAATAATCAGTAGTTCCAAAAAGCAACCATCGGTGCCGATATATTGGTAAAACCAATAGTAGAGCTGTCACTATTGATTGTTTTGGTAATGAAATGTCACGTTTGGCTAAAATGCATTCATTAGCCTAAGTTTTGATGCATTTTACGATTGAATAACAACAACAAAACAATTGTGCAAAAAATATCTAAAGCCAACAGACACTCAAAGCAGATCTATAATATAAAATCATTCAAGCTGACAGAGATTGGCTTCTCCATATGTGCCCTTTTTAAATGCAAGATCTACTTTTTTCTTTAACTAGTTCAACATGATCTAACCATTTTAGTTTAGAACTCAACAAATGGGAAAACAGGCCATGGAAATAAAATATTTTATCTTTTCAGAAACAATGTCTGCCCACCAATCTTGTTTATTGAGGATAAGCTATTTATGTGGTTAAACTGTTTCACAGAGATATAAAAGACATTTTATTTATTTGTTGTTGTTTTGTTTTTTTTTACTATCACTTGCATGCAAAACGGAATACAATATTCACAGTATTCACGTGATAAATTTTTTCACTGTTGCATTGTGCTGCAGCTGTTGTGGGCATTGTTGCGCGTGTGCTACATGCAGATCGCAAAAGCTTGTCACTTGCCACGTACCGTGTAAAATGCCCTTAAGCATCTGGACATTTAGTTCCTTACTGAGTAAAACTTCATAATTTCACATGCAGACATAGCCATTTCTCCCTCAGGTAAGCCAGAGTTTTATATTGCGTCTGTGGGGCGCGAGACGTGCAGCTCTGGATTTAACAGCAGACTCGCGTTGAGCTTTGATTGACAGCATACAGACAGACCTGCTGTTCAGTAAATAAAGTTATCTGGATTCCCATATTGAGTTTTACCTGAATTAATGGCCATAAACTATAAAATATTTATCGGAAGTGGGCCATTGGAATTTGCATGTCAGTGCCCCGGACATACGGGTATAAAAGGAGCTGGCTCGCAACCACTCATTCAGATTTTCTCTTCGGAGCCGAGCGGTTCTACTCGTTGAGCTGAATTCATCCGCCGAGTTCATTCACCTCATCTGCTGGATTTACGGTGCATTTCAGCAGCTTCTCCTCCTCTGCACCGGTGGAGTACAGAGAACGCCCCTGGGTGCTTCGGCAGGCTAAAAGATTATATTCTTTTCCTAAAAGAGTATATTTTCTTCTACTTAAAGCGTGGCACTCACAGGAGCGTCTTTTTGAAAATGCCTTTCTGTTTGTGTATAATTCCTGGTTGCGGTCGTTACCTTTTTTCTGATGGCCACGATCGCTGCCTGACGTGTTTGGGGCGCCGCACATGCGGAGGCGTCATTCGTGGACGGGTCATGTCCTCATTGCGAGAACATGACTATGGCAATGTTGCGGTCGTGGCTTACTTTCGTAAGAGGGAAAGCCACCCCAGCGGCTCCCTGCCTCGGTCCTTCTACCTACGGGTATGAGGCCGCATCGGCTAGCACTGGGGGCGATTTGGGGACCTCAATGGGAGCACCTCCGCCGGAAATCCCGCTCTCATTCGGAGCTCGCGAAGAGGATGAGCTGTTGATCGCAGCATCGGAGAGTGGGCTCGTCCAGTCTGACGCTGAGGCTTCGGCTGGGCTTCCACCTTCGGGTATGGTCGCCCCGTTGCAGGCCGACGCAGAGCTGACGGACATGCTTGCCCGGGCGGCTGCAAGTGTCGTGCTGGAGTGGAATCCTCCACTCTCCCCTGAACCCTCACGGCTGGATGATTGGTTCCTGGGCCCAGAGCGCCGCTCATGGCCACGCCCCGCCCTGGTCCCTTTCTTCCCGGAGGTGCACGAGGCGCTGACGAGGTCATGGAGGGCACCTTTCACTGCCCGATCCCGGTCTTTCAGCTCCCCTGCTCTCACTACCCTCGATGGTGGGGCTGCCAGGGGGTATTCGGTGATTCCCCAGGTGGATAAGGTGATTGTGGTGCACCTGTACCTGCAGAGCGCCGCCACCTGGCGGGACTGCCCGAAACTCCCGTCCAGAGCCTGTAGGCTTACGTCGTCTCTCGCGACTAAGGCCTACGGTGCTGCTGGACAGGCAAGAACGTGAACACCATGGCTCTCCTGCAAGTACACCAAGCCAAGGCGCTAAAAGAACTGCACAAGGGTAGTTCTGACTCGGGATTGATGCAGGAGCTGCGCTCGGTGACCGACCTCGCTCTCCAGGCGACAAAGGTCACGGCGCGGTCTCTCAGGCAGGCGATGTCCACCCTAGTGGTCCAGGAGCGCCACATTTGGCTCAACCTGGTCGAGATAAGGGAGGCTGACAAGGCACGGTTCCTTGACGCCCCCATCTCCCAGGTTGGCCTGTTCGGCGACACCGTTGAGGACTTTGCCCAGCAGTTCTCAGCGGTGAAACAGCAGATGGAGGCTATTCAGCACATCCTGCCCCGGCGTGGTTCAAGACTCCGCACCCCGTCTGCTCATCGCCAAGGGCGTCCACCTGCGACAACAGCACCGGCTCTGCCGCAGCCCGCCCCCGTGGCCCCGGCGCGGAGCCACCCGCAGGAAGCAGACGCCACCCGTCTCACAGCCGGCTGCCAAGAACCCGAGGAAGGCTTTGAAGCGCCCCTGAGACAGGTGACCCAGGGACGAGGAGACCCGCTGCTCTGGAGCTGGTGGACAGACCACTCCATCCCCCGGTGGAGGGCCGGGAGGAGTATCTTTTGTTTCCTTTTTCTTTGATTTCGCCGCATGCCCAAGGGGCTGCAGTACCCAAAAATTCAACAAAAGAGCAGTTTCCTTATTCCCTGGGTCACATATCCAGTGCTCATGGCCGTCGTTGTCAGGACCACTGACCACCGTTCCCTTATGGCCCATATGGCGCTCCAGGGGTGGCCCCCCCACCCCTGCGCGCCCAGCTGTGACACAAACACGCCCACACCAGGCTGCTTCTGACGGACTGCGGGGACGATATTCCTCCTCCCCCTCCCTGACCGGCCCTATGGTGGGTATCCGGAGCCAGGTAAGTGCTTCGATGTCCCCGGACTCAGCGCGGCCACTGGGTCGGGGCTCGAGCCCCCTCAATGTGGCGCCTCAGGCTCCGCCCCACCACGAGGCCCCACCCACCAGTACATCCGACGTGATTGTCCCCTTGGTCCCCCTCGCCTGGAGTTTGGACGCGTGGCTTGCGCTTTCCAACCTGCTCTAGGGGAACCCCTGCACGTAGAAATGCAAGGTCGGTCCAAGAGCTGAAGAGGCGGTGACAGATCGCCGTGATGGCCACGCAATGTGTCCCACGGCGCCATGCCCATCTCGGGACTCGGGTCTGAAGCGGCCTCGTATGCATCAACCCGAGCGGTGTGGCCGCCACTGAGGATGCCATATGCCCCAGGAGCCTCTGAAAAAGTTTCAGTGGTCTTCACGAAAGTTGCCCCGCTATGGGAAGTGGGCATCCGCATCCTCAACTATCTCGAAGACTGGCTAATCCTAGCTCACTCTCGGATTAGCCAAACAACTATGTGATAATAAATGGCTTCATATGATCACTATCCTTAAATAAAAGATCAGTCATATTTTCAAAATCAATGCCAAAATTTCACAATTTCTGCCAGGGTATGCAAACTTTCGAGCACAACTGTATAATAAAAACCTTTGCAGTCTTGCTATGAAGACAGTCTCTACAGACAAAACAATTTATAGACTTATACTCTTAGCTCTTTCTTAGTAGGGCTGGGTGGTGTTTCCAATTATTTATTTATTTTTTTTTTATTAAAAAAAAAAAAAAAAAAAAATTAATTCGAGGAATCAAGATTTTGCATAAAAATATTGCAAACGCTATAGTTAGATTTGTAAATCCACCAAAGGCTGAATAAGGAAGAGAAAAATAATTCACAGCGCTTGTCTTAATGCTGCTCTCGATCTGATCAGCTGCACGTGTGGCGCGCTCCAAATGAACGTGGCAGGTTAACAACACGGAGACTGATTTAAACGACAGTGGTAATATTTCAAGTACGATTGTTCACAGTGTGATTGTAGCTTATCTTCGCCCATTATACACAGGCTTAAGACCATAACTGGCCTCAGTGTGCGCATGTTAATGACACAAATGACACTTTCTTTTTACTCATAAAAAAGCGTTAGTTACGTGACAGTTATGGGTGCTTCTTTTCATTCCTTTGTTTCCTATAATGAAAAGAACTTGGATTTCTCTAACCAGGTTGCCTTGCATTCTAATAAAGAACATACAATTAGAATCATGTTAGAGTAAATTTAAAAGTTCAAAAATAGAATCGTGAATTGTCCATAAGTTTGATAAAAGTCGTGATTTAAATGTATTTGCCATATCGCCCAGCCCTAGTTCTTAGTTTGTATTTTGGTTTAATATCAGTAATAATTGAGTCATCTTTTACCTCATGCCACAGTACATTTAGCCTTTTCACACACTTGCTCTGAGTGGTGGTAAATCTATTTATCCCAAAAATATTCATTTGAAAAATGTAACTAAAAACTCTTTGAACTCTTTGAAATATTATTTTATCCCCCACTTCTAGTATGTATACTGTATATGCAATGTTTGTGTTCTGTTGATGATATTTAGATGTTAGGTTTAGCAGACTGACAGCAGGGCTTTATAATCAAATAGTGCTGAAGTTTAGTGTAACCACATTAACTAATGTTTGCCCTGTACTCATAGTTTTGTGGTCTTTTGAATCTGGGTCGTGTTAGGCCAGTCAACTCACTCTTCTCTTGCAGTGCAGCCTTAATGTAAGTCTGTATAATGTTTAAATTTCATGGATTCACTCTCAAAGACCTTAGAGGAACTCTTCCTTGAGCAATCCACCTCTTAAAAGAGTAAGAGTGAACAGTTTGCCATTAGCCATTGAATTAACTTCTCTCTCTGGCTGCATCGAATGTCATTTACTGTAAGTTGGCTGGATGTGTTTACATTAACTCCAGCCTTCTCTTGTAATCTTAAAGTAATTCATTCTGTATTGAGCAGGATGGTAAGTATGACTTTGTGAAAGCATGGTGACTGTCTCTCATACATGTGTTCTTCTTGTCAAGATGTATGGCCATTTGTGGCCAGTGGATTAATAGCTCCATTGTGTGTGTATGTGTGTGTGTGTGTGTGTGTGTGTGAGCAATAGCACTTGCCAAGGATGTGAACGTGCTCTACGCATGCGTATGCTTCTTTTACTGTAAAGCACTTAACATGCATGACATGTATTCCAGAAGGCAGGCATTACCATGGCAACACTTGTAGGTCATAAGCTGCGGGTTTGATTTGATTGGCTGAGTGAAGAGAGCACACACGGGAGAGATCAGTCAGTGTGCAGGACTGTTTATCTACAGGATGTCCTTTTGGAATCTGCTCTACCAATCTAATTTCTCACTTCAGCTATTTTATCTTGACAAGCACTAAAGATTGCTTGGGCTTTCCTTATTTTAACCTAATTTCAGTACAGAATATTGTTTTAGTCTGTGTGTGTTTGTATTAAGTCTTTATTCTTCTTATCCTTGTATAGACTATGTCAGTTTTTCACTTCATCAGTGTGGTTAGTATGGGGGGATGGTAGTTTGACCAAACTCTAGCAATTATGAGCAATTATGTCAGGGGAATGGTATACCATGATATAGAAATTTTAGCTGTAAACTAAACAAAAAATTGGCATATATTTGAAATAACCATATGGTAATGGTGAGATAATTCAGTAAATTAAATACTTTTCTAATGAACAGTACTTCATTTAATTGTTTTCTCTTTTATTTGGAACTTGATGGAAGCACACCAAAGGATTTGATTAATCAAAACAAATGAGTGATAAGTCTGGCATCAGTTAAAAAAACAGCTGCTTCACATCATATAACACTTGAGTTAAAAACAAAAGACTAGAAACAGTAAAACTTAGGGTTGCAAAATTAATCGCAATTACAATTACTTCTGCCACGATTATGTAATCTTGAAAACTGACGATTACAGCATTCAGTTAAATCTGCTCCTGTTGTGTCAATAGTTTCTATTTACAACATGTTTTTGCAGTGGTTGAGTGTTCTAACCAATCACAGACATTTCCACTGAGCAATAAATGGCAATGGCTAATCAGAGATGCTTAAATTAGTTCTCTGTCTTATCAGTAATGACAACTGATCCTAATGCACAAGTTTTAAATGCCCAGAGGCCTGCTTTGTGTTTCACCTCTGTTCATGGAGGCACACAAAAATTAAACATCACCTGACACTCGAAAAGAAGCTGTAGAACAAAAGTACTTTGGAATTATTTCGGATGCATCGCATATTGTGCCGCTCGCTTTGAACGTAGATGGTAAATACACTGCAAATGAGCAACACGACAAAACTAAAATGCTTCCATTCCAATCAAGGCATAGACGCGGTGCAAATTGATTTATTATGCTGATTAGACAGCTTTGTTTTTAATTAGAGCATTCGCGAGAGTGCAGAACTTTGTGCGGAGTGTCAGTGAGCTTGTGTCGAAATGCAAGTCTCAAACAGTGTAAACCTGCAGTGAGTGACAGCAGTCATTGTAATGGGAGAGTTTGTCATGTTGCTCGATTTCTGTGTACAATTTATTAAAAATGTAATAGTTTAGTTTTGACATGTAAATAAGTAGGCCAATGTGAATTTTGATTTGTACAAAATAGCAAAAGTAATTCAGCTTAACTGTTCTGTTTGTTTTGGAGGTGTAACCAACATAAAGAATATGGCATGAATAGCATATTTGTAATGGGGCAGACATGGAATGAGGATCTAAATGCAGCTTTTAATGGAAACCAAAAATAAACAAAGTAACTCAAACATGAAACAAAAACACGAGAAACCAAGCACAGAACAAGACAATACATGTGAAGACTGACAAAGAAACCGGGGAGAACAAGGGCTTAAATACATGGGGGCAAACAAGGGAACGAGGAACACCTGTGAAAACAATCAGGGGAAAACCAATCATAAAATGAAACTACAAACCAACAGGAAACAGGAAATAAACAAGAATTTCAACATAAGTCAACACAAAAACAGGGAATATGTGACAATATTTCACGAATCACCGCCATTGTTATTGCATCTGCTCTAATAAGACCTATTTGCCACGAACTCTGATCTCAAATTTTTAATTTACAAAGTGCAACCACTGAGGCCAAAAATGATCTAACGATGATCTTACATGAACAAGATCACCATTGAAGATCTAAAGGGATGAATGGTCCACTGAGTCGCCACCACAGGGCTTACTGAACGCAGTAAGTAACTTGTTCAATTTAAATCGGCTGTTGATAAGTTTGAATATTGAATATGTCATATAATTTACTGTATGTGGATTAATAAATTAAGCAGTAATTTAGCAATAATTTAATTTATTCTATACCATAGATATCCATTTAAAATAACGTTTATAAGGCCTAACATTAACAAACATTGTTACAATATCTAATGCTTAAAGGAAACTGAAGCGCAGCTCATATCCACCATTGAAATGTGCAACTCTGAAGAATTAATTTAAATTAATTTAAATAACTAATTTAATTTATTGAATTAATTGTCATTTATTAATTATGCATTATAAATGACTTATTTAAAAATCCTACTAAAATAAACTTAACATGAGTTTATAGAAGTGGCTGCATATAATAAACACTGAAATAAGTAAGACTTATCAGTAAATTATATAATTATAACATTACATAATTGATCTGCTAAATTAAGATGAGTATCTTGCCCGACGCTGATTTTACAGTGCCAGTCTGAGCAAATTTCGTGATTTGGCTCTACTTTTTTATTTAATTTTCTTATTTTTTCGTCGGATGTCAAAAAAATCTACATCCATATTGAAAGGCACACTGCAGGCAGAAAATTGCCGTGCATTAAGTATGATCTTAACGGTAGTTCATGCAGGTCAAAATATATGAGGAAATGCTTTGTAAAAATTCAGTATCAGCAATCACAGACATTTGCATTCGGATGAGATTTGATTTCTCAGAGAACCCTTGAGTTAGCCTAAAAACAGTAGGTAATTTGCTCTGTAATTTTTTACAGAGGTTGTGAGATAAAAACACATATTTGTTAGATTCGGACAGGATTAAAATCACAAAGTATGTTTGTGAAACACAAATTTCCCTGACCTCCTCAGGGAAAACTAGTCCTATCCAAATGACTCAGTTTACGTGCACTTACAAAAATGGTTCATTACAGGGTTTTTGCAGAAAGTGGCGTTCTGAAACGGGAAACGCTGTTTTCTTTATGCCATTTAAGAGATTAATAGAAAGCTGTTTAACAAACTTAGGTTTCTTTCAGAGAAAGTGGCTTATGTGGCCATATATGCTTAAGTGCCATTCTTACAGGTTTTTGAGGAGTGCGCATGTGCCTGGAACAGACCGTCGTAGGATGTAGCTCTACATCATATCAACAAGTCAACACAGCGGAAAGAATTCAGCGTTTCTGGGAGTACAGTGGGAAAAGGGAAAATCTCACACACACTGTAAGCTATACCCATTTAAACACACCAATTTAAAACAATGATTACTGTCCCTCAAGTCGGTGTATATGTGCTCAAGTACTTGGGGTAATCCAGGAGTTTGATGTAAGAGGGAAACCCAACTATTGCAGCAAATTTTCACTGCTGGTCGCTATTGAAAATTAAGGAAACAAACATAGCAACAACTTTATTACCAGAAAGGAATATCTGAAAATAAGCGAGGCAACAGAAAATAACAAATAATGTCTTCCTAAGATGCAATGTTTGTTATTCACTCCAGCGTCGTGGGAAAATTATGTTGATGTGGAGAAAGCTGCTGACTGACAGAGCCGCGTGTATAAGCGGGTAAAGAAAAAGCCGAAAACACAGTGCATATACAGTTGAAGTCAGAAGTTTACATACACTTTAACCAAATACATTTAAACTCAGTTTTTCACAATTCCTGACATTTAATTGTAGAAAACGTTCCCTGTCTTAGGTCAGTTAGGATCACTACTTTATTTGAAGAATACGAAATATCAGAATAATAGTAGAGAGAATTATTTATTTCAGCTTTTATTTCTTTCATCACATTCCCAGTGGGTCAGAAGTTTACATACACTTTGTTAGTATTTGGTAGCATTGCCTTTAAATTGTTTAACTTGGGTCAAACGTTTTAAGTAGCCTTCCACAAGCTTCTCACAATAAGTTGCTGGAATTTTGGCCCATTCCTCCAGACAGAACTGGTGTAACTGAGTCAGGTTTGTAGGCCTCCTTGCTCGCACATGCTTTTTCAGTTCTGCCCACAAATTTTCTATCGGATTGAGGTCAGGGCTTTGTGATGGCCACTCCAATACCTTGACTTTGTTGTCCTTAAGCCATTTTGCCACAAATTAGGAGGTATGCTTGGGGTCATTGTCCATTTGGTAGACCCATTTGCGACTGAGCTTTAACTTCCTGGCTGATGTGTTGAGATGTTGCTTCAATATATCCATATAATTGTCCTTCCTCATGATGCCATCTATTTTGTAAAGAGCACGAGTCCCTCCTGCAGCAAAGCACCCCCACAACCATGCTTCACGGTTGGGATGGTATTCTTCGGCTTGCAAGCCTCACCCTTTTTCCTCCAAACATAACGATGGTCATTATGGCCAAACAGTTTAATTTTTGTTTCATCAGACCAGAGGACATTTCTCCAAAAAGTCAGATCTTTGTTCCCATGTGCACTGGCAAACTGTAGTCTGGCTTTTTTATGGCGGTTTTGGAGCAGTGAATTCTTCCTTGCTGAGCAGCCTTTCAGGTTATGTCGATATAGGACTTGTTTTACTGTGAATATAGATACTTGTCTACCTGTTTCCTCCAGCATCTTCACAAGGTCCTTTGCTGTTGTTCTGGGATTTATTTGCACTTTTCGCACCAAACTACATTCATCTCTAGGAGACAGAATGAGACTCCTTCCTGAGCGGTATGATGGCTGCGTGGCCCCATGGTGTTTATACTTGCATACTATTGTTTGTACAGATGAACGTGGTACCGTCAGGTGTTTGGAAATTGCTCCCAAAGATGAACCAGACTTGTCGAGGTCCACAATTTTTTTTTCTGAGGTCTTGGCTGATTTCTTTAGATTTTCCCATGATGTCAAGCAAAGAGGCACTGCGTTTGAAGGTAGGCCTTAAAATACATCCACAGGTACACCTCCAATTCAGTACACCTCCTATCAGAAGCTAATTGGCTAATTGCCTAAAGGCTTGACATAACTTTCTGGAATTTTCCAAGCTGCTTAAAGGCACAGTTAACTTAGGGGCCGTTTACACGACAACGTTTTCAACTAAAAACAGAAAACTTTTTATGCGTTTTGGCTGTTCGTTTACACGACAACAGCGTTTTGGGGCCTGAAAACGCAAACTTTTGAAAACGGGTTTCAAAGTTTTTGAAGTGGAAGTTTTTGAAAATGATACCGTTATCGTCTCCGTGTAAACATAGAAAAACGCGAATTTGTGAAAACGATGACGTCATGCGCACGCGTATTACGTGTTCAGTCTATAGGCATGTGCGCGAGTACTTCAAAACAACGCACGAGACATTCAAAACTACAATGGCGGACTACAGGACTGTGTGCTGCTCAAGATTTTGAGTTTATTGACACTTCTCCAGCAAAGTGTAGATTTACTGCATCACTACTACAACCAGCGATCGCCATCTTCATTGTTTGTATTCACCGCTCTATGGAAGAATGCTTATGTGCGCAGGCGCGTAGTTTTTCTTTACAAAGTGACATCGCCAACTACTGGCCTGTCATGCATAATACAGCATTTTTCCGTTTTCTGTGTGAATGGGGATCATTTTGACAACGTTGTCGTCTGTACGTGAAACTTTTCAAAAACACAAAGGAAAAACGTTTCCGTTTTTAGTTCATCGTTGTCATGTAAACGTACCCTTAGTGTATGTAAACTCCTGACCTACTGGAATTGTGATATAGTCAATTAAATGTGAAACAATTTGTCTGTAAACAATTGTTGGAAAAATTACTCATGTCATGCACAAAGTAGATGTCCTAAATGACTTGCCAAAACTATAGTTTGCTAATATGAAATCTGTGGAGTGGTTAAAAAATTAGTTTTAATGACTTAAAAACGTTAAAACAAAATCCCTACCTTTTGTACTGTCGCATGATATATAGTATATCATTGTACTGCAGGCCTACAGTATGAAAATGGGAAATCAGTGTCACACTGTCTTTTTTTTTTTTTTTTTTTTTGGTTAAAAAATATGACAGCTTTAAAAATTAATTAATTAATGGTGGCCTCACTTAAACACATAAAACACATATCACGCACAATGATCTTTTGATCTGTGATGAAAAGCTGTTTGGGTTCACACCTGTGGGTCCTCCCCTCCCATTACGCTGTTGAGTTGTGACATGCTATTTCTCATATGTAATCATCAGGTCTATTGTTGCAATTTTCTTTAAGGTTTTACACTCAATGCAGCAGCCACCCTCAAGAGTAAAGATGGTGAATGAGCAGATCACCATCAGTGTAGTGTTGAAATTATGCAGCCAGCTCTCCATTATAAACGTTTCATATTTAAAATGTGCAGAAAAGGAGATTACATTTCTGCATTCAGTGAGTTCCTATAGCTCAATTGGTTTGATTCCCAGGAAAACGCATATGCTGATAAAATACATACATTGAATGCACTATATGTCACTTTTGATAAAAGTGTCTGACAAATAGCCTATACATACACATGTCTGACATATATGTAAATGTTAATATATCTAGATTTATACTAGTGGTCGACCGATATGGGTTTTTTAATGGCTGATGCCAATATCCAGAGAGCAGGGTGGCCGTTAGGCCAATACAATGCTGATATATCACACAATTTAATATAGTAAGTAACAAACATAAAATTGCTAAAAATAATAAAAAATAAACTCTTATTTAGCACTATATTTACTAAATTTCACACAAAACTCAAAAATAATATTGTATTTTTATTGGTAAATAGCAGTTTCTTCAGATTTCTGTTTAGTCATCCAATTTTAGTAATTTATTTGCAATGTTAATATATTAGGAAGAAGGAAATAACAGTACACACAGTAGTCCAGCAACCATGGATGGCATGTCCACATTAGCAATCGCATTTACTCAAAAAATATCGAATCAAACCAATTGTACATACATTGCACAGTGAATATGGCATTTACCCATAGTACGTGACGCGCTTTTACCTTGGGCTGCATCCGAAAACATAGGCAGCTGACTTGCTACCTTGCTGCCTAACCAATTAATGGCTTAACTGACATCTGTTTTGAATGAATGGAACTCTTAAGGAAACTGGTCTCTGAACAGTTTGAAAAGCACCTTATTTTCATCGTACCTCCATATACAGCCACAGGAGGCAATATTTTCCTGGTTTCGGACGCAGCCTTGAAGTTGCACTTACGCACTCATGCGGATCCAGCACAAGCCTCAATCTCCTGACAGTTTAAACAGCCTGGATTGCCTACTTGGATTGTCACAGAGTGACTGTCATGATTTGTGATTGAGAGGAACTTTTGATTCTGATCCTGAAGTTTTTGATTCTGGCTGATTGAATACGTGCTTCAGAGGAAGATATTAGATGAGCGCTCAACGGGAAGAAAACGTTGGATTTTCGTGAGGTTCGTGAATGATATCTGTTTAAACGAGATATCTACATATTTGCAGATGGTATATAATACAAGTTTTATTAATATTTGCCTTTTAACATTAGAAAAGTGACAGGGAACTGTTGAGGAGAGACTATTAGAATACGTGCATCAGAGGAAGATTTATGAGCGTTTCACAGGATGCTGATCTGCTGAAGTTGTGTGTGGTTGGTTTATTACATCTGTTTAAACGAGATATTTGCAGACAGTATATATGATATTAGTTTTATTGATATTTGCTTTTTTATCATTAGACAAAACAGTTAAAAGTGACAGGAAACTGTTGAGGAGAGAGAGGGAGAATGGAACAGGCGAGCACTTTAACGTTATGAGCTCAAACGCGTCTGTCGCGGCTCTGATATGTGGATCGATGGACTGTGTTGCACACTGGTCTATTACTGTTGATGGCCCATTACAACAAAACGAACCGTGACTGGTCGTTTACATGTCTCAGTCGCTTCACATGCAAGCAGGCGATTTTATGCGCCCTCAGGAAAAAAATCGGCCAAACGGGAAAATTTATCGGCCTATGCGATAATTAAAAAAGTCAGAATATTGCCCATTTTATCGGCCTCTGCGATATATCGGTCGACCACTGATTTAAACTGTACTGTGATGATGGTCTGTTTCTGTAATAAAGTGCTGATGCTCACAGAGAGGACAGACTTTCAGTAGATGTCTGAATTTATCATATTTATGGGGTTGAACTGAGCTCTGGCAGTGATAAATGCTCCATTTATGTCATTTTAAATGCTGCGTGACTTTTCACAGCTGTTAATGAAACAGGTGTTCAGCTTGGAAAGAACAGATATTGGAATAGCTAGTGGACTAGCTCTTGAAATTTGAAACTCAGCATCCTTGAACAGCAATGCAGGCTGTTAGGAAATCATTGGTGATGTTGTTTGACTGCATGTCGTAATTTTGCACTGAATGTTTACTTTTTATTCAATTAAGCTGCACTGCTGTTCAAAAGTCTGGGGTCATTTGACTGAAATGTTTCTCATGATCTTAAAAACCTTTTGATCTGAAGGCGTATTCTTAAATGTTTGAAATGAGTTTTGTAGACAAAAATATAATTGTGCCAACATATTAATTTATTTCATTACAAAACTAAAATTGTATAAAAATAAAAAATAAAAAATAAAACGTTTTTTGAAATGGGTGACTTTGACTGAATAATAAAGAAAAGCAGCCAATAAGTGCCAGGCATAGATGGGAACTCCTTCAATACTGTTAAAAAAGCATCCCAGGGTGATTTCCTCAAGAAATTGGTTGAGAAAATGTCAAGAGTAAATTTCTGCAAATTCTAGGCAAAGAGTGATTACTTTGAAGATGCTAAAATATAACACAGTTTTGGATTTTTATAGTCACAACATAATTCCCAGTTCCATTTCTGTTATTACATATAGTGTAGATGACTTTACTATTATTCTAAAATGTGAAAAAATAAATAATAAAAATAAATAAATAATGAAAATAAAGAATAAGTAAGTGACGCTAAACTTTTGACCGGTAGTGTATTATTTAGGCTATCTAGGCTGTTTTAATGGTTGTGGGTATCTTACGGCCCTTTATGTAATATTTGAAGATAACATAATTAAAGCACATGCTCAGCCGAACAAATCATAAATCCCTGGGTAAACATGCTGCTTACTGTGTCATCTATTATTAAGTCAACTAATCATTGCCTCAAGCCTGCCTAAAGGAGAAAATGATCTGAAGAAGAAGAATGCCAGTTAAAAAGGTTTTATTTGAAACTTAACATCTCCCTGGTCTGAATAAGTCCTGTTTTATTCAGTTTGCACAGATTTTCACTCATCTCTACCCATAGATCCATTTCCTTATAGAGCTACAGAGTCGTTCTCAGGTTGTTCTGCTTTAATAGGGCCCAATTCTTAAATCAGAGGATTTTGCACACATTCAAAACTCACTCACTGTGTTTAAATAACACAGCTCATTGTGACTTTAAAGGCTCTCATTGGCGTTGTGTGGGTCAGTGCATTTATGGGCCATTATGAATTAAAATGTAGCCGATGGTCAATAATATTGTCCCAGCTTGGCTTGGCAGTAGTCCTGGGCAGCAACACTCTAAAAAACACTGACGTAAAATAATTATATTCCTGTTATAATGTTGCACAATTCCTGCCATGCCCTCAAACCACCAGTGTAATTTAATAATAAGCTGTATGAGTAATAAGCAATTACAATGTGCCCTGGCAAGACTTGCTCAGCAGTTCAAGACATGTGCATCAATATAGCTCTAAGTATGTTTTTGTCACCCTTTTCCAAGTTGATTCTAACACAAGAGTGTTTAGATGGTCAGCAACATGGACACAAACTTTTTTTCAACATCAAGAGATTTTATAGATTAGGTGCTTTGGTTGGTTGCCATTTCTTTCTTTTTTATCATTTTCAATAATATTTTTCTTTTGCAGTTTACCTAAATAGGGCCTAAATTAGTTATTCACCCCAATAAAGGTCAGTAAGTTTTTTTTTTCTTCTTGTTTGGGCCAGTAGTTCAGATTTTTACCTGCCTTGACAACATTTTCACTGGTGCTGGGGCTTTGTTTTTTTATTATTATTTAGCTATTTATTTTTAGAATTTTTACATGCTAGAAAAAAAAACCTTTATATAAAGTTTTAAGATTTCTTTACAAAAGAATGACAAATTGACAAAAAGAACTAAGAAATGTTTTTGTCATATACTCAGAAATGTGACATTAAGCAAGTAAAATGGGTTGTGAATGTGATTTCATATTGAGCCCTGCTTATATAGTCCTGTAAACAAAGTTAATAAAAACTGCATATATAATAACTATACAAGAATTAGATGTTATTCAAAATAGTTTTAGATGAGGTTTGGCATGCCAAAGCTATAGGACACTGCTTGACCTTTCATGTCAACAATCCTTTACATTTATGTTCATGATAAACGTTTTCCTAACAAAGCTTACATATTTTGCAAAAAAAAAAAAAAAAAATGACCACACTTTCCCAAACCGACATGGTGTAAAAAGTTGAGAGATATTTTTTATTTTAAGTTCAGAAAGGAGGGGACTGATTGCTCAGAAGGTCTCTGAGAGCTGTAAAGAAGTGATTTTACATAGTGAAGTTAATATAGAAGTGATATAATGCCGATTTATTGCAGATAAGAGATTTGTAGCATCCTGATGCCTGTAGCAAATGCCCTGAGGGACAAAGAAAGCAACCAAAAATGAATCCCAAGCACCCTTTATTCTTGTTACCTTGACTGTTGCTCATTAACAAGTCGCAAAATGTGTTTAACAGAGCTGAGAGTACTACACACATGAAAGCTTTGTCACAAAGTCAAAATATTTCATGAACAATCATGCAAGCGGTAGAGGGCAAATGTTGAACTTGAATGATGCCCTTTCAAATTTTGCACAAATCTGTCACTACACTGGCACTGCCCACTGTGTCCTGTCCAGAGGTGAAAATGCGATTAACAATGATAAACAGTCTCTCTTCCAGGTTACTCATTTATGTCCTAACTAGCCATGACCGCAACAATCTGCATTTCATTTTGGCAAGCTTGGTTTCTATAGAGTGCAACAGTGCCCACCCACTTTTTCAGCCGTCTTGGTTCTAGAAGTATTTTTTCCAGAGTTCTAAGCCATGAACCAAATCAACCAGCTCCAAGATAAATCACAGCATTTTTAACTTAAATTTGAAGCAAAAAAGTACTTGAAAATGGTAAAAAAAACGTCTTCAGGGAGGTAATGACTGAACTACAATCCCATGAAGCATTGCAAATGATGTGATTGAATTAAAAACAATGGAAAAAATATAAAACTATTGATTTAAAGTTGTTGATTTTAATTTGATTGCAAAATTGTCTTGCCCCTATTCCACCAACAGCCAAAAGCTTGCTGGCCTCAAACCATGAACCGCTAACGTCAGAGCCTGTTGGGCTGGATAGTGTCCAACATGATCACACGGGAAGTCGGCATGCTGTTTCCCAAATTTCTGTTACCCTAGGATCGGCAACAGTATGCTGACTCACTGACATGTCCTATCTCCCATCGGACATATTTGAAACAGCTCAACAATAATTATTCTCCTTCATGGCTCAACTGGTAGTGTGTTGCATCAGTTACATGGGAGACCACAGTTCAATCCCCAATCAAACAAAGTAATCATGTTTGTATAAACAATCACAAGCATGATAAGGAGGTTGTGTTTTTGTCCCTAACATTGCATTGTGTCTCTACTAATGGTTAAGGTTAGATTTGGGTTTTGGTTGGGGGGCAGATTTAATAAAATAAGCATTTCTCTCTACTGTTTTACACCCTGTTCAGCTGAAAGCAATTCTTTTTACAACTGGCTTCTGGCGACCTCTCCTAGACATAAATGGATGTCACACTTGTTTATATGCTCTGAAACACTTACCGCTTTAGCCTGTGGGGGCAGTGTTTTCAAATTTGGTCAATGTATACAGATTTCGGCAAACGAAAAATCGGCACAAACTTGCCGATTTTTTTTGTGAGATCAGGCTGTAGTGTCAGCTTTCAAAACAACAGCAGCTCAAAAAACAAACTCGATCGCTCTAATTATAACGAGACAAGCATTCAGTTAATGGGCATCCTGTATCATGCAGCAGCTCCAACCACTTTATATTCCCCATCTAATAAAAATATTTCTAACAAATATAATTTATGTTAATTGATTCCTATGAATTGTATTAATTAGGATATATTTAAAAACTTCTAACCTCTTAATCAAAACCAGATCGAGTTGACATAAAATGCTGAATTAAATAACTTTGGGTGTTACAGTAAAATCCTTTCAAAACTCTAAACTCCATCCATTTTTTTTTAGATAAAATATTGTTAATTACAAATCATATGTAGGAATTGATTATGAATTTTGTTTGTTAAAACTTTTTTTTGTTGCATCAAAAGCAGCTTGTGTTGGCATAAAAACAGTAAACCGCTCTGAAATAAATTATTTTGGATGATAAAATATGTTTTATATATATATACCTGGTACGACTAAAACAAAATAATGTTATTTGCTATTAATTCTTACTCATAAGTCAGGGAAAAGGTCACAGCCATAGATAGCTCAAAATATTTGTTCTCTTTGTCGGAACCTGATTCCTTTATGGTTTTTCTCTTACTGCGCTATCGTAGCAAGGTCATCTCTCCCCCACTTTAGTGATCAGAGAAAAAAAAGTAATTTTATTGGCAGTAAATCAGTGCATAGATAGCGACTGTACCCATTTGCCATTTTCATCCATCCAAGGACACGCCAGCAAATTGTGCATGGAAAAAAATTATAGAAATTAGTCCATTTTATGGTTGAAATGTCCATTCTGTTTTAAAATTTCTTGGGTAAATCCCCCAAATTCCCATATTATAATAAATATCTGTTCTCAGACACAAGGCCTCTTAATGTTCCATATGTTTTGCATGTAAAAAAATAAAAAAAAAAAAACATTTAGTTGCTAAATGTCCTAAATACGCCCCTGGAAACAATTAGCTAAACATTAAAAACATAAAAAAAGAGCAAAATAAACAAATAAATAAAAAGTTTACAGATCTCATACATTTGATAATTTCTCTTGGCCGATCCACCCAAAAGTTTCCGTCCACTGTGGAATCTTATTAGTGCAATGAGATTGTGTGAGATGTGTGTTCCTGTAGCTGAACTGGTTGAGCATGATGCTAGCAGCACCAAAATCATGGGTTCATCTCCCAGAGAACGCACAAACTGATAAAATGTATACACTGAAGTCACGTCTGCCAAATATATAAAAATAGTCCTGCTCCACATAACTATTTAACATCCAATTTTTGTATTGATGTTGTATTTACTGTAGCTTTTAATTGTTATACATTTGTTTTGTATATGTTCTATTACTGTGCTGTTACTATTGTTCTATGGTTCTGTTACTGTTTTTTCTTGTTCTATTTGCTTCTTGTTCTATTTCTGTTTCTGTTGCTCTGTTTTCAGTGGTGCTGTTTTGGCAATTCGAAGCAACCTTGTCATGCTAATAAAGCACTTAGAATTGAGAGAGAGAGAGAGAGTTTCACTGTGCCTCAGATTGATTCAGCTAAACACAAGGACTAGATTGAAGGTCGTCTGTTTACGCCCACACTCTTAATGTTTTTCTCTGTTGGCCGATTATGCTTTTCCTCTTTTCCCTTCAAGAAAATTAGATGTTGTTTTTAAATATATATTTAATGTCCTGGGTGATGTTCATTGACTTGTGTTTTCTCTCAGGCCATGAATTCAGCAACAGGAAATCAATAAAACACAGGCACTGACTCACTGAATCACTTCCAGAAACAACACATACACGATCTTGTTCACCTTTATTTAGACATTTATCACTCAACCCTCCCCACAGAGGACTGAAACCAAAGCCACGGTCTGGAAAGTAGTTTGACCTGACAGAATCACATGGTGTCTTGCTTGTGCATTGCTCCTTTTTGTGTTCATTGAGAAAAGCAGAGGTTTTGATGAGTGTATGAGTTTAATGCACAGTGATTCAGGGTGCTTTCACACTAGCACTTTGTACAGGTTTCCCAAACACTCCCAAATAGATGGTCTCACCCAAAACTCACAGCTTTGGTTGAGACAGTCAGTATGTTTACATTAGCAATAATCAAACTACATCAGGTTTTTACAAAGACGAGCTACAGTCTTCATCTGTCTGTCCAAATATACATGACAGTGCGTAATTTTAAGGGAGGCTGTAAAAATATGCTCACACCCCCTCCAACTCCTAACGTGTATGCTGGACGAAGCTGAGCTACAATTGCATGATCTATTCTGTTAGTCCGACTTTGCAAACATTGAACTAGTGTGATTTCAGTAGGACTGAAGCCTTTAGATTTTTAAAAGATGAATTATTGGTTTAGGTAGAAATCCAAACTTTTGAAGTGCATGTAAATGTACTAATTGTTGCTGTGTCAAGCCCAGTCGGGCTGTCAGGGCACACATCGCCAAGATAATAAGGCAATGCAGAGCGATATTTTGATAGTGCCACAGAGCCACAGCTTTTATACTTCTCTGACAAACAACATAAGAATGGTTTAGCATACTTATAATTGTCTCTACATATTAAGCTGGGATAGCAGAAAGTAGATTAACGTCTTTAAAAAAAAATACACACAACTTAAACATGAAACATGAACAGAAAAAACGTATTTGTAAATTGTTCATAAATCTATTCATGCATAAATTGTCCTGTTGAATTCAATCAAAGTTTCTATTAAGGCAAGTCAGTTCACTTGACCACCATTATTGGAACGCTCCCGGGGAGCTATTTTCTGTGGAAACAAGCAGCATAAAAGTGCAGCTCCTATCTACTTGAATGGGAAAGACAGAAATCTCGAAATCGGTTGGTCAAGATAACGATCAAAGAACATATTTCAAATCAGCAATAAAATGTAACAACAATGTTATCATAAATTTAGCTTTTTTCGGTCTGATCACGCTAAAAAAAAATGCTATTTTTCAGGCTGGTCCTGCTTAAGGATAGGAATCGTTAGGAATTTAACGATTCCGATTCTGATTTCTCTTAATGAATCTGGTTCCTTAACGGTTCCAGTAATGATTCCAGTAGTTCTTTAAGTGCTTTTGAGGAAGAATTATTTGAAAATGAGAAATACATTTCTTATTGGATTTACTCACCTCTGCAGTCTGTTGCCAAATGATGAGATCCTTTAAGATTTCTACAGAGCAGATATAAAGAATCAGAAATTTAATACAATTCTTGTAAAAGGTGTGCTTGCTGACTTTTTAGAGACATGTATCCAATCCAATAATTGATTCTAACTAGGCTATATCTGGACTGTGTCTAAACACCAAGAAATGTGATGGCATATTTCATTCATAATTGTTTTGAAATATAAATTCCTTGTATTACAAAACTCGTGTATGTTTAATTAAACATTGTCATATGAACAACCAGTCAGTAACTGCACTGCTTGATTAAAGTCTCACATGTCTAAAGTCACATGACATAACAGTAACATTTCCAGAAACAGTTAAGACTGTGTTCTGTTGTCTAATGTTGCACTTCAAGCTTGTAAGACTTCAACAGTTCTTATTTAATTTTGAGTTGGACATTCATAACTTGCACATCAGGGTAAGATTAATACTATACCGGACTAGACCAGAAGCGCTGTAAGTTTTACGCTTTAGATTCAAATGAATCGGCTCGTGTGAGTCATCCTTTCTGGAATCGGACTGATCTGGAAGCGCTGTATATTTCGCGCTGTAGATTCAACAGATTCGGCTCATAAGAGTACGTTTTTTGTGTGTTTTACACTTTTGACCCAGTAGAGGGCAGCATACTGCAGAAATGCGCTGCTGGAAACACTGTCAGAGTATTTCCGTACGGTGTTCCAGCCGCATTGGCAGAAAATTCACGCAGGCTAACCGTTAATGGAACCGAAAGTCACGAAGATCCTCCTATTCCGGTATTTTGTAAAGAATGGAACCAGTTCTGAACAAGAACTGGTTCTTGGTTCCCAACACTAGTCCTGCTAATTGGTGTGCATGTTCCTGAGTTGACTGACGATGTCTGTATCTAAAAGATGATTGTCTCTTTTACCTGCAAGGCGGGACTTCCTTTTCTACATCCACCATATTGGACGTTCCAATTTCTCCCATTCATTTTAATACAAGTACGCCGTCTCTGATCAAACTGTTTCGGATTGAATGCAACTATTTACCTAAAATTGTTTTTACACACAATTTACACAGAAAAGCCATCTGTCATGTTTCATGTACTGTATAAGGCCCATTACTTTAAATGAGCAGTATACCTTTATGAGGGCATATATTTTTCTGCTGCTGAATAAAACTACTTTATTACTAAACCCTTAACTAGATAGGCCTATAATAGAATATTACAAAATATATCAAATGATAGGCTAGATAACAGATAATAACAGAGTACTACAGGGCCATTTTTTCGCCTTTATTGTAAATACATGTAGCAGTTTGTCACTTTCTGGGGCATTTTTACACCAAGCCCTAGTTAATTTCTGATCCTGGTGTGTTCTAGTTTTGGCACGTAACTTGCAGTGTAGACGCTGTATCGGTGCGGTGTTATCTGGCTGTGTGGCCGATGTGAGTGTTTAACAGCAGTGGGAGAGTGTCAGGATTTAGCAGAGGCAGGACCCAAATGCAGGGTAAAAAATAAAGGGGATTTATTAATACAAAAAGGCAAAAACCAAATATAAACTACCCCATAGGTGAAAAGGATAATCCAGGCAGAACTGAAGGAAGTAGGGCTGGGGCAGACGTAACTGGGAACCGGGACCGACTGGAACCGTCAGGAACTGGGATAGCAAACCAGACCGACATGGGACACAAAACAAGACCAACGAACAAGACGAACGGGCATTGGACAGCACACACGAAGAGACTAAAATAGGGATAGAAATCAAACAAGTTAACAGACAGGGCAAGTGTGACTAATAAACTAATAATAGGCAAACAAGGAGGTGGGGGATGACGCAAGACAGAGAGACACGCGGCAATACAGAAACAAAACAAAGCCACGTGCTCTCACAAGACAACAAACACCCGAATGGCATGAGCGCACATCACCAAGACAGTAAGGCAATATATGCTCATGCCAACCAACAGACAAGACGAGAGAATGCGTAGCAATTGCAAACAAAGCAATGCCACGCATTCCCACACTAAACAAATGCCACGCGATGCATGCAACAGGTGACAAAACGAAACAAGACACCTGTGTGAGAGTTCAGCCACTCACAAACCCGACACCTCAGACCGAAGTGAAGAACACAACATGAAGACAGCTCACAATCTGGGCGCAACGCGAGGCGCACCCGTGTTCACGAGAGACAGACATAAACTATTGACGCGAGCGCATGCCACAAAGATGACATAAGCGCAATGCACTCATGTCAGTAACAGACAGAACATGGAGCATGAGTGTCCAGATCCCGACACAGACTGAAACCGAACCAGACAGGGAAGTCAGGATCCAGACATCATGCTCCAGACTTGAAACAAGACAGACCGAAGATATTGACATGAGTGCATGCCTCCAAGATGACATAAGCACAATGCACTCATGCCAATAACAGATCAAGGAGCATATGTGTCCGAATCCCGACACCAACCGAAACCGAACCAAACATGAAACCAACAGAGGAGCGCACGGCAGGGAAAACAACCGAAACCGTGCGCTATGATGTCACAGTCATGTCACACAAAAATCCAGACTGACAGAGTGACAGGACCATGACAGGGAGGGGAGGTCATATTTAGAGCGATGCCATGTGTTCATGTCGCAGCGGAGGACAAGGTTAGAGAGTCATTATAGAAACACAGAAACCAGAGAGGTGATGGAGAAATAGAACATAATGTTTTCTTACACTCTGTCATTCTGTTTTTCTTTGATCTGTACAGCTTATTTCCTCTAAGCCTGATATATAAACACATATAATGCAAGAAAAATCTCTTACACTTTGGCTGTCTGCACCACTCAAGTGAGGTTTTGTCAGTGTTTGTGACACCGGCTCAGCTTAAAAGGTTAGTTCACCCAAAAAAGAAAATTCTGTCATTATTTAGTCACTCTCAAGTCTTTCGAAACTTGTATGACTTCAGTGGAACACAAAAGGCGTTATTTTATAGCAGTAAGTCTAAGCTGCTCTTTTCTATACAGTGAACAGTGAATGGTAACCACAGCTATCGAGTAGGGCTGTCAAATATAAATTTGAATATTCGTCGAATTTAAGAAAAATACGCACGAATTAGTTTAAAATTAAATTTTTTTTTTAACAGCCAGGAATGGTCTTTGTAATAATATAACACAGTGCTGCATGGTTATATGTATTCAATGCGCCCTCTTGTGGACAAAGGAAATAAAGTCCATTTTAAAAATCAGCTGACTTTTAAATTCAAATTTAATTCAAATGTAGAAAATTTTAAGGTCAAAATTTGAATTTTATTTCTCTGCCCAACTGACAGCCCTACTGTCGAGCAAGATTTTCAGTGAATAACAACTAAAATTTCAGTGTGTTCCTCACACAAAGGTACCAATGGCTTCAGAAGACTTGAAATATAGTGCATGAGTTGTATTGACTACTTTAATCATGTGTTTATGTCTTTTTTGAGCTTTTATGGAATTGTATGGAAGAGAGCAGTGTGAACATTCTTCAAAATTCTCCTTTTGTGGGTAGCTCAGCGAGTAAAGACGCTGACTGCCACACCTGGAGTCGCAAGTTCGAATCCAGGGCATGCTGAGTGACTCCAGTGAGGCTTCCTAAGCAACCAATTGGCCCGGTTGCTAGGGTGGGTAGAGTCACGTTGGGTTAACCTCCTCGTGGTCGCTATAATGTTGTTCTTGCTCTCGGTGGGGCGCGTGGTGAGTTGTGTGTGGATGCCGCGGTGAATAGCGTGAAGCCTCCACACACACTAGGTCTCTGCAGTAACGCGCTCAACAAGCCACGTGATAAGATGTGCAGACTGATGTTCTCAGGCAGAGGCAACTGAGATTCATCCACCACCCAGATTGAAGAGAGTCAGTATGCCACCACAGGGACTTAGAGTGCAATGGGAATTGGGATAAAATCCCAAAACAAAAATTCTCCTTTTGTGTTTCACTGGGAAAAAAAGAAAGGCATATAGGTATGGAATCCATATGTATCCAAAGGTGAATAAATCACTTTTTAAGTTCAGTATAGTTATAAAACCTGTAAAGATGTAGTCCTTCAAGACTCCTACATTGTACAGCCATCTAGTGGCAGTATAAAGAGGATAACCTTCACCGCAACTTAAACTGTCATCATTCAAATAAATCAGACATGCAAGTCCCCTACTGTAGTGCATGCTTCAAAAAGGCCTGTCTTGTCCTAACTCATTAATTGAACTACACTGATCATATAGTACTAATTTAAGATGAGCGATGGTCTCTAGATGAATAAGGCAAAATAAATTATTTTTGATTTATGGAATTACTCTTTTTTTTTTTTAGACATAATGACATATTCAAACGTCTATATTTCTCTGTGGAAAAACGTAAAGGCTGGTTTTCCTTTTGTATCTCTGTAACTGTGTTGTTTGCATGAAAGGGATAAAGATGCAAACTGAGAGAAATAAAGCAAGTGGACTGTACATTTCAACTCACTTAAGTACTAGTGGAGTGGGAACATTTTAATGAAAACTTTCTTAGCCTGCCCCCTACTGTTGCCCAAGAAGTGCTTTTCATTCTCTAGAGTTCAGCATTCTGTTAGTGAGAAAAAACAGCCTCAAAAAGTGTGTTTACTGACATTACAGTCGTTTGCAATCAACAGAACATTAATTTTGATTTTTAAAGGCCTGGAGATTCTCTAAAAACATATATTGTTATCCTGTCAAATAATCATGAAAGGTCAAGTACTTTATGGTTCATACTGCCCCTAGTGGTGATAGTTAACTTCAGTTAAATTCATTCATGTAGTGCAATCATTTCAGTCTTATAGGTTCAAACCAAATAATCATATTATTAATTAACTTTAGGCCAGTCAGTTGCACGGATTAATTTGGCTTTTAACCTTAGTATATCCTTAGCAAATCAATTGACCAAAATGTCAGGTTTATAAATAGAAAGGTACTAAACCGAATAAAAAAATAAAATAAAACAGCCTTGTTTACTCAGAAAGTGACATGGAATCGATGCTATTTTAAAATGTGTTATTAGGCCAAATGTCTAATGCATACGTGTGTGTGGAAGTTGTAGAACTCGTCCCTGTGATAATGTAGATTGACACCTCTGTTAAAGATGTGCTGCTGCAGTTCATCAACTGGCCAGTTGGTGTCTCTGTTTAGTCCTTTTTAACATTATGTTTCCTGTCCATAAAACTGTCAGTCAAGTCTGCAATGTTGCAAACCCTAAGGAAACTTTCAGGTTCATGGCATTGACATCAATAGGAAATGTGTTTATGGAGGGTGATACTCAGCAATTTAAAGCACCTAAGGAATATGATTCAAAATATGCAGATTATTATCACACATTTTTAATAAGAAAACGTTGCACAGTTTTTTATGAAATCATAATAACTTCAGTCGGTGAGTTAAATAATAACATGGCACATAGAGTGCATGTTTTCCAGTCCATATAACATTGCTTTTGAATGAAGAAATTTAAAAAAAATGTGTTTATCTTTTTTCTCTGTCCTGTCTGTAGGTTTAGAGTTGCAGTGTTAATACTGTTATCAGCACTTACACCACACTGTAAGGTCCCCAACCAGCAGCACTCTGGAACACACAGCACTGGACACCAGACCTGTAACACACAAGCTGTTTGTTTGTTATCATGATCACCTCAGAGCTCCCAGTGCTACAGTGAGTCAAAGCTTCATTTTCACCTAAACTACATGTTAAACTAGTGTGCATTGTTTGGATTACAGAATTAGTGGAAGTGCTGTGTTCATGAAGTGTGTTTTTGTAACAGGGACTCAGGTGAGTCGGGTCAGGATACAGTGAGTCTCAGTATGAGTATGAGTGAACTGGACGACTCTGGAGATGGCAAGGGCCGGAAGAAGAGAGGAAGGCCTGGCAGACCACCTGTACGTCTATATTTACATTCCTGACCCAGGACTCAACAATAAGGATATTTTCTACAGGCCCATTTGGGCCAGTAATTCACATTTTTATGTGTCAGAATTTATTTATTTTTTTCATTATAGGTTAAGTTCTTTACGAAAATTGCTATATTGTAACATACTAATTAGATAAATTCATCTAAACACATTTGTGTTGTCTTTTTTTTTTTTTTTTTTTTTTTTTTTTACAATTCATTTATAATAAAACTGATTCTTTCAAGACTATCACAAGTTATTCTTGCAATTTTGACAAATCCTCTTCCGTATTAGTCAACTAGACCAGGAGTTTTTAAAATTTCCGATGCCAAAAGCTCTCAAATTTGATTTGTTTGTTCCCCTTGCAAGGGACCCTGTGTGTGAGAAAAGTAGTAAACATGATATTGTAAAGACTTCTTGTTTGCTAAATTAAATAATTGGCTTTTATGAGGCCTGGGTAGCTCAGCGAGTATTGACGCTGACTACCACCCCTGGAGTCACGAGTTCGAATCCAGGGTGTGCTTAGTGATTCCAGCCAGGTCTTCTAAGCAACCAAATTGGCCCGGTTGCTAGGGAGGGTAGAGTCACATGGGGTAACCTCCTTGTGGTCAATATAATGTGGATCTCGCTCTCGGTGAGGTGCGTTGTGAGTTGTGCGTGGATGCTGTGGAGAATAGTGTGATCCTCCTCTCATGCTACGTCTCTGCGGTAACACGCTCAACAAGCCACGTGATAAGATGTGCGGATTGACATCTCAGACACGGAGGCAGCTAAGATTTGTCCTCCGTCACCCAGATTGAGGCGAGTCACTACGCCACCACGAGGACTTAGAGTGCATTGGGAATTCTGAAAAAGGGAGAAAAAAATAAAGAAAATAATTATAATTGGCTTTTATATCATCATTGTACTTAAGCCAAAAAAAATTATACAAATATTTTTAAAATATCTGCAAAATATTTTCTTCTTATTAAGATAACAGTGTATCTTTCTTATGCTGGAGTAAAGTTAGATTCCTAAACCCGAAGAGAAACATTTTCAATTCAATTCAATTTAAATAATTATATTTTTTAATATATTTACATTTATTATGAAAAGAGCTATTTTAATACATTTGTAAATGTATACAATAACACAATCAATATTGTTTCAAAGCAGCTTTAGAAAGAATAGTGAATTACAACCCTAATTTCTTACAAATAAATGAAATTATATGCTGTGGCAGGATTGGGCCGGGTCGTGATTCCGCACACCCGGCCCCTAATTAGGCTGATGAAGCCCGAGACGGATAAAGGCGACCTGAGACGGCAGTGCGACAGAGAGAGAGTTACCTGTGTGTGTGTGTGTGTGTGTGTGTGTGTGTGTGTGTGTGTGTGTGTGTGTGTGTGTGTGTGTGTGTGTGTGTGTGTGTGTCTGTCTGTCTGTCTGTCTGTCTGTCTGTCTGTCTTTTGGTTCAGTTTCTCATTAAAATATTATTTATATCATCAAGCCGGTTCTCGCCGCCTCCTTTCCATTGAAGTGTGTTACACTGGTGACGCAACCCGGGAAGGAGGGAGGGATGCGCTGTAATAGAGTCCTCGCCACTACCATCCACCCCAACGGAGCAGCCACGGCCTTCCGCTGGGGGACGGAGGAGCCTGGCCGCCTGAGAGCGGAGGAACGGCCGCCGACCGTGAGGGGAGGAGGGGCTCCTAACCGACCACCTGGAGTGGTCAGGGCCTCTGCCAGGGGCAGAGGAGACCCCTACCAGCCCTACTGGTGTTTTTTAGTTGGTACGATCACTGTTATAGTGTGTAGGTACTGTGTTTTTGTTATTGTTTCCCTCCCCTTGTCCCCTCCCTGATCCAGGTAGACGGGGATGACCTGCTGGCAGATGGGGCGGAAGGCACGCCCCCCCCCGCCAGGGAAAGTGGGGGGTTTGGGGGGGGGGGGGGTGTACGTCATGCCGGGGCTCCCCGGCCTGAGAGAACGAGGGAGGAACGTGGCAGGGTGGAGGGTGGGGCCAGGTCGTGATTCCGCACACCCGGCCCCTAATTAGGCTGATTAAGCCCGAGAGGGATAAAGGCGAACGGAGACAGAAGTGCGACAGAGAGAGAGTTACGGCCAGCTGCCCGACACCTGTGTGTGTGTCTTTTGGTTCAGTTTCTCATTAAAATATTATTTATATCATCAAACTGGTTCTCGCTCCCTCCTTCCGTTGAAGTGTGTTACACATGCTAATTTATTTTTATTTTTTACTATGGTCGTCAATACAATAAAATAATCGTGATTAATCTAATGATTTCAGAATTAAAGTGTAATGTCAACATTTTTACACTGAAATTTTTGTGGACCCCCTTCGGTTGTCCCTGGACCCCAGTTTGAAACCCGCTCAGTTAGACAACTATATAGATATAAGTGCAGCACTGGCCCAAAAGTACAAGTGATTATTCCATCAACTGGCTCTAAAATCTCTCACACTGGCCCTGGACCATCGGGCCATCCTTGCTGTTGAGCCCTCTGACCACAGGGAGAAAACATATTTTTGTGAGGCCACCATCCTTGTGTTATTCATAGTTTAAATTTGCTATTCCATTCTCCTACTTACTCCAGGCACCCAACAAGAAGCCTCGGAAGTCACCATTGGAAAAGGGCTTTGTGGGAGCACCGCGCGGGAGGAAGGCCAATGGCATGGCTCAGCAGAACGGAGAGGGAGATCCTGTCACTCTGTTTGAGGTTGTCAAACAGGGAAGGAGCGCTATGCAGGTAAAGGACACAAATAGAATTAGCAGAAAACACTTTTCTGCTTTTCTGCCTATAATGTTTCATATTATGATGTACATTTTTTTTTTACAACTGAAAATGATCAAGAAATGTTATTTGAATAAGAAATGAATATGTAAAACATTGGTTGTTCTTATAGTTATTATAATCAATTATTAAATTCTGTATTCAGTAATATACAAAAATATTTTGTGCTGTCAAAGGAGCAAGTGTTGAGCAAATGGTTCACAGTGTTTAAATGGTGACACAGCTGTTCATGTTTCTTTCAGTCAGTGGTTGATGACTGGATTGAGTCGTACAAGCAAGACAGAGATATTGCACTTCTGGACCTCATTAACTTCTTCATCCAGTGCTCTGGCTGTAAAGGTACCAAATAACTCACACTCATAAAAGTCCCTCTGTATAATTAATGAATATTAATCATTTGTTATTCATTCACAATTGCAGTGATTTTCTTACTGATCTTCCTTTATCACAGGCACTGTTAGGATTGAAATGTTTCGTAACATGCAGAATGCAGAAATCATCCGCAAAATGACAGAAGAGTTTGATGAGGTATCTTTTCTTTTGGATTTACTAATGGTTGTGGATTTAAATGACTTCTGAACTACAGTCTGAATAGATTGTACTTTGCGTTTTAATGTAGGACAGTGGAGATTACCCCTTGACCATATCAGGTCCATTGTGGAAGAAGTTTCGCTACAACTTCTGTGAGTTCATCAGTGTTCTGATCCGTCAGTGCCAGTACAGCATCATCTATGATGAGTACATGATGGACACGGTCATCTCTCTGCTCACAGGGCTCTCGGACTCTCAGGTCCGAGCCTTCAGACACACCAGCACTCTAGCAGGTAAACACCCCACATGTCTTTATCTGACTGCAGTCATACAACCTAGCAGCCACAGTCTGAATGAGGGATATGGCTTTTAAAAATAATTCGAAAGTTGACTTTCCCAAAAAGTGTAAACACTGTAGGTGTGCCCAGACCACACACTTCTGCACTGTTCTACGTCATTTTGTAGTGTAAGTCGTGTGAGTAGCATGTTAACACTGAAAATGCAAAAAAAGAGACGTGTACTATAAGTACCCGAATGATGCACTTTTTCAACCGTCAAAACGGAGTGTGGAATGTTGGACACTTAATGCACTCAGTGCTTGCGGCTTGCCATACATAGCGGAAGGGGTGGAGTTTCCTGGCTGCATTGCTGGTCTGACAAAACAATTCTAAATAATGGAGAATTTAGCAACTTGCGCAACTTCGTAGACCATATTCACGTAAGCGCCATCTTTGATTTTTAATGGGAATGGCAACGAGACTGTGAGGGATAGACTTACAGTCTCTTTAATGGGCTGTACTGCAGTTTAAAGTGTTTTTGGATCATTCCATGTAAACATTGATAAAATATCTGTCCCTGTCCAAGAACATTCAGTATACAAAGAACTCCAGACAATGTGAGTTCTGGAAAATCAGATGTGATCTAGGAGCTTTATACCATTCGTGCCATTGAAGAGATGGTGAATAAGTCTGTTGAAGACAGCACCTTACAAATATATGTTGAATGCTTTACCATTACCCCACGCTGTGTGAATATATACATTGTTTGGGATACAAGTGTTGAACAGAGGATGGCTAATGCACTAAAGCTAGCAGGAACACATTGCATGCTTTTGAAACATCACTTCCTGTCAGCTGTTAAACGGCAATGCTTTTGTGTAGTAAAAAATGTTTTTTAAGTGTTCCATTTGGGTACTACACTTTGAAAATTCATACATTAGATGGTTGAGTGCATAGTGTATTTTGTAAATGCATAGTGTAAAGTGTGATATTTGGAACACAGCTCATGGCTTTGTGGTGCTATCAAAACATTGCTTTGTTTGATTGAGCGGCCCTACACTACAACACTGGTTTAACCAATGCCGTGATGGACAAACTATCTGTTTCAGGAGAATTCTTTTTTTGTTGGGTACCACTTGTGCCACATAAATAAGAAAATTATTTCTGGGCCACAAGTGTCTCTAAATGGAATTTCAAATACAATGACTGTTTTCAATCAGTTTCCCAAACCTGCTTAACCACAATAGTTCTGAGTTTTCAAGCCATTATCAGGTTTGTTGTTTGTGCCCATGTTAACTTCCCATCACTTGAAGAATCTCAACCACACAAATGTCTCTTTCATTGTTTTTATGTCCTCAGCCATGAAGCTCATGACAGCTCTGGTGAACGTGGCTCTCAACCTAAGCATTCACCAGGACAACACACAGAGACAGTACGAAGCAGAACGCAACAAAATGGTGGGAAAGAGAGCCAATGAGAAACTCGAACTTTTGCTCCAAAAGAGGAAAGAGGTATTACACCCTAAATGCTGGTGTAAAACTTTCACTTGGTGTAAAACTCATTTGTAGGCCATAAAATTATCATTTACTTATATGAACTTTCTCACCAGCTCCAAGAAAACCAAGATGAAATCGAAAACATGATGAACTCAATCTTCAAGGGAATCTTTGTTCATCGTTACAGGTGATTTAAATTTGTAGACCCTCACAATGATGCACACTATAGTGCTGTCATAGCCGGCAATGTGTAATCATATCTTGTGTGTGATTGACAGGGATGCAATTGCTGAAATCAGAGCAATATGTATAGAGGAGATTGGTGTGTGGATGAAAATGTACAGTGATGCCTTCCTAAATGACAGCTATCTGAAATATGTGGGATGGACCTTACATGACCGGGTATGCTATCTGTGCAAACACCTATAAACAGCTTTTTGTGCTCCTGTTGCAATTTAATTTTCAGTTTAATAATATCAGAATGTAACATTTTCAGCAAGGTGAAGTGCGGTTGAAATGTTTGAAAGCCTTACAAAACCTCTACACAAACCGTGAACTTTTTCCAAAACTCGAGCTCTTCACAAACCGGTTCAAGGTAAAGAGCATTTCAGGAGTGGTATTGCAATTCTCTGAATCTCTGGTACGTTTTGATTATGTTAAATCCTCCTCCTTATAGGATCGTATTGTGTCCATGACCCTGGATAAAGAGTATGATGTTGCAGTGGAGGCCATCAGACTGGTCACTTTAATCCTACAGTAAGTGAATTCCTTCTGCTGTCTGGAAGCTTTTTTTTATCAGTATATATATTTATAATATTCTTCATTCATCCAGGGGGAGTGAGGACGCTCTGTCTAATGAAGACTGTGAGAATGTCTATCATCTGGTGTACTCTGCACATAGGCCTGTGGCAGTGGCTGCAGGGGAGTTCCTGCATCGAAAGTGAGTCAACTTCCTTTCTTTCAAAACCTGCTCTTTTTTGTTTTGCATTTGCACATTTACAATAATTTAGGACAGTGGTTCTCAGCCATGGGGCTGGGGGCTGCTAGAATGGCCTCAGCAAATTTCCAAGGGGGGCTGCAAGATGGCTCAAATGTTTTTTAAATGTAAAAGTTATATAGTAAAATAATCTAACTTAGCTTAAATGCTAAAAAATCAAGATAGTGGCCTTTTATCCAAAGCCACTTAAAAATAAGGAACATCACGAGTCCCCAATTTGTTTTTGCAATATCACAATGCCAAGTGTTTAAGTAAGTTAGAATACAGTACAAATGCTAGAGTATAAGTAAAAATGCAGAAAAGTATAGAAAAGAGAACAAGTTCATAGAAAGGGCCTTGTTTATAGTTCTTTTACTGTATAATGGTATGAAAATGTGGGTATTTTGTACCCAGCACACATACTACATTGCTTATACTAGATTTTATGAACCTCAAGGTTCCCACGGTCATGGAAATCTTGGAAATATATGGGAATTTATGTTTCTCGCTATGCTGAGCTCTAAATTATTTAATTCGATAGAAATTGCTCTTTTAAGTGCAATCTCTATAAAATTATGTTGTCACAAACAACTGGTGAACAACTGGTAAAGTTATCAGTCAAAATATGTGGGAACCCTGAAACATTCATACTGTCTCAAGGAAGAAAATCGGACCCAATCCTCTCTGTTTCTCTGCGTCACGGGTAGATTGTTCAGCAGACATGATCCTCAGGCAGAAGAGGCTCTGGCCAAGCGCAGGGGCAGGAGCAGCCCAAATGGAAACCTCATCCGCATGCTAGTGCTCTTCTTTCTGGAGAGTGAGGTAAAGCTGCTTTTACAGCCAGAACTGTTTAACTGTTAGGCTAAAACAGTATCTTGTATGAATATCGTCAAATAACAATATTGCAACTGTATTGTTCGTGAGAATGTGTGTTTCAGTGCTTAATGTGAATGTGTTTGTGCTTTCAGCTGCATGAGCATGCTGCATATCTAGTGGATAGTTTGTGGGAGAGCTCACAGGAGCTGCTAAAAGACTGGGAGTGTATGACAGAGCTGCTGCTGGAGGAACCTGTGCAGGGAGAAGAGGGTACGGACACACTCAGAGAGATTGCACTGGTGCTAGGACTAAAAAAACATGACCTGTGAGCCATAGTTTACAAGCTCAGAGAAAGCTTAGAGAGATACGTGTCAGATATGCACACATCTGTTTTTTTTTCCATCCCATTTAAAGGCGCTTCTCACTCCCCTTCTCTCTGTTTGTCTAAAGTGTTGTCTGACAGGCAGGAAGGTGCTCTGATCGAATTGACTGTCTGTACTATCCGTCAGGCTGCTGAAGCCCACCCTCCTGTAGGGAGAGGAACTGGAAAAAGGGTAAGACCTCCATTGACTTTGCAGTTTACAATCCTGCCTGTTCTTGTAAACAGTACATGTAAAAAGTTCTTACTGTAACACATAACAATACAGATCTAAGAGTTAATGTATTAGGAATCATGAACAAACATTGAAAACATGTATATCCATTTTAGTTGATTTCGTTTTTCATTTAGCATTACATTTCATCTGCTTACATAATTCTGGTCTGATATAATTGTGTGCAGCTCTTACTTGAAAAGTAAAAGGTCTTAATACACATCAGCATCATTTTATTGTTGAATTGTGACTCAATATTGAGTTGAAGCTCCTCTGATTTGCTGCAGAGGTCGACCAATAGTGGATTTGCCGATACCGATAACTAAGGTGGTGGAAAAGGCCGATAACTGATTAATTGGCCGATAGTTTTATTTTATTATTATTGATCTATATAATAATAAGAAAATATCTTATTCTTTCTTACTATGAAGGGTAATGAATAAAATCCTAAAAGCAGTTTATTATGCAACCAAAATCCCAATAATAACCAGAGATTTGGTACATTATGTGGGACTTTTTTTAAAAAACAAGCTCGAAATACACCGGGGACTCTTATTTTGAAATTACAGAGATTTGGCTACATTGCAATGCTCTATATGTGAGTATTTACCAATTGAAGCTTTTTTTAGATTCACCAGATGTAGAGTTTTGTATGTATATACAGTATTTCACCAGATGAGTTTCATTGATAAGGAAAAAATAAAATATCGTAAACTATCAGCATATATTTTTTTCAAAAACCGATAATTCCAAAAAGCAACTATCAGTACCGATTAATCAGTATACCTCTAATTTGCTGTGTAGGTCTTGACTGCAAAAGAAAGAAAGACTCAGATTGATGACAAAAACAAACTGACGGAGCACTTCATCATGGCTCTTCCCATGTTACTCTCAAAGGTAGGATGATATGACTCTTGTCTTCTATTTGTCTTCTCACATACATCATAACTGAGTCATTTGTGTGCTGATATACCTGTCTTCCACCCACAGTATCAGACAGATGCAGAGAAATTAGCCAACCTCCTACAGATCCCACAGTACTTTGACCTAGACATGTATAGTGCTGGGAGAATGGAGAAGGTAAGCTTTTCAAACTGGATCTCCATAAATGCACCATCTGTTTTGCATTCCATTCACAGTTGGATGATGACTGGATTTGAATGTTCCAGCACTTGGATGCATTACTGAAGCAGATCAAGTTTGTGGTGGAGAAGCACACAGATACAGAGGTGCTGGAGGCTTGCAGTAAGACCTACAGTATCCTGTGTAGTGAAGAGTACACCATCATGAACCGCGTGGACATCACTCGCAGTCAGCTCATTGATGAACTAGCTGACCGCTTCAACCATTCGGTGGAAGAGCTGCTGCAGGCGGTGAGGGATCTGTGGAGGTGACGGACAGATTTAAAATAGTGTTTCCCAGGCCCAAAAAGTCATGGAAATTACTAAATGCCTAGAGATGTCATGGAAATATCTGTAATGAATGAACATTTTTCTATTGATGCTCTACTCTAAAATATTTAATAGGCTTAATATTGCTCTTAGCGTACAACTTGCAAGCCATAGTTATGTCTGATCTGTGAACAAATAAATGTTTTGAGTCAGTTCTTTTCAATGAATTTGTCACAAATGAAGCATTAGCGATCAGCGAATCAACCTGTATTAGGTCTGTCAACAGGGCTGAGAAACTAAATTAAAATTTTCACTTAAATAATAGCAAAATTATAATATAATTATTTAATTCTAAACATTCTAAACTTAAACATTTTTTTCAGCTAGGGGAAAAAAGCTGAAAGACATCTGATTTTTAAATCGATTTTGTCTTGATATTGATGCAATGAATCAATATAAACCAAACAGCACTGTGTTACAGCTATTTTTTTATTTATTTAGCAAAAAACATATTTGGCTGTTAACAAAAATCCGCAAAAATGATAAAGTCAAAAGAGTTAGCTAGTTCATATTCTCAAATCTTAAGTAAAAAAGTAAAACGAGAAAAGAAACAGTTCAATAGAGTAGAAAATTCTATGTTAACTTGGTGTTGCACAGTAGCCTATACCAGTGTACCACAGACTTAAGCTTCAGGATAACAGTGGTACCGCAGTGTTTTTCATTAATTACAGTTATATTGTATGGACTGACTGCTTTAACAGTGAGATGCTGATAAGAGAGCAAGACACAACCGCCAAAGATCTCCATTCAAGGGGCTGTTCTCTCCGAGACGAGCGTCTTTGAACGTTGCGCTGTGTCTCAGTGTTTTTTCAGTGTTTTGTGCAGTAGTGCTGCAATTTTATTAGATGCTGTGTCAATTTAAAAAGAAATTCGACCTTTTAAACGCATCTTGAGAGACCTGCATTCTGTTTTATTGTTGCGCTGCGTCTGTTTCAGCCCAAGAATGTGATCGGTCAAAACGAACTGTAAGTCATCGTCAGTGCTTGAAGCACACATCCAAAATTCAAATGCACATTTTAGCATTGGAATGTGCATTTTAACTTAAATCCAACTAATATTTTAATTTTTAATTTTAATTGGACAGCCTCAGCTTGAAGTTTTTTTTGGTCTCTAGAGGCATAGCATTATTCATAGGTAGTTGTGTATGGATGTATGACTCATAGCTTTTGCGGCATGGTTGCTGATCAAAGCTCTCTCTGAATGTCTGTCTTGTTTGCAGGGAGAAGAGGCTGATGATGACGACATCTACAATGTTCTCTCTACTCTAAAGAGACTCACTGCCTTTCACAAGTACGCTGCTGTCTTTTTTAAATCGTGATGCAAAAGCTAATCCTTCTGACTACTTGAAGTTATTGAGTGCTAATGAACTATCAATGTCTATCTCTCCTCTTTATCAGTGCTCATGACTTGACCAGATGGGACTTCTTTGGGAATTGCTATAGGTTGCTAAGGACAGGAATAGAGCAGGGATCTATGCCAGAGCAGGTGCTGATATGATGAGTTTTTGGAGATGTGCTGTCTGGTGACTAAAGCAACATTGATTTTATTAAGATAAGATCATGCACCCTGATACTGAATGAGTTTCGTTGTTTGATTTGTAGATAGCAGTGCAGGCTCTTCAGTGTTCTCATTACTCTATACTCTGGCAGCTGGTGAAGATCACAGAAGGCACCCCATCCAAAGTCTGTAACACATTTTTCTAATGATTTTCCATTTAGCAAATGGTTCTGATTCAACATAATGTAGAATAAACTGATACTGTTGGAGCACCCTTGGAATAAGTTACTTGGGATTGAACCTGCAACCTTTTCATTGGCATCCCAGATCCTCAACCACTAGGCCACCGCTCTCACATTCTGTTTTGATATAACAAAGTGATCTGATCTGTTATTGAGTGTGATTAGACCCCCCCCCCTCCCAAAAATAAATAAATAAATAAATTATTCATCCATTATTTCATCAAGTCCAAAATTTCCTTGAGTGTTACAACCAAAAATACATTGTCTTTCTGCTATCCCAACTTCAGGATGATCTCCTAGCATTGAGAAGGGTTGTCAAGTCTTTTCTAGCTGTGTGCCAGCAGTGTTTATCAAATGTCAACACACCGGTCAAAGAGCAGGTAAGCTGAACACCCACAGCCTGTTGCAGTCATGCAAGTTCAAGAGTCAAATAAGCTGTGCCACTAACCTCTTGGCTTCCCCTCTCTTTCTCCAGGCATTCATGCTGCTATGTGACCTGCTTATGATCTTCAGTCACCAGCTCACCACAGGGGCCAGAGAGGGTCTGCAGCCTCTTGTCTTCAACCCAGATAGCACCCTACAGAACGAGCTGCTCAACTTCGTCCTTGACCACGTATTTATTGACCAGGATGATGAGAATCAGAGCATAGGTGAACCTTGAGTCACACCTCATAATCACAGTCTCCTCGTAATAAGGCGTTTACAAGGACTCTACAACAGTGTTTTGAAGTGTAGCTGAAAAGTATTGTTCTCATGTACGCAGAAGGTGATGAAGAGGATGAAGCTAACAAGATTGAGGCCTTACACAAGAGGAGGAATCTTCTAGCAGCCTTCAGCAAGCTCATCATATATGACATAGTAGATATGCCTGCCGCTGCAGATATCTTCAAACACTACATGAGGGTAGGGGTGCCAAATATCATCCTCTATTAAACTGTAAAGGTAGCAGTCATTTTTGGTACTTATTTTTTATGAGAGTCCTTGTGTAATTTCTTGTAGTACTACAATGATTATGGAGACATCATCAAGGAAACGCTAAGCAAGACCAGGCAGACGGACAAGATATTGTGTGCCAAGACACTCATTCTGAGCTTACAACAGGTGAGAAAACAGCCTAGGTATTTGTATGACATTCTCATTATTATTGAAGAGATTTTAAAGAATAATCCTGCTATTTTCTTATGTTCTTCAGCTCTTTAATGAGCTGATCCAGGATCAGGGGCCTAACTTGGACAGGACGTCATCTCACGTGAGCGGCATTAAGGAATTGGCCCGTCGCTTTGCCCTCACATTTGGCTTGGACCAAATCAAGACCAGAGAGGCTGTGGCCACACTACACAAGTAAGCTTGTGGTAGAATGGCCCTGTGGCTCTTGAGAGTTGAGTGTGTATACTGCAAACTTACTGCTACATTTTTTATGTATTCAGAGATGGGATTGAGTTTGCCTTCAAGTATCAGAATCCTAAAGGTCTGGAGTATCCCCCTCCAAATCTGGCCTTTCTAGAGGTTCTCTGTGAATTCTCCTCTAAGCTTCTTCGGCAAGACAAGAAGACAGTGTAAGTTGTCTGAGCACTTTGTGTTTTTGAGCTGCCCTGTTATAGTGAAAGGACCAAATCATCATTCACACTGTGTGTACTTGTGGCTTTTTTATGCTTTTATGTTTTCTGTGTCTCCTAAGGCACTCATATCTGGAGAAGTTTATGACAGAGCAGATGATGGAGAGGCGGGAGGACATCTGGCTGCCTCTTATCTCTTACAGGAACTCTCTGCTCACAGGTGGAGACGAGGACCGCATGTCTATCACCAGCGGCAGCAGCAGCAGTAAGACTGGATCTGTACGCAGCAAAAAGGGCCGTCTGCCCGTGCACAAGAGACGCATCGAGGGTGAGGATATAATGGTTCACATTACTCAAGCAAATTTAGGAATAGGACTGCCTGTATTTGTTCAAAAGTAGGTTGAGCATGCTTAGAACAAGCGGTCATGGGCTGTTTTGTGTGATGTTGTGGTTCTGCAGAGGAGAGTATGGAGGGCTCGTGGATGATGAGGAATGACACACTACAGACCCCCAGAGCCTTGCAGACGCCCCAGCTCACCTCAACAGTACTCAGAGAAAGCCCTCGTCAAGCTGCCGAGCACATGCCTGACCCGGACTCTGAACCCGGGTCTGAATCTGACTATGTCCATAAGTAAGTGGTCATCCCATTTGGAAGTATTTTAGGTTCTGTTGTGTCATTGTTTTAATTTTTGAAATATTTAGTGAGGTTGAGTATAAATTGTCTCCTGCAATCTCTGTCTTAGTCCTCAGATGCAGATGTCCTGGCTTGGTCAGCAGAAGATGGAGGAGGTGAACAGGAAAGAGCGCACAGCCATGAACTACATTAAGGCCCGAAGTGGAGGAGTACGACAGACTGTGTAAGTGAAGAAACCAGGGGAATCTTTGTAGGACATTTCACTAGAAGAACCTAATGAAAGGCCACTTTAAGAGTTCAAGTGCCTTAAGTAGGTTGAGGTTCTCTTCATATACATTTTCTATTTCTCGCATCTAGACGGGGCCTCATGGAGGATGATGCAGAGCCCATTTTTGAGGATGTCATGATGTCGTCTCGCGGACAGCTGGAAGACATGAGTGAAGAATTTGAAGACACCATGGTGATTGATCTGGTAAGGAGCTGGCTATGTCTTGCCAGAAATTAACGCGGATACTTAAGCCTATCTGGTGTCAGCAGCTGGGTTTCCATCCAACTATTTTGATGCACATTTTGAAAATGTGCATAAGAAATCCTGAATGGAAACGCTTGATATGCGAATAAAATCTCATAATTCACATAGAAATTTAATGCGATAGTAGGAGGTGGATTCTTTTGAGTTTTGCATTAGTTAAAATGTTTATTCACATATTGATGATGTTTTTGACCATTTGTGCATGTAAAGCACGATGGCATTATGCTTGTCGGTTGGTATGGGTGTTCGATAGCTTGATGTGATTGGCCCAACAAAAGGTCTGACCTTGGCTCACAGTTCTTTCTACACAGCCCTTGACATTCGGAAGTTTAACAACGTTGTGGATGGAAACGCGCAATGATTCGTATTTTCTTTAGTCGAATATTCAGAAATGCGCATAAAAATGCTAAACATTTTGGATGGAAACCTAGCTGGTGACATGGTTGGTTTTTATCAACTTCCATTTTGCACAGTTACTGAGTTAATACAAGATAACGTCTTAATTAACATATGAGCAGTTGTTCATAAGAGGGCTCTTATCCAGAAATTTAGACCACTTTATTACTAAAAAGTCAGAATGCTGTGGTCATGAAATGTTAATACAATTTGAAAAAGCGTTATAAATAATATTATCTGAAATCGTGCACAGCCTCCATCCAGGAACAGGCGTGAGAGGGCGGAGTTGAGACCTGACTTCTTTGACTCGGCAGCCATGATTGAGGATGAGTCGGTGAGGCTGAAATTATTGTTTTTGTGTGTGAGCCTACAGTTTGCCTTGTTGAGCATGGTTATGCAATCTACAGGTGCATCTCAATAAATTAGAATGTCGTGGAAAAGTTCATTTATTTCAGTAATTCAACTCAAATTGTGAAACTCGTGTATTAAATAAATTCAGTGCACACAGACTGAAGTAGTTTAAGTCTTTGGTTCTTTTAATTGTGATGATTTTGGCTCACATTTAACAAAAACCCACCAATTCACTATCTCAAAAAATTAGAATACATCATAAGACCAATAAAAAAAACATTTTTAGTGAATTGTTGGCCTTCTGGAAAGTATGTTCATTTACTGTATATGTACTAAATACTTGGTAGGGGCTCCTTTTGCTTTAATTACTGCCTCAATTCGGCGTGGCATGGAGGTGATCAGTTTGTGGCACTGCTGAGGTGGTATGGAAGCCCAGGTTTCTTTGACAGTGGCCTTCAGCTCATCTGCATTTATTGGTCTCTCGTTTCTCATTTTCCTCTTGACAGTACCCCATAGATTCTCTATGGGGTTCAGGTCTGGTGAGTTTGCTGGCCAGACAAGCACACCAACACCATGGTCATTTAACCAACTTTTGGTGCTTTTGGCAGTGTGGGCAGGTGCCAAATCCTGCTGGAAAATGAAATCAGCATCTTTAAAAAGCTAGTCAGCAGAAGGAAGCATGAAGTGCTCCAAAATTTCTTGGTAAATGGGTGGAGTGACTTTGGTTTTCAAAAAACATAATGGACCAACACCAGCAGATGACATTGCACCCCAAATCATCACAGACTGTGGAAACTTAACAGTGGACTTCAATCAACTTGGGCTATGAGCTTCTCCACCCTTCCTCCAGACTCTAGGACCTTGGTTTCCAAATGAAATACAAAACTTGCTCTCATCTGAAAAGAGGACTTTGGACCACTGGGCAACAGTCCAGTTCTTCTTCTCCTTAGCCCAGGTAAGACGCCTCTGACGTTGTCTGTGGTTCAGGAGTGGCTTAACAAGAGGAATACGACAACTGTAGCCAAATTCCTTGACACGTCTGTGTGTGGTGGCTCTTGATGCCTTGACCCCAGCCTCAGTCCATTCCTTGTGAAGTTCACCCAAATTCTTGAATCGATTTTGCTTGACAATCCTCATAAGGCTGCGGTTCTCTCGGTTGGTTGTGCATCTTTTTCTTCCACACTTTTTCCTTCCACTCAACTTTCTGTTAACATGCTTGGGTACAGCACTCTGTGAACAGCCAGCTTCTTTGGCAATGAATGTTTGTGGCTTACCCTCCTTGTGAAGGGTGTCAATGATTGTCTTCTGGACAACTGTCAGATCAGCAGTCTTCCCCATGATTGTGTAGCCTAGTGAACCAAACTGAGAGACCATTTTGAAGGCTCAGGAAACCTTTGCAGGTGTTTTGAGTTGATTAGCTGATTGGCATGTCACCATATTCTAATTTTTTGAGATAGTGAATTGGTGGGTTTTTGTTAAATGTGAGCCAAAATCATCACAATTAAAAGAACCAAAGACTTAAACTACTTCAGTCTGTGTGCATTGAATTTATTTAATACACGAGTTTCACAATTTGAGTTGAATTACTGAAATAAATGAACTTTTCCACGACATTCTAATTTATTGAGATGCACCTGTAGTCATCATTTTTTATGAAATGAGAAACTGACATTAAATCAGTGCTACCTGCTAAGTCAAATGTACTATTAAGGGAATAACTGATTATGCGACAACTGATTATGTGATTATGTATTATTAATAAATAAATATTCATGTTTTATTTTCAGGGTTTTACGATGCCTATGTTCTGAGGTGCCATGACAGATGGAAAAAGAGCATATGATTTGATTTGATACATTCTCAAAGGAACAAACAAACTCAAACAATGGAGGCACTTGAGTCCAGTTTCAGTGATTCTGGAGTGAACTTTACACAAACCCAAATCTTCCATCAGAGGAGCTTTAGATATTAAGTCAGATATTATTTTAACAGATTCAGTCTAATCATGTCACATATGGTGAATTGTTCTGTTGAATGCTATGTTTTGTTCAGCTCATTTGAATCACACTGGATGGGATTTACATTGTGGTACAAATTTATCATGTAAGAATGTATGGTCCCATATGTTAAAGATGTACATATTTGTGTTTATCCATCCTACTATGTAGTTGCCCTGTACAGTTAGATTATGGAGTCGTTTTACAATAAGGTTAACAAACCTTCTTTCTTTCACCCAGACAACCCAATCAGTCTAAATTTATACATAAAAATAACATTCTCTTGTTTTCAGTAGTTTTTGGGTAAAGGACAAAAGAAGGTAAACAGCGATTGTGAGAAAAGTTTGGTCAGAATGTTGTTACAGTTGTGTTATAATGTCTGTGTATTACACAATTGTCCTAAAAGGGAATTACACGTTGTGTATTTTGGCTTGCAAAACATTTGAATGGTCATCTTTTATTTCCAGTAGATTAAGTTTTCAATGAGGTGAGGCTTTATTTGTGTGAAATGTCTATTGAACATTTATTGTTGATTAAAACGAGGAGGGTTTCTGCCAGCTGCTTTTGTTTGGGTCAAACAGAAGATCCTGCTGTGCCATGTTTTGAGCGAGGCAGATTCAAGTATTGTGACACTGACTGCCTCTGTTTAAGTGCTTTATGGTCATGTGATCTCAAAAAGTGAAATGTTGTACTGTCAACAACATGAGTTTTCCCATGATTGTCATTACTCCCAATCCAACTCTTGGTTAGTTTTGCTAGTGTACCTGTAAATTGTACATTTTCGATATAAAAAGGTTTTCTTTTGTAATACCTAGAAATTATGTACCACTTTCCCTTTTAATGGAAAACTGTTCTAAAACTTTTCTTCAGTGAACTTATGGAAAATTCACTTTTTCAGAAAAATATTAAATATGTAATCATGAATTCTGGGAGTGTTTTATTATTTTTCGAGAATGTTTAAATAACTGCATGATGCATACAAATACGGGGATAAGGCACAAAGAACCATGATTTTTCTCCAGTCTGTATCTAACAATCAACAGATATTATTTGTG